>NC_080092.1:8994653-9297470 GCF_950005125.1 Chionomys nivalis | reverse complement strand
ACCATATCTGTCTGTCTGCTCTCCTAGAGCATCTACGGTGCCATCTGGATGCAGACGGACAAACCCTCCAGTAAGCTTGTTGTAGAACTGAAGAGTATTTCCTTTTGTGAACTTCCAGCTCTCAGCAGCCCACTAAAGTATAAACAAAGCAGAGATTATCTGAGAAGACAGGAAGAGAAGAAACTACTAATCAGTAGTCCTTACCAAAAATGGCGTACTGTTTTGGTTTAATACATCAAACAGCTATTTGAAATTATTTGTACTAAACTATTTGAAATAAAACCTTACTGTTTCTTTTTTCTTAAAAAAAAAAAAAAAAAAAAAAACAAGGCTCTAACAGACAAGGATGAACTTGCCCCCTGTGAATAACTGTGTAGAAGATGACTCTTGAGGTCAAAGGCCATGTGCATCCCAGATTCACCACCATGCATTACTAAAACCGTCTCCAAAGCACCGAGCATCTGCATTCTCCATATCCTTTTGCTAATAAAAAAATGTATAAAAAGGACAATGACTTTCAGGGGTCAATTGTTAAAAATTGGTAAACATAATTATCTTGATGTTGATATGGATAATATTTAAAGCTTTTTTGGAGAAGATTTGCAACTTATGATATGACTTTGTCATCCATGGGTCTAGTATGTTATTTGTTTTGTTTTTAGAAACAGGGTTTCTTTGTGTAGTTCTGGCTACCTGGAACTTGATCTGTAGACCAGGCTGGCCTCGAACTCATAGAGATCCACCTGCCTCTGCCTCCCAGGTGCTGGGATTAAAAGCATGTGCCCCCACTTTTAACTCTATAAATTTACTTTGAAGATGATATTATGAGGCACTTTTTAAAGTATAGAATTTCTAATAGTTTGCTCTTTTTAATATATACATCTCACAAACTCCCATTTCACCCCGTAATTCTACTTGCTTGTGTCCCCCAAGGTTGAAAAGAACCATTAAAACAAAGCCCGATGTTGGGGCAGGGCAGCTCAGGAAGTCAAAATGTTCTCCAATGGTGACTGACTAAGCAAAATGGCATGTTCCCATGGATGGACACTAATCTTCCACAGAAAGTAGTGAAATGCTGACCTGTGCAGCAGTGTGCATGGCTGACATCTGGAAACATGACTGTCTGAACTAGTGACTTGGGAAGGCATTGCTCTGAGGTCAAAGTTCTTCATGGTGACTTATCCAATTGTTCTTTCTCTGGGATTGTCTTTATTTGCCACTGGAGCTCCCAGAAGATGCAGTTGGAGCCTCTTGGTCCTTCTTGTCTGGTACTCAACACTCTTCCTATCTCTGTGTCCTCTGGTCCATTCTGGATGAACTGGATGGTGACATCCTAACCTTCTCATGATCCTGACATGCATCCAGGTTCCCATTCATGAACCATCATGGGTTCTCCAAGTTAGCTTCAGCAGTCAGTTTGTCACAGATCAACCGAGGGACTTTCAAGTGAGAGGCTACTGCCCAGATCAGATTGGCCTGTGGGCATTGTGGGGTGGTTTTGATTGCTAATCCATGCAGGAGGGCTCAGCTTGCTATGGGCAGTATAATCACTAGGTAGGTGATTCTGATCTGTAGACAGAAGTTAGCTCAGGAAGAGCTAACTTTAAGCAGCATTTCTCCATAACTCCTGCATCTACTGCTGCTTGTGTTCCTGCCCCGACTTCCTTTAGTGGTGGACTGTTAACCGGAAGTGTAAGATGAAATAAACACTTTCCTACCCAAGTCGCTCTGTGGCTATGGTGTTTGTCACAGCAGCATAGAAGCGAACTATCACAGTTGTCAATCAGAGATCACATCTTCATGACTTGACGGAGCTTTGGTTGAGACTGGAGCATGTGGAAGCAAAGTGTGGTTCTTCCCTGGAGCATCAAAGAATGCTGTCTCCTGCAAGATGTAGCAAGATACTGGGCAGGCGAAGGCAGGAGCTGTTCACTGCAAATACGCTTTTCCTCAATTTAGACTTTTATTCTCTTCGAGCCTCCTATCCCCGTTCCTCCTGCCTCCACCCAGCCCAGCAAACTTCTAGTTAGTGTGGAAGGTGCTCGACCTAATGACTCAACCTTAGATCTGTGTGCTTTGCCCCTGGCTCTACATTACCGACTAATTGTTGGTCTCGTCTGCCAGCCCATGCTTTCTCAGCACCAAGCACAATGACTTCCCCAGACTTGAGCTGAAGTGGGGTGGAGTGCACTGTGCAGAGCTTGGGCTGCAAACATCTGCTTGTACCCACTAAAGGGAACCAGGTGGAAGGATGGTGCACTACAGAACTAAGGAGCTTCATGGGAGAAAACATAGAGATGCCTGATTTTATCTCAAAAGTAGGTTTGCAGCAAGCAGACCTTGCTGTTTTGATCTGAATGCAAAATGTCCCCATCAGGTTCAAGTATTCAGAAACTTGTTTCCCTAGCAGGTAGCACTGTTTTGGAAGGTTGTGGAGTCTACAGGAAGTGGAGCCTTGATATAGGAAGTGGGTCGGTATGGCAGACCTTGAGATTTTGTAGAATGACCCTGCTTCCTGTTCACTTCCTGTTGCACATGCATGGCTGCCTGACTGTGGACCCAATGTGACCAGTAACCTCACATTCCTGCTGCCATATTTTCCTGTCACTTTGTGAACTATGTCTCCTAAAACTATTTCTCCCTTAAGTTGCTGCTTGGCATATTTAAGAGCCTAGCAATGGAAAGTGTAACCAACCTCTCCACTCTTCCTGCAGCACATGCATGGCTCCTTCCTGTAGCAATGTTGGATCCTTACTGCAGCAATGCATGTTTTCTTCCTGTAGCAATGCTGGCTCCTTCCTGTAGCACATGCATGGGTTTCTTCCTGCAGCACATGCATGGCTCCTTCCTGTAGCAATGCTGAATCCTTCCTATTGCACATGCATGGCTCCTTCCTGTAGCAATGCTGAATCCTTCCTATAGCACATGCATGGCTCCTTCCTGCAGCACATGCATGGCTCTTTCCTGTAATACATGCATGGGTCCTTCCTGTAACACATGCATGGGTCCTTCCTGCAGCACATGCTGACCCCCTTCTGTAACACATGCCAGCTCAGGGTGCTCATAAAAGCAGGCTGTCTGGAGAAACCCAGGTACTTAGATTTAAACACTAAGCTTGAATAGTTAAGACTTCTAATGTTTATAGCTTAGAGAACGCAGGAAGTTCCTCCACATACACAAACTCCAAGAAAGGAGAGATCTTGGTCTTGTCTCATGCTGTCTTCAAGTCTAGAGCATTTTTAGGAGAAATTAACAGTTCAGTGGGTGTGTGAGGTGAAACAAATAGAAACAGGTCTGATTGGGGCACAGACAGCTCTCAGAAAAGGATGTGGAGAAATGGCAGAGAGTCCCAATTATCTCTCCAGAGGAGTCAGACACACATGCATCATCAGTTGGAAGGAGTGTGAGCACTGAAGCAATGCTACCTTGACATCCCTGGGGCCAACAGCTTTGGATACTGTTGATGTATATTTTAGCAATAAATTCTTGTAGCCTGAATCAACTGGTTTCATTACTAACAATAAGATGGCTATCAGACAAACTGTCTATGAAATAAGGGTGATAATGCAGCTGACCTCATAAAGAATTTGGAGCTAGGTTGACATGGTGCCTGGATATGTTGAATGGGGTCTGGCACATCATGAACTTTGTATTTATCATAGATCCATGGATTCAGCTGTAGCTGAAATGTGGGTCATATCCCCAGAAGTTCAAGGTACAGGCTTAGTCTCTTGTGTGGTGCTATTCAGAGGAACCATGGGACTTGAAGAGATGGTGCCTCGTGGAGGTCCTTAGGTACTAGGGGATACGCCCCTGAAAGGAACCAATGGAGCCTTGGTCTCTCGCCCTCTATCTTGGCTCCCTGGTTTATGACATGAGTGTTTTTTTCTGGTACATCGTGAACCCTCAGCATAGGTCCCAAACAATAGGGCTACCAGATATCAGACCACATCTTTTATAACTGTGAACTAATTAAACTTTTTATTTATGTAAGTTAGTTCCCTCAAGTGTTTTGTTATGCTAACACAAAGTTGACAGATATTCTTAATAAATGCCCTTGTGTTTAGATAGTACCATCTGTGTGTGTCTGAGACAATGGGTTAGATGGTAACATAAGCAAATGATTTGATTTTGTTGCAACTTGTCAAACCCTGGAGCTTTGTAATATTGATCATGGTATAGCCAAAAATTGCTCTCCAGCATGCCGTAGATATGTATTCAATAAATATATCCCAAACTCTAGGGCCAGGGCTGGTTGTTAAGGAGACAGTTTCTGCCTTCGTGGTATTTAAGACGGACGGCTGACAAAGGGTCTATCCCAAGGCCGCTTCCCAGGAATACACGCTGTGTGGATTAGTCACTCCTCACTGCTGTGATGAAATACTCAGCCAAGGGAGTTTCAGGAAAGAAAGGTTTGTTTTTTCTGACTCTCAGTCTGAGGAAACAGTTCGCATGGCAGGGAAGGCATGGCGTCAGGAGCGCGAAGCAACTGATCATGCTTGCTGTCCCCGAGCAGAGGGATGGATGTTGGGGCTGGGCTCACTTTCTTTTTATTCAGTCCAAAGTCCCAGCCCATCCACTGGTGCCACCCATGTTTAGAGCGAGTCCTCCTATTCAGTTAGCCTAGTCTAGAAGGCCTCTTCCAGATATGCCTGAGCTTTGTCTCTTAGGTGAGTAGTGTGGATCCTGTCAAGCTGACAGTCACGCTCCGCCTTCACCCGGGGAAGGGAGCTGAGGATGTACACGGGAAGGGGGACCAGTGGTGACTGGGAAAAGGCTTTTGTGGAGCATGTGGTATTTAAATCAGATCTTTTTGGAAGATGTATAGCAGCTGATTAGGCAAAGAGGGCAGGGAGATTGCTGCCCAGAGTCAGGACCAGAGGGCTTCTAGGAGGGTCAACAGAAGTGCAGGATTGCTGTCAGGAAGTGAAGTCGGGCAATATCTCAAGGCCATCCTAGAGTTCTCTTAGTGGGCTCTGGGTTTTAATTCTGTGAGCATGACTCTTTATAAATACTTTTTATTTAGTCTTCGGTAATTTCATACTTGTGTGTGATGTATCCTGTGTATTCCCACAACTGCTTTCCTCTCCCTGAGGCCTACAAACACACCCTCCTTCAGATCACTCGCTGAATGCACTTGGCGCCTCCATGCACACGCATTTTACTATCCGCTGGATCATGCCCTATCAGGGGCCACAGCCCCGAGGGAAGTTATTTTCCCTTCCTCAGTTGTCATCAGTTGCCTGTAGTGAGGCGTGGGGTCTTATGAGTCACTCCAACCCATGCTTGGAATGTGGATTAGCTCAACCTTGTGCAGGTGACCACAACTATGGTGAGCTGATGAGTTCAACCCCTGAAGAAAGCGGTTCACAGACTCTTAGCCCAGATACTTGGCTTTGGATTGTAGTTTAGCTACTACGTGAGCAGTTCATCCAGTTCTCTGTGCCTCAGTTTCCTCAGCCAAAAAATGGGGATAATAATAGTTCTTATACCAGAGGTTGCTATACTAGGTGAACATGAGCGCATGCATTTGGCATTCTCCATACTAACTGGAACCCATAATTATCATTCCTGTTTTATCGTGTTGTGTGTGTGTTTTCTAGGAAAGTTCCTGGTATATTCCCAGTGTAGCATCGAATGTGCTTGTAGACAGGTGAGTTTCCAGCTTCTTCCTCACTGGCTACTTTGAGGAGCTCGCTGGGCTAGGAAAGAAGAGCTGAACCACCCCAGAGATCATGTGACTGGACTCCTGGCAGAGTTGAGTAGAAGCTACAATGAGCCACAGAAACTGCTTGAAACAGTGATACTTAGGCTAAAACTTATGCAAAGAGAAACCCAGAGCATTTCTGAGCTCCTCTGGAGAAATTCCAGAGCCCTAATCCATCACCAGGAGGAGAAATTAAACACTTGCTGCTTATCTCTTGGAAAAGAGGAGCCCACAGCGAGGCCCTGGGGTCCGGGGGTCGCCCTGGCACCCAGGGAGTGGAGGTGTGTGATTTATTAGAATGTGCAGAGCTCACTTGGCTTTTTGTCCTTTGATCAGTGCTGGGAGCCAACCAGGCCCAGCTACTTTGCATACTAATAAAGATTGGTGCATGTAATTATTCAGCAGTCACACCGTTATTCCTGGGAGATAAATCATCCCTGGCTTATTTACTCTTCTTGCCTCAAGTTATTTCAAGATGCCTTTAGAGCATCGCATCTGACTTGCGTGGAGGTAGCGGACTTCTGGTTTCTCAGATGTGCTTGGAGGGTGATGGATGGATGTATACACGTGCGTATACTTTTGACAGTATTCCACTCTAGCTGCATTCAAACTCACAACCCTTCTATCCTCAGCCTCCTGAGTGTTTGGATTGTAGGCGTTCACCTCAAAACCTTTCTCCGTTTATGCTTTTGAGAGACTCTCCAGATCACCCTCTCTCGCCTCCTTCTTTTCTTTGGTCTTGTGTGTCCTCCTCACACAGTATAAGAGACTGCGACATCCTAGTTTCTTGAGTGGTGGTGGGATTTTGGAATCATGAGGTGACATAGTTGGACCACGTGAAAAGGAGCCTGTAGAAGAACTTGCTCCTGTCTTGAAGAGGATGAGTGCAGACCATCTATTCCTCCAGAAGGCTTGTCTTCTATTCTACTTTGTGCCAAATTTTATCTTCACCCCTTCCCTTTATGAACCTAAGTGTGTATCTGCTTCACTTCCTTGTACCAGGTCAAGTAGTAGTTGGAACTTCACATTTAGAGATTGATAGGCTAAATCATTTGGTTCTTCTGACCTTGTTTGCCTGTGTATATGTAGTCTCTCTCTGTGTGTGTGTGTGCATGTACACACATGTGTGTATGGGTACACAGCCATGTGAAAACTAGAGGATAACTTTGGGGGCTGTTCCTTAAGCACCATACACGACCAGCCTAGAATTCACCAAGTAAGCAAGACTGGTTGGTCACCAAGCCCCAGGGATTCATCTGTCTGTGTCTCACCAATGTGGGGATTATAAACATAAGCTACCATGTCCAGCTTTTGCTTTGTTGTTGTTGATGTGAGTCCTGGGGATCAAGCTCAGGTCTCCATGCTTCCAAGGCAACTCACTGAGCGTCTCCCCAACCCTCCGTCTTTGACCTCTGTACGTAACATCTTCCACAATGCTCCCATAAGCATTAGAAGCTGGTGAATATTTGTGAGGTCAGCTGTCAGCTTTGAAGGAACTCTGTTATCAGCAAAGGCTTGACATGAGTGCCCAAAGTGTGGGATAAGGGAACTCACAGCAGTAAAAGAGGGGGAAAGGTGCCACTGACCTAGGCTGTCAAGTTGCTGAGGAGTGAGCAAAAGAAAGAGGAGACTGATTTGTGAGTTCTATTGACTTTCTGATAAGGGGACAGAGGAAGGACCCAGGAGGTGGGACTTCTCCAGGCAGATAGAATTGCCCAACCATTCCCTGGTATGGAATTCAGAGCTTGTTAGCCAGCTCCTCTTATACTGCTCATCCCTTGACAGAAAATTAGGAACAACTTACAGAATGAGTGAGCCAATCCATTCTCATCCTTTCTTCCTGGTCTTTGTATGAACCTTTACCCAGAAGAAGAGAATGTGTCCAGGCGAGCAGTTTGCTAAGTTTCATTGTATTTTCTCCTGTGGAAAGCCTAAAGGGGTGTGTGTGTGTGTGTGTGTGTGTGTGAAAATCCACCTCTAACCAAGGTGATTTGAAGGTGCCTCCCTCCCACATCTCTGCATGTGGCCTCCCCCCTCCACTCCCCAACAGGAAGCTGGCCTTTGATTTCCCCAGTGTTCAGCATTCCTTTGTGCCTGGTGAGTCATGAGAGATGATTTAAGACTTCTTTTGGGTGGGAGGGTGTTAGTCATTAGAACTGTATTTTCTCTGGGAGTTTGTTTTTTAAAACTTTGGGCCAGAAAAAAATATGTACAGGAATGTTTGGCTTTTAATAATTAAATTGCATTGTTTTAATTTTCTCCAGAGTGTTTCTCTGGAGGAAAATAAAGTTACAAATCCAATATTTATGTCTTTCCTAAAGCACCGGTTGCCAAATGAAATGAGTTTTGCTATTTTTCCCCCTGATGGTTGATGCTTCTCTAGAGGGCTCCCTCTTGAATTTGCAGGAAGGGCTGAATGTTCTATGGGAGTGGAGAGGGATTGCTGGAACAGGGAAACAGGGCATGGCTGTTTTAGATTCAGGAGAATGAAGGGTTTGGAGGTGGCTCCTTCACCCCAACCCAGTCCCACCTACAGTGTACCTGTATTTCCCCTTCATTTAGATTCATTTTGCACACAGACTGTTTTCAACACAGAGAAGCGGCTGATGGCTTTGTGTGAAATCGATGACTTGTCTGATGCTTCAACTGCCCATCCCTGCCCACCTCCACTAGCTCACCATTAGCAGGCAGGCAGACATGAGGGAGTGTAGACATCAGCCAGCACACTGATTTGGGATTTGGACCTTTTCAGGGGGAAATTAATTCCTAGGCAACAGGAACTTCACCACTGAGTGGTTTTTCCTTTCTGTCTACCCTCACCAGGACTCACTCCTGCAACCTCCTCAAAGTCAGCCAAGCCCTATTTAAACTGAGACTGGAAGGCAGGATGCAGGCTGCTTGGCTGCAGTGGAACCTCTCTGCTCTGCTGCAACTGTTTTGGGGAAATAAATAGCTTTGGTTATTACTGCCTCTGATGTGCTTGACTTTCCAAATTGGCCATTCTTTGAGAACCTGGAGGACGGGCACACATTCCTTCAAATCACAGGATTTCCTGTCTTCAACCTTGAGTCTCAGAGTCCTGCTCCTAGAGGCAATTGAAGTTCAAAATTGACCTGCCAACTCCTACACGTACACTAGTTACCTACAGGCAGCTCAGAGAGTAACTGAGAAGGGCAAATGCCATGTCTCTGATATCCAGGCTCCAAATACAGTGCGTTGGAGCCCCGTTAGCAGGGAAGATCCAAATGGCACCATAGAATGTGAGGTTTGGGAGTACCGCTGGGTGGAAACCTTAGCTTCTCTGAGCATGTACCGCTCAGTTGACAAACAGCAATCCTTCCAGCCTTTGCATTGCCGAGAAAAACACCTGACAGTAGCTTAAGAGAGAGGAGATTTAATTTGCTTCATGGTTTCTGAAGGTTTGGTCCATGGATGCTAAAGCAGAACACTGTGGGGATGGTGTGAGTGTGCCGTGATCTAGTTCACATCACGGCATACAGGCAGCAGTGAACCAAACAGATAGGGGCAGATAGGGACAAAATACCCCTAAGGACCTAGCCACAGTGACCTCCTTCCCTGGGCTAAGTACTAAAGCTTCCAGGGTTGCATCACCAGCTAGGGTCCTAGGCTCTAACACATAAGTTTATGAAGGACATTTCATCTTCAAACCACAACAGACTGCTACTAAGACCTTGTTAGGCTCCTGCAGTTACTGGGATGACCTCTATGAGGGGCGAGGCACAGAACTTGACATTGAAAAGACACTCTGAGCTTGTTTCTTAGGAAACAGTGTTTAGCAGACTTGAATTTAAGTCCAAGGCCTGCTACTTAACACAGACCTTGTTTTTGTTCTTAGGTGAGGTGCCACCTCCCTCAGTTGAAGCTTGATGAAGTTTACTAATCAGAAGAGGGTTTGTTATTGTTGTTGTTTAGTCTTTGGGAGTATCATAGATATTTGCAAAGTATTTTGATTGTATTCACTTAATCCTCAACACCTTAATTCTCCAAACATCCCCCTCCCATCCTGTCTGTTATGAAAAGGCATGAGAGACCTTGACAGGTGGGTGGGGTCCAAGGAGCCCTAAGGCAAGTGAGAGACAGACGTGTCACGCAGACAGAGCTTATGTGGGTTTTATTGGTGGAAAGGAAGAAAGTGGGGGAGGGGAAGAGAGAGAAGGGAGGAAGGGAGAGAGAAAGGGAGTATAGGGTGGCCTCTTTTGGGAAGGGGGGAAGGGAGAGAGAAAGAGTGAAAGATAGAGACAGAGAGAGGAAGAATAAGAGAAAGAAGAGGAAGAAGAGGGAAGAGTAGGTGGAGTTTCCTCTTTTAAAGAGATGGAGTGAGACCGCACAGCAGGCCATGTGCCATGTGTGTAGGAGTAACACTGCCAGATCCCCCAAGGGGCAGGGCCGGGAGTGCCTGGATGCTAACACTATCTTTTTTAAAAATCAAAAATGTAGAGCTCAATTAATGCTGCCTATGTGTGCATGGTGTGTGCCTTCTTCACTAAAGCATGGTCACATGACTATCTTTCCCCAATAGCTATCAGCTGCTCATAGCTCCTCAGCTAGGAAGGGAACCTTTGAACCCATTCCCCACTCATGCTGGAATGTTAACTGGCTTTACCAGATGGAACTTTGAGCATTAAACTTGACACCATAGCCAAAATGCCAACTGCATAGTAAATTACTGCTATGGAGAGTGATACATCAACAAAACCATTTCTTCCCTATTCTCTGGATCCCTAGAAACCTAACAGGCACAATGGAACTAGGCACTTGGGAAAGAAGCATGATCCTCTGGTCCTCTTGAACTCAAGCTTGTCTGACTACATTCATTCATTGGATTTGTTTGATGTACTCATTATAACATCATTCATTCAGAAAATGTGTCAGGCAGATGGAGTGTCTGGCATTGCTGTAAGTGTTGCCGACGAAAAGCAATAAGATACAGTCCTTCAAGTTCAAAACAGCATTTTCAACATTGGTCCATCTGGATTCCTTTGGAAGTTCCCTGGGAAGCAGATTCCTCCTTAGAGTCAGGCCCAGGAAATAACTTGCACATATTTTGACTTGTAATTTTAGACTGTTGCATGACCCATGTGCTTCTAGCTGACACAAACCACTCTTTTGTGTGCACCTTTTCCCAGGAGTAGCATCCCATGCCTTTAACGACATGGTCATTCATTTCAATTACATACTTCCCAGCTCCAGGAGTTGGCATCCTCTCCAAACACGGCTGAGCATACAGTCACATGACCCTGTACACTGCACCGGTACAGGGATTGGCATTATGGTGTGGATTTTAGGAGGTCAGCCAGTAAGAATACACCTGGGGGCAGTCACTCAGCTTGGGAGGGAATTTGTGAGGAGATCCTCAGGAGCTGCCATGGCTCCCAACATTTTCAAGGACCATGTCTATTGTTACTGAGAACTGAGCCAATTCTGACAGAAAAGTAAGAATGAGAGACATGAATTAGCAAGTGTGGGGTCAGACACGGAAGAGTTTCCTGGGAATCTCGGAGCCTCTTGTTAAATTTATTTCTTCGTTGTAATAGGAGTGGCGGCGGGGCTGCATCCCCAGCACCCGGCCGCCCGCATGACTTTACTGGAAATAATTACATGGAAACTGTATTCTTTTAAACATTGTCTGGCCCATTAGTTCCAGCCTCTTATTGGCTAGCTCTTACATATTGATCTAACCCATTTTTAGCACCATGAGTTGGCTTACCAGGAAAGATCTTAACCTGTGTCTGTCTGGAATGGGAGAATTATGGCGACTCACTGACTCGGCTTCTTTCTCCCAGCATTCTGTTCTGTTTACTCCACCCACCTAAGGGTTGGCTTATCAAATGGGCCTAGGCAGTTTCTTTATTAATTAACCAATGAAAGCAACAGATAAATACAAGACCCACCTCCATCATTTCCCCTTTTTCTGTTTAAACAAAAAGGAAAGGCTTTAACTTTAACATACTAAAATTACATATAACAAAACAGTTATCAAGTAAGAATTACAGTTACAATATTTATATCTATTTTATCTTTTATCATAACTAAGGAAAACTATAACTATCTATCCATTCTTTAACTCCATCAAAGACT
This sequence comes from Chionomys nivalis, assembly GCF_950005125.1. Taxonomy (NCBI): domain Eukaryota; kingdom Metazoa; phylum Chordata; class Mammalia; order Rodentia; family Cricetidae; genus Chionomys; species Chionomys nivalis. The sequence goes on along the minus strand of NC_080092.1, from coordinate 9,285,664 downwards.
CCAAGGATATAATATTACCTAAGCAAACAAGAAATCCAAACCTCTAGAAATGACAGAGACATCTCGCTGCCTGTACAGTCACCCAAAGTTCTTTTTTACTGTTGGAGCATCCGTCTTTGGCCTTTAGGCCCATAGTGTTCAGCAGACATTTTCATGAAGCAGGAAAATTCAAAGACAGTTTAGTTACTTTCTGCTGTGTCCTGTAGAATGTCTCGCAGACTCTTTCATGAGTCAGGAACCCCGAAAGACCATCTCACCTTTAGGCAAGTTTAGCAGTCCTCTCTCTGTTTCTTGCCCAAATGGCTATCAAACTCCATAAAGTGCCTCTTCGATGCCCATCTTTTTTTTTTTTTGAAGTAGCTGGTGCTGCCAGGAGCAGACATGTCTCATTGCCATGAAAAACCCTAAGTTATTAAAATATTTTAAATGCTGTATTTTGTAGTCTTTGAAAGATATGAAGAATGCTTATTTAACTGAAATATATCTCTATATATCTAGAAAATCTAACTAACATGACTACAAGGTTGACTATTATTGATGATTATCCAGTAGCAACCTATATACATTACATTTTTAAATGAACTACACAATCACAATGCCTTAATCAATATCAGAAATATATATACATATAACAAAATTGACCTTAAAATCTATACCAATGCAAATTATTCATATCTATATCACTTCTTCCTGGGCCTGGCTATTCAGCCCCACAGTGGAGTCTCTTAGTGACATATTCTCCTCCTGCCTAAGCTTGCCTGTGTTCATTTTCTGTCCTAACAACCCATACAGTGTTAACAGATTCAGCAGAGGTGCCTTGGTGCTTGAGCCCCAGTTAGAGGCAGATTAGAAAGCCACATTCATGACCGGTGTAGACAGTGTCATGAGGTGGGGATGTAGGATGGTTTGCAGTTTGTGGTAGGAGTACTTCCCCAGGAACAAAGATCTTTCTTATTGTGTACTGTCAGGAAGAGGAAGGGCCCAGCTTTCTATACTTTGGTCATTGAACCTGAGCATGTGACCTCATTGAGATGAGGTCACCTACCTGACTTGGTCACTAGCAGAATAATGTAAATTCAGAGAGCGTTCTCTTGGTGAGATGTTATCTTCCCTCTTCTCCCTTCCCAGAGCACACTGGGATGAGTCCTTCATGATGCAGTGAGCTGTCTTAGCCTGTGTGTGTTGATTACAGTGTTGCTTATCTGTCATCCTCTTAGGACTCCTGGTCCTTCCTGTTTAATAGCAAGCCTGGCTAGCTAGTTGTGTCAGGACTATTCATGCCGTCCCCTTCCAAAAGATGACACAGTCTCCTTCATTCAGGTTTTGCATTCATTGGTTACTTTGCATTCTATTGCAGGCATAACAAGTTCTTATAAATAAGACCTCTACACTAACAATTCCTGTTTCTGAAGTTCCTGTGACAGAAGGCATCAGGGCAGTATAATTAAAAAAAAAACTGACGGGGGAGGACTGGAATCTCCTTACCACCAGGGCTACATATAGGATATAAGCACAATAAAAGCATGTGATATTCAAATGTGAGAGAAGCCACGTGCTGTGCAAATGGCTTCTGGAAGGTCATGATGCTTAGCCCAGGGATTCGAGCAGTAGATCTTTCCTGGTTCTCAGCCCATTTTTGTTTTCAGCCTCCCCCCCTCTCAATAAATGGTTTTTATTTCTGTCATTTTCCATGCGTTTCACTCTTAGTTCAGAACCACAAGAATCCGGAAATCTCAGCAAGTGCCCCCTAGACTCAGATCCACATCTCCCCCATCTTTATAGTCTGTTGTGTCCTCTTTCGATTCTCCATGGTAGCCCCGTGAGGTAGGGGTTGCTGCCCTTGACTTTCAGATGAGCACCTAAGAGGTTGAAGCACCTATGAATGGGGTATTGGACCAGTATCCCTGGTTGGCTGGGTGAAGCATCCCACATGCCGACAAAACTCCCAGGAGGTGTCTGTTTAGAGACGGAAGAATGCAGAGCCCAGTACTCAGCATCAACAGAGTTGTCCCCACTCTGTCTTCCTACAGGTGGGGAAATAGAGGCAGCAGATTTGATTGGGCAGCTCAAGGGCGAGAATGAGGCTTGGTACACACTCTCTGTTGCTTCCTCTTCCGTCTCAGGTGGAAGTGGGGTGTGACCATCTTCTTTTGCTGTCCCCCATCATCTGCACTCTTTCGGAAGGAAAGAGCGTTGTGTTTGCAGCTCTGTGCCAGCATAGACCCCAGTGCCATCCCAGTTGCCCCCATTGTAAGGCTGGCAGGCGTGACACCTGGCTCCTCTCAAGGCAGCTCTTCAATTAATGCTTTCCTCCCTGATTAGGGCTCATGGCCTGCTTCGCTGTGGTTGAGGAGGTCTGGCACACGGAATGTTTCAGAGTTCTATGGGAGGAAGTGAGTGAAGGAATTTGGGGTTAACCACGCTCACATTATCTCAGACGTGATCACTTTGTGGCCTGCAACATCCAAAGCAATATGGAGCCCATTACCGGCTCTGGGTCCTTGGGGAGCACTGGCATTCGCTGGACTTGTTAGTAATTGTTGCATTTGCCAGCTATATTTATAGCTGCAAGACTTGGAAGGGTCAGGAAGGGAGGCAGGCTCTCGGTGGAAGCAAAGGAGGTAAGGGCTTAGTGTCCGAGCTAAGTTCCTCTTCACTCACTAAATATGTATTTCTTGTAAACCTACCATGGGCTAGGTCTTGTGCTTGGAGCTGGGCTGTGTTCAGAGGCACAAGTAGCCCTGAAAGTGGATTCTTGGGGTGTTTGGTCTGGAAGGGGAGACAATGAGTAATGCAACTATCACAGTAGGGAGAATTCGTAAATACAGATCCTCTGCAGATACGGGCAGCTTGCTAATTTAAGTAAGTAAATGCTTGCATAGTGAGAAGCACGCATATATTATTCCAAATACCCTTTACTGGTGGTAAATTTGCCCTCCAATGGCCCTAGAGTGTTGTTACTGAGTTTTATTACTACTGCCAGTATTAGACAGATGAAGACATTGAGACACAGAGGTTAGGTAAGTGGCCTGAGGTCACACACAGCAAATGATGGCGATCAGATTTGCACCCTCATAGCCACACTTCACAGTTCCTGCTCTCAGCCACCCAGGACTCTATCTCTTAGCTGAGAAAACACAGGGGCAGACCTGCTTCTGCTTCTGTGGTTTGGAAAGTCTCCCTTGGGATGTCATATTTTGCTCCAGAATCAAAGGAAAAGAAGAGAAACTGACTAGCCAGAGAAAGGTAGTTCAATGGGAAGGAAGAACATGAACAAAGGAAGAAGAGGAAAAAGAGCTTCTCAGAGAAGTGGAAAGATGGTGGCTGGAGATTGGTATACGTGAGCTTGTGGATGGGAACTGGGACCAGGTATTGCAGGACTGTGAGACCTACTAAGTCATTTGTGAAACTAGAACACTTTATAAAGTGAAATCCTTTAGTTTTAGTTCTTGAGAAATATACCTGTAAATCTAAAACTTGTGTGTATGTAAAGGTGCCTGTACCTGGCAGGCTGGAGCCTTTGTGGGTGGCAGTGTGTATGTGTGTGGTGTGTGTGTGTGTGTGCATCATAGTGATAGTTGCTGTGGTGAAGATGACAGTGTGATGGAGGCACTAATGACTTTGATGGAAACAACAATGTGAAATCATCCTGTTCCAGTTCACACAGCACCCTCCGTAATGTGAGCAAGACCATTACACCATTTTGCCTACAGGTTCTCCAAAGCCAAGAATTTCAGCTGCTGGTGGGTAGTATGTGACTCACATCATGATGGTGGAATCTTGTCCCTAGACATGAACAGGGGACCGTGCTGTGGACCCTCTGGTCAGTGGTCTCTAGTTAGATGCTCATATACTGAGCACTTTTGATCAAACATGCTCACACTGAATTCTCTCAGTGTCTCAGTGAGTGACACATCCCTGGCCCCACTTCATGGATCAGGAAACATGCATTAAATCTGCCCCAATCATATGGTTTATAAATACCGGATTCTGGATTTGAGCCCAGGCTGTGTGGCTACGAGACCAAGAGGTGCATTTTCTGAACACATTCCCTGGTTCCCCAGCTTGTTTGTTTGAGGCTCATTTTAATTTTGTTTTGCTTCTTTGATTTTCTTTTGAGACAGGTTTGGGGCCCAGACAGGCTTCCTCCTTACTGTGTAGCTGAGAGTGACCTTGAACTTTTGATCCTCCAGCTCCCACTGCTCGAACTCTGAGATCACAGGTGTGTTTCACCACCTCCAGATTTTGAATGCAATACCCAGGCCTTCCTGCATTCCTGGCAAGCACTTTACTGCAAGCCACATCAGCAGCCCTGGATCCCCAACTATTAAAGCTATGTTTCTTTGTTCTATGTACTAGGGCATCTACCAGATACCTGTCACTCCATTTTCAAACTGTAGAACGCTGGTTACTTTTAAAATATTAAGTAGTTATGTCTCTCAACGGACCTAGATCCCTTCCCAGTCTCAAAGGCTATTTCATGATGGCTCCCTAAGCCAATCTTTTTAATAAATGCTGATGGTCCATTTCAGAATGACAGGTGTAACTAGTGAGAGGCATTCTGAGTAGGGACATAGAGACAGTCTGCCTTTCCTTAGGGAAGAGTCCAGCATGCTATTCTAGTGATATGACTATTCCGAGCCAGCTTGTCATTGGATTTCTTGTTACTTGTGACTGTATGCCTCCTTTGTCAAGATGTATTTTATGAGTGAGTACATCCCATGTTCCTCCTTTTGGGTCTGGCTTACCTCACTCAGGATAGTGTTTTCTATTTCCGTCCATTTGCATGCAAAATTCAAGAAGTCATTGTTTTTTACTGCTGAGTAGTACTCTAATATGTATATATTCCATACTTTCTTCATCCATTCTTCCATTGAAGGGCATCTAGGTTGTTTCCAGGTTCTGGCTATTACAAACAATGCTGCTATGAACATAGTTGAGTATATACTTTTGTTGTATGATAGGGCATCTCTTGGGTATATTCCCAAGAGTGGTATTGCTGGGTCCAGGGGTAGGTTGATCCCGAATTTCCTGAGAAACCACCACGCTGCTTTCCAAAGTAGTTGCACAAGTTTGCATTCCCACCAACAATGGATGAGTGTACCCCTTACTCCACAACCTCTCCAAGGTTTCTAGCCATAAATAAAGGACATTGAGCCTATAATTCGTGATCCTAGAGAAGCTAAATAAGAAGGTGAACCCAAAGAAAAACATATAGTCATCCTCCTGGATATTAACCTTCATCAGGCAATAAAAGGAGACAGAGACAGAAACCCACATTGGAGCAACGGACTGAAATCCCAAGGTCCAAATCAGGAGCAGAAGGAGAGAGAGCACAAGCAAGGAACTCAGGACCACGAGGGGTGCACCCACATACTGAGACAATGGGGATGATCTATCAGGAACTCACCAAGGCCAGCTGGACTGGGTCTGAAAAAGCATGGGATAAAACTGGACTCGCTGAACATAACAGACAATGAAGACTGCTGAGAAGTCAAGAACAATGGCACTGGGTTTTGATCCTACTGCACGTACTGGCTTTGTGGGAGCCTAGGCAGTTTGGATGCTCACCTTACTAGACCTGGAAGGAGGTGTGAGGTCCTTGGACTTCCCACATTGCAGGGAACTCTGACTGCTCTTCGGGCTGATGAGGGAGGGGGACTTGATTGGGGGAGGGGGAGGGAAATGGGAGGCGGTGGCGGGGAGGAGACAGAAATCTTTAATAAATAAATAAATAATAAATAAAAAAAGATATATTTTAACTTACATTTGCAGGTGTGCATGTGAGTCTGGTGCATAGGTGCCTGTGGAGGTCGGAGGGATCCTGAAATTAGAGTTACAGGTGGTTGTGAGCTACCCAACATGGATGCTGGCAACCATGCCTCAGTGCCCTAGAAGACGTCCAAGATCTCTTAACTGTTGAACCATCTTGACAGCCCCATTTTCTCTCTTTCACTTAAGCCATTTGGGGTTAGTTCTGTTAAAGCCAAAAGTACTGTAAATGATACTCTGTTTTGAATTATTCTTTTATAAATTTTTAAGGAAGAGGAAGAAGGGGAAGTCAAGGTCTTAAACTCACAAATGAGGGGAGGAATTGAGAGACTCCCTGGCCCTTGAAATCAAGAAGTTGGGATGAGATTGCCCTGGGGTCTCTTCTGTTTCCAAGTGTGATAATACTTACTTTGCCTGGGCTAATCTGGGCTCTGTCCCTTAGCGTCCCCCATCTCCGTTCCCACAGAGGGTGTTCATTCTCCAAACGATGCTTCTTTGAAGGATATAAAGGTTCAGGTTGGTTGATCTGGAGATGCATAGGATGAAAAGATGAAGTCATCCTTTTCAAAGGTCCATGCTAGGAGAGGCAGCCAGGTGCACTGTCCGACAGGTATTGGAGAAGACTGTGGAAATCCTTCCGTGTGTTTGCACACATCCTGGATCCAGAGACTGAACTCACATTACCATGCCTGCAGGGCAGATCCACTTCCTGGCCACCGTGGTCTCTGAAAGGATATACACAACATCACAGAGAACCATGCATCCTGGTCCTGCTGACTGGGACATTGGTTTGGTTTTGCCCCAGTTGAGGGTGTCACCTCTTGAAGAGTGCAGACGGTTTGTTTGTGTGCGTTTGAAGGAGGTATCAGAGACTGTAGCAAGCCCCTAGGAATCAAGGGGAATCAGGAGGTGTCCATGCTAGTGTGGATTAGATATGTCCTCCAGTGATGGGTATGGAGGCATCCAGACAAAGTTCTGGTTCTCTGGCCTTTCCGAGTTTATACACTGGGCTTTTGACATGTTTGGAAGATTAAAAACAGAAAGCAAAATGCTTGCTTTTGTGTTCATAAATTCTGGGGAACCTTAGAAGGCCCTTATCTTTAAGATTTACTCAGGAATTTTGGGGTCCTCTTGTCACAGCAACAGTGGTGATGGTCTCTGTGACACTCCGTGCAGACATATGTGGGATGTCAGATCTCTGGCACTCATGCCTGTCCCTTAGTTCCCGTTTGCCTTCCTACCACATCTGAGCACAGCTAGATGGCTTGCTGAAGCCAGGGTATAAGGCAGAAATGTTGACAACTGGTTTGGAGCTTAGATTTCAAGTTTCTTCTGTTTTACTCATTGTCTTGAACTATACCCATCATCAGGACTGTCCTGGACCAGTAACTGGTCATGGGAAGTGGATTTGAAGGACACAGGACAAAGTCAATCTCAATGAAATTACCACAGACCAACCAAAAGGCATCCAACATCACACACACAAGGAATGTCAGGTGAGAAAGCAGAGCCAGCTGTCCAGCCCCTGTCTGAACTTAGACATGCAAACAATAATCCACTCCTGTTGAATGTTATGGAAGTTGTGCTGTTTGTTACTGGGCATTACTGACAACAGCTGACAGATACAAAATATAGCACAATTTGTGATGTTACCTGTGCACATTTTTGGTTTGTCATCTTGCAAAACTGTAAACTATTTGTGGGAGAAGAAATGATAATAAAAATCATAAGAATTATTTTACATAAATCTTGTGATTTCTCAGCACGCCTTACAAGCATGAGGACCTTCCTGAGTTTGATCCCCACAGCCCATGTAAAAAACAAAGTGTCTTGCATGGTGGTGCGGTCTCATAGTGCCAACACTGGGGAAGCAGAGACAAAAGGACCACGGCCGTGCTGAGCAGTTGGTCTGGCCTACTTGGCAATTTCCAGTAGAACTCACTCCAATCAAAGACTGTATTGCAAAAGAGCAAAGCAAATGGTCAGCATTGAAGGAATGCTAAGGTTGTCCTCGGAGTGCATGCGCATGAACTCAAACATACACAACTGTATTGTGCTGTACACACCATGTGGGACCGATCACTCTCAGCCAAGCTGCTCTTTAAGAATCAGAGTCTACAAAGTTGGGGGGAGTGGGCTGGGGGAAAGAGTTGAAGGAGGAAGGAATCAGGGTAGATTTGACTAAAGCACATTATTCGCATGTATTTAATTCTCAAACAATAAAAGGGGGTTGTTGCTGTTTCTACATTACACTGAGACAGAGAGAGAGACAGAGAGAGAGAGAGAGAGAGAGAGAGAGAGACAAACAGACAGAGAGAGAGAGAGACACACACACACACACACACAGAACAGCATGAACAGGAGTGAGCTCTGTGCCAAGGTCACCCAGTTGCTTCTTGTCACAGTGCCTTGAGAAGCAGATGCTGTGGATGGAAGACAGTCGGTCCTCAAACGCTTACTGGATGAGCGAGTAACCATACTTCAGATTGCATTCTGCTGAATAGGCCTGCAGAGGCTTAAAGTAAAATAGCACACCTGCCTTAAGCGAGTATAAATGAAAAGACGACCTTGCTGGCTGTTCAATCTTCCGCCTGCATCCTCTCGGTGCGTGTAGCAAACCCGAGCTTTCTCACACTGGCCTACTTCCCTTCATTCTTTGGCACACATGTACCCTAACCATTGGGTTATTGCTACAACTAAGAAAACAGACACCGTTGCATTTTTATTAACAACTATAGAGAGCAGACTTGCCTTATTTCCAGATAAAATTCAATTCCAGGGAAACTGTACCTTGGAGATGATTAAATTGTAAATTGTGGGTATCTATGGGTGATTGAATCACTAAGTATTCTCTACCATAACCCATCGACATCCCCACCCTGTGTGTCCCCATGCTCATCCAAGCATGGAGGATATTCTGGCTGTCACACACCACACTGTAAGATGTGTATGGCGTCTCAAGGCTGGAATGTTCTCTTCAAGGAGCTACGGAGGCCTCACGCGGACACTTTAGATGCATCGTGTGCCCAGGGTATGAAGGGCTGTGACTGTGCCCAGGGTATGAAGGGCTGTGACTAATCTCTCTTTTTCTCTTGCCAGTACTTAGGTATTGGGACGTGGAATTATGTGTTTGACCTTTCTTGCTCTCTACAAAAAAAAAAAGTCTTCATGCTGCCTCTTCTAGGTTGAGGCCCAAAGGCTAAAGACTTGCCTTACCCAAAATGAAGATGTCCAGGCAGCAGGCAAGGGAAGGGAAGCTTTGGAAATGCCTGCTGCTGGGAGTAGGGATGCTATACAAGTGGGAGCGGCCTCTTCATGGACCAAGGCGAGCGGCAGCCGAAAGAGGTCCAAGTTCATCTGCCAATCCATTGTTCTTTTAACAAATATTTACTGAGCGGTGCAGCAGGCCCAGGGCATTCAATAATCACGACAATACAGCTGTGTTTGTCTTGTTTCTCCCAGCTGAAAGGCAGCGCTCGAATAATTCTCGAGTTTGCCTCTTCTACTGTGCTAAAAGAATAGTCCGGGAAGTGGGCAGGGCGGGGAGATGATGTCACCTTGCTGATGGTGGTATTTGGCAGTCAAGGGCAGGGCTAAGTCTTTCACACAGATGATCATTTCAGTGTTAGAGAAAACTTCTGAAATGGGTCTTGGGATGGGCTTTGCTTGTTTATTTACCAGGCGTGTGTGTGTTTGTGTGTGTGTGTATGTGCCTGCACGTGTGCAAGTGTACCATGGAATGTACTTGGAGGTCAGAGGACAACTTGGAGTCCTGCCTCTACCTCCCAAGTACTGGAATTAAAGGTATCCACCACGAAGGCCTGGGTATTTTACCCTTAAGTGTGTGTGTGTGTGTGTGAGTGTATGTGTGTGTGTGTGTGTGTGCACATGAGTGCGGGGCCCACAGAGGCCAGAGGTGGGTGTGGGATGTCTTGGAGCTGGAGTTGCAGCTGGTTGTTAGCCACCTCACCTGGGTGCTGGGACTTGAGTTCAGTCCTCCAGAAAGGAGCAGCCAGTGTCCTCACCGCTGAACCGCCTCCCCAGCCTTTGTTTTAGCTTTCTGATGCTGAACTATAAAACGCCCTTTCATGCCCTCAATACACTAATTTCTCAGATCTGTGATATTCACATTTTCTACCATGTTTTTGGTTGTCTTTTTCTCTCTTCCTAGATGGTGACATGGCCAGTGAAAAGCCTCCCTGTTTTATGCATTCTGATAGTTTTTTCTCTCGTAGTTCATGCTTTCCTCGCCACTTCTAGAGCAGTCTCTTCTAGGCTCACAAGGCTTCACTGCCATGTTTCCTTTTGAGCGTGTGGAGCTGTTGCTCCAACATGTAGGCCTCTGATCCGCTCGTCTTGATTTGTATGAGGGGGAAGAGCCAGCTCTGCTCTTTTGCTGTACCTGTCCATTGCCACCCCAACATTTTGCTGAAAAGGGGATTCCTTCCTAACAAATTGCCTTAATATCCTTATTAAAATTCAATTGAGAATTGATTCAAAGGGCTAATTTTAGATTCTTAATTTGTATTTATGCCTTTTCCCTTCTCTCCTTTTACTTTTTCTCTCTCCTCTCCGTCTCTCTTTCCTTTTTCTATCTATCCTGGCTCAGTATTTGCCTCTATGTCTCTCTTCCCGTGTCTCCTTTCTTTCTGTCTCTGTTACTGACTTCTCTGATCGCTCTACCCTCTCCCTCCCCCCCTCTCTTTTTCTCTCTCTCTACCTATCTCCATGTCTCTCCACTTTCTCTGTCTCTGTCCCTCCCTCAGGGCCTCACAATGTCAGGTAAGTACTCTTTATTATTTTCTCCAGACCAAGCCCCAGTCACTGATTTCTCTGTCAGCCCTATCAATTTTAGCGACTTAGTGCAAGTCCTTGGAACTGGGAAATGTGGACCTTCCCACTTTCCTCTGCACTTACGGGATGGTTCTGAGCATCTGGCTCCTTTGCGCTTCTCACTGGGCTTTCAGATCGGCTCATTGGTGTCTGTGAAGCAGGCAGTTGGATATTGGAAGGGATTATGATGAATTCGTAGATCTATTTGGGGGAACATTTTAATCTTACTACTAAGTCTTCAGATCTACAAATTGGGAATTTCTCTTTATTTAGGCAGTGTAAAATTTCTTTTGAGCATTTTTTTTACAACTTCCCACGCATATGTGACTTTCTTGGTGAGTTTATGTCTATATATTTTATTCTTTTTGATACTCTCTTATGGAGAATTGTTTTCTTAAATTCACTCCAGGTTGATCATTACAGGTGTTAAGAGATACTGCCTTCTGACATTCACCTATTGTTCTGGGTCCTGCTAACTTAGTAAGCTTATCCTTTCCGATAGGGGTGTGTGATGTGGTGTGTGTGTGTGTGTGTGTAGGTGCATGCATACATTCCTCAGGCTTTCCTCTATGCATGATCTTGATCCAGACGTTGGCAAATCAAGTCAGCTTAATTCCCTTTGGAATTTAAATATTATTATTATTATTATTATTATTATTATTATTATTTTGTTGGCCTGTGTGCCTTGCTTGACTAGCAACTTTATTTCAGTAGAATGTGTAATAGAGAATGTGGGAGTGGAATCCTGGTCTTGTTCCTGGTCACATGCTGTGGTCCGGGGTGTCTCTATAAATTCCCTTAGGTGCTCTGGCTGTGAGCAACACTGGTCTTAGATTAGGAGTGTTGTGTTTTGCTTTGTAGCATGAAAACTTGTTGGGCTTCATCAGAAGCTTTTTCTTACAGAGTTGATCACACTTTGGGTCTTTATAATCTCTCTCTCTCTCTCTCTCTCTCTCTCTCTCTCTCTCTCTCTCTCTCTGTGTGTGTGTGTGTGTGGTATGTGCACGTGCTTGTCTGTGTGTGGAGGCTAGAGGGCAACCTCTGGTGTCGTTTCTCAGGTGCCATTCACCTTGTTTTCATGAGATTGATCTGGGTCTCACTAGTAGGTTAGGCTAGCGAGTCCCAAGGACCCATCTGCGTCCACCCCCAGGGTCCTGGGATTATTAACATATACTACACACCTAGATCTTTTCTGTGAGTTCTGTGATTAAACTCAGATCCTCTGCTTGCATGACAAGCACTCTATTGACCCAGCCATCTCCCCAGACCACTTGATTCCTACCAGCTTCCTCTGGATGGTCATAGTCCTGGTGATCTCACCTGTGACAACCCTGGCCATTAAACCTTTGCAATAGAGTTTCACTTGGAGCATCCATCTCTGGTGAATCTCCACCCAGAAGACTAACGCAGATTTGCTTCCAGATGTCCAACCACAGACTTGATTTTATGCAGATGACATTTGGGATGTGTGTGCAAACACCTTGGATGTCTTACAAGTGTGCGCCTGTCATCTTTGCAGCACCCTGCCTTTTCTGCCCACGATGGGTTAGAGCTGAGTCCCTACTTGGTAGAAGCACACGGGTAATTATTCACCCCCATTAGTCAAGAGCCCTTTAAAAAAATAACAGAGTGCTGGACTGACATTCTGTCTCTTTCCCCGTTCAGTTGGATAATATCACCAAGTCCTACAAAATTAAAATCAAGTTTGAAACATGGTTTGTTAATTACAGTGTTTAACTGTTGTCGGTATTGTTTCCTTGGAGATTAATGAGGTGAGCTATTGTCGCATAATTAGACCAGAGTATATCTCATCTTGTACAAACCCTTGCGATTCTCCGCTGTCCCACTACTGTTTGAAGGTTAATTTCACTTTGCCAGGATAGACTTGGCAAGATGCTGTCTATTGAAATATGTTTTTAATTATATTTGAAAGTCATTAGTCAAGGGCTCTGCCAGGCTGTTCTGCACACATTTGTGGAGAAATCCAGTCACAACTGAACCTATCATGGTTACCTAGCTCATGTCCAAATATTCCTGGACATGGAGAGAAGACACCCACAATCCACAGTTGGGGTTTAGGTTGATCTAAGCTTACTTCTTTGTTGGGGGGATATTTGGGTGAGATCTCTATGGTGATGTTAGACCTGAGGGTCAGCATCTGAAGGAGACCATTGGGTGGCCTCACCACAGGTGTAGACTTTACCAATACAGCAGCACTTTCCCAGACAAGCCTTCGTGGGCATCCCTCTGTGCCTGGGATATGTCTTGCTTATGCGCTACAGCTCACATAGCGTCTGAGGTGCACTCCTAAAGACTTTCATGAGATCTGAATTCCCACCCACGCGTCATTCTTCTCTGACATCTGCTCTCATCTGTGATTTCTGCATTATCCTGTCATCTGATTCCTGTTCTCTCCTTCCCAGATAGCGACTCTTGTGTTCACAGCGACAGTGCAGCCAAGGACAAGTTGGCTGCAGTGGCCACTGGTATTGGGCACGATGGGCTGACTTGTGGGAGGGTCAGCCTCAGCTTTTCTAGACTTTTCCTTGTATCCTAATTACATACATGCCAGATGAGTGTCCACTTGTCCTTACTTGGCTTGACCTCGGCGAGAAGGAATGAGCAACTTCCTTTCCCTGGAGGATGTGCTGAGGTGATTAGTGTGGGCACAGGGTCTCCTACACCACAGACAAGCATCTGCCCTGGCCTTCCTCCCATTCATCTGCCATGCGAGGCGAGGGCTGCAAGGTGGATGAGGATGAGGCACTGGGATGACATGAGTCTAGACTGGACTATGTGTTGTCTTATTGTTTTCTTTACAGCAAGGTAGGCTCCATGCGGGCATCTCTTTACAGAACTTGACAGTAGGACAGCTCATGACAGCATCTTTAAAACGTCTCCCCTGCTGGACAGTGGTGGTGCACACCTCCCAGCACTTGGGGGACAGAGGCAGGTGAATCTCTGTGAGCTCAAAACCAGCCTGGTCTACAGAGCGAATTCCAGGACAGGCTCTAAAGCTACAGAGAAACTCTGTCTCGAAAAACAAAAACTCCCCTGTGCGTGTGTGTGTGTGAAGGTGAGTGCGTGCTCCCGTGTGAGTGTGAACAAGTATGTGTCACAGTGTGTTTGTAGAGGTCAGCCTTGGGTGTCTGGTCCTCATTTTCTACTTGGCCTGTGACAGTCTCTTGCTGTTTGCCATTGCATAAAGCAGGCTAATCCACCAGTAAGCCTTTGTGGCTTACCTTGTCTTGCACCAGGACTACAGATTAACACTTTGGGGATCTGAACTTAGTTTCTCAAACTTGTGTGTCAAGCCCTTCACTTTCTGAGCCATCTCCCCAGCCCATTTTCCAATTTTTTTAAAGATCAGTTCTACTTGGAAAGTGTTTTGGTCTGATTTGGAAATAAAGAGCCCTGGCTGGACCCTGGTGTTAGCAAGGTCTCTTGATTAAATGTGCATGCTTGAGTGGACTTACGTGTGCAGGTGTGGGTGTACGTGTTTGTGTGTGTACATGTACACATGTGTGTAGGCTGACCACCACATAAGTGCTTTTCTTTTTCCATGCTGCGGTGGAAGGACCCTGTCATGATGTTGACTGTCTCACAGAACAGTCTTGTTCAGAAAGGAATGCCATTGTTTAAGTTCATGACTTTGGGCACTGTCTGAGTGCTGACATATGGCGGCAATGTCGGGGACCCAGGGTATGTTCAGTAGTTGCAGCTACTGGAGAAATCTGACTTCTAGAGGCTTCAGTTTTTGTCTTCAGTGGAACAGTGCATGGTGGTTAAAGCAGTAACTCCTGCTTGGATTTGAACCCTGGACCACAGCTGCCTGTAAGTGCTCAGGAAGGCATCTGACTTCTTTGTTTACTCAAGCTCCACCTTCACAGAGATTTCCTGAGGCTTAGTGACATTAGTGTGTGCTGGAGCCAGTGTGTGCCCTGTGTGTAGGAGATGCTAAGTCTAATTGATGTGCACAAGTGGCCTTCCTATTGTAAGGTACGAGAAGGAATGTGCACAGTGAGGCAGCAGGCGAGACCTCTGAGATTCCGCACACCTGAAGTGTGCCCAGGGCAACACTGGGTGCTGACTGCTCTGCCCCTTGTCAGGTATTCATACCAGCCATTGCAAATGGCTATGCCAGTCCTCTCCTGGAAAAGTCGAGGTCCTCAAGGGCCAGTTCTTGCCATGATCCTCTCTGAGGAAATTGGTTCCTACATGTAGAGACTGCAGGACGCCGTCATGTACACAGAGTGCCATTGGTGTTATTCATGTGGGGTAAAACGTGTTTAGGCTGGACTTGAGGTTGCCCAGTGCACTGGGAGGGGTCTTTGCTTTAACTCTACTTAATTGGAACGGCCAGTGTTTCCTCCAGGAGACACTGGTGCAGAGAGAGGGCTTGTCAGCAGAGATCCTGCAATATCCTCAAAACTCAGGCTCCTGGGGGACTCTCATTAGTCTGAGCCAGGCGAGCAGAGACGAGGGTACTGGGGTCAGGCGAACAGAGACGAGGGTACCTGGGGTCAGGCGAGCAGAGACGAGGGTACTGGAGTCAGGCGAGCAGAGACAAGGATACCAGAGTCAGGTGAACGGAGATGAGGATACCAGAGTCAGGTGAACGGAGACGAGGGTACTGGGGTCAGGCGAGCAGAGACGAGGGTACTGGGGTCAGGCGAGCAGAGACGAGGGTACTGGGGTCAGGCGAGCAGAGATGAGGGTACCAGAGTCAGGTGAACGGAGACGAGGGTACTGGAGTCAGGAGCATGGAACATGCTCTCCAGTTGCCTGTTAACTTGACAAGATGTAGACTTCCCAAAGAGACAAGACTCCGGGTGTTCTGTGATGGAGTTTCTAGACTGATTAAACTGAGGTGGAAGATCCACCACAAGGGTATGTAGCACCATTCTGGAGTCTTAGGTCCCCATTATGCTAGTACTAATTGTCAACTTGACAACATTGAGAAGAAAGCCTGTGTCAGGTTGATCCATGGGCATGTCTGTGGGGGAATATCTTGATTATTGATTCATAACAGAGGAACTAGCCAGCTACAGCAGCACCATTTCCTGGGAAAACGGTTCTGGTCTGTATAGGAAAGCTTTCTGAGCATGTGCCCGTGCCTGAGTTACCAAGTACCGTTCTTCTGAGGTTTCTACCTCAGGTTCCCACTTCAGTTCCTTCCCTGACTTTCTCAGTGATGGACTGTTCTGGAAATATAAGTCAAAGTTCCCTTTCCCAGTGACGCTGATCCCGGCCACAGAAATCAAGCCTGCACATTTCCTGGCTTCCTGAAATGGAACAAGAGAGCCAGGCACCAGCCTTCGTCTCTCTGAGTACAGTGTAGCCAACTGCCTCAGGTTCTTGTTGCTTTTAGGCCAAGATGGACTGTCTCCTCAAACTGTGAGCCAAAACAAACTTTTCCTTCTCTAACATGATTTTATCAGTCCCTTTGTCACTTCAATCAGAAAAAGTAATTAGACACGAAGCTCTCCCAGGAGACACTTTCCTTCAGCCTGCAGAATGATCACGTGATCTCTGCTTTCCCTGTGAGGAGACCAGGAGAGGCACCACTGGGTTCTGCAGTCTAACCTCAGACATGGCCAAGCATCTAGAGCATTTTTGCTCTGTCACCATCCTGTCTGTCAGGAACACATTCTGCTCAGGATCCCATGGCCCACTGGAGCCCTCCTAGTAGACTTCTCTGAGATGCCAGGTCTGCCCTGAACCTGCCATGGGGAGGCTGCTGGGTTGACCAGTTGCCTGCATGCAGGACTTGATGGCTCAGCTCCGAGTCACCCACTGTGCCGATATGACCGTGCCAATATGATAACTGTATCCGACTGTATACGAATTGTATTCCAGAGGTGGCTCATCGTCTCGCAGCCAGACCCGAATCCTGCTTCTTCCAGCCTCCTTGATTTCTCTACCTCCATTTTCAAAGAGAAAGTCTGCTCTTCAGGGAGGATGGGTTCTCTGATTTAAACTCTTCTGGCAGTGCCAGTTTAATTTCCCTTTCCTAAAGTGCTTTGCTGGCCTTTGTGAATCAATCAGTTTTGTCATAGTGGATCCGATGCATCCTCAACATGCAGGTAAATTGCCTATTATAACCACTATCTCTGATCCTGAGAGGTAGGGAGAGGTTCAGCCAGGTTTGCCAGGCTTGGTCTGTCCCAGGCTTTTCTTTTGGGCCATGAACCAGCTCCCAAATCATGACACAGAGACTTAGTTATTATTAGTTAAATTATGAATGCTCGCTGTAGCTTAGGCTCATTTCTGGCTAGCTCTTTGAACTCAAGTTAATATGTTTCTCTTTATCTATCTTTGGCCTCAGGGCTTTTTGCCTTTCTTTCTGTATGTCTTACTTTTCTGTTTACTCCAGTGTTTGTCTGTCTGGCAGCTGCCTGGTTTCCGACTCTGGGTATCTCCTTTTCTTTCTCCCTCTTTTTCCTTTCCTTGTTCTTCTTGAGCCTAGATTTCTCCTTCTACTTATCTTCTCTGCCCACCAGCCCTGCCTGTCCATCTCTTGCCTAGATATTGGCCATTTGATTTTTATTAGACTAATCAGGTGCCTTGGGCAGGCAAGGCGAAATAAATGCAACACATCTTTACATAATTAAACAAATGCAGAATAAACAAATGTAACACACATTCACATAGTTAAAGTATTATTCTTTAACATAAACAAATGTAAGAATTCTTTACATAGTTAAAATAATATTCCACAATATTGGTCTCTTTCCATGAACTGTGCTGTGACCATTTACATCCTACTAAGAACTCAGTCCTCTCAGGCATGAGTCAGAGAGAACAAGTAATCCCTCACCACCACCACACACACACTTTGTGTTTTGCAGACAGAGTTTCTCTGTGTGACAGCTCTGGCTGTCCTGGAACTCCCTTTGTAAACCAGACTGGCCTCGAACTCACAGAGATCTGCCTGCTTCTGACTTCCAAATGCTGGAATCAAAGGCTTGCGCCACCACTACCTGGTGAGAACAAATTCATTGCCAAGGCTGCCACCAACATGCCAGTCCCTGGTCTTTACAGACCTGCTGACCTCCACTCTGTAGCTGCTCTGTAGCTGGGACAGTTGTGTGTCCTTATGTAGGCAGGAGAAGGGCTCTGTTCACAGCCCGGAGCCCAGGCAGGACTTGATCTCTCTACCCTTCGGCAGTGACGTTGTGTTTTCCTCCTGGCTTTGTCAGGAGCACTGCTGGTCTCTAGGCGTTGCAGTAATGTAGCAGTTTTATTACTAATGTGACACATGATTAGTGCAAATATTTTAGTGATCTCAACGGTAAAGCAGAGATGGCCTGTGTTTTGTTATAAGAGCTAAATCTTTGCTGTGGTTGAATTTTTCTCTGCCCTCTGACTGAATCATGAGTAGCAGGCACAGACAACAGTGGTGAGCTTCTTGAGCCCTGTCTGTGTTCCAGGTGCTGCATAAGAACTTTCAGGCAGTCAGGCGGTGGTGGTGCACGCCTTTAATCCCAGCACTCGGGAGGCAGAGGCAGGCGGATCTCCGTGAGTTCGAGACCAGCCTGGTCTACAAGAGCTAGTTCCAGGACAGGCTCCAAAACCACAGAGAAACCCTGTCTCGAAAAACCAAAAAAAAAGAAAAAAACAAAAAACAAACAAAAAAAACCTTTCAGGCATCTCCCAATGACACACTGCAATTGAGGGTTTTCCTATTGTTTTTCCTATTGTTTCCAGCTCCATGGATGAAGTCTGCTTTTGAGTTGGGAGCTTTTGAGTTGAAAGGTCCTAAGCAAAAGAATGAATAGATGATCATTTGCATCTCATTGGAATACTTGAAGGGGATTGGCTGACATAGTAGCACAGGGAAGCCATTCTGACTAAGCAGGATCCCTTAGAGCAGTGGTTCTCAACCTTCTGAATGCTATGGCCCTTTAATTCAGTTCCTCATGGTGTGGTGACCCCAACCATAAAATTACTGTAACAGGTGGGGTGTCATTTCAACAGCCATTTTCTCCTGTGCTTGGGGTTCCCGGACTATGTGGCTTTCCAGCGTGGCTTGTTTTCTGGGACTCTCCCAAAGACTTTCTCTTAGGGCTTCTTGCCCTTTCCCTTTCCATGGCCCAGGTTCACTCACACAGGGCCCCTTGGGCACAGAAGCAGCGCCAGTGTGACTTCTGAGCTGTGCAATGCTCTCTGTGGCTTCCCCCGTCGCTGGTGCTGACTCTAGTCTTCCCACCCAGCCCAGAGCCTGAATCTGTCAACATTCATTCTTAGAGGGACCCAGACACAATTCAATATCTCACCTTAAGCCTATAAAAAGGGTAAAGTCTACCCCTGTAGCCACGGGCTCCCATCAAGCAACTCCTCTGACAGGTAAGAGCTCTCGAGTGGTCCCAGTCCTTTCAGGGTATTTTCCCTGCAGGGCAGAAGGGTCAGGGAGGTGGTGATGTATGTGGGCTAGAAGGCTGAGTGTGGCCTTTGGAGACCAGCAGACCTAATTCTGTCATTTATAAGCTGTGTGTCCTTGGGCAAATGACATGAACTTTCGGGGTTTTCATTTGTCATCTATCCAGGGGGGATTATAGTACCTCTGATGGGGATGCCTCACACCTATGCTTAAATTCCAAGTTCAAGCTGGAGGAAAAAAAATTAAGAAAGAAAGGAAAAGGAAAACTGAGTGAGTCAAATTTCTCTTGAAGCCTAAAAAAATTGAAAATCATTTCACAATTTTTCACTAAGTCTGGCATAGTGAGTTTTCCTCCCAGCCATGAAAACAGGTTATTGGTTTTCCATCAGGCATCTGCTAGGTCAGTAGCTTGTAAGTAGGAGAAAGAAACCTTAAAATTACATTCAGTACAAAGACTGTGATCAAGGAGTGTTCTAGTCCACAAAATAATGACAGTAATGGTACTTTTTATTAATAATATTATTAATAATATTTGCAATGATACTACTTCTTCAGGAAACTTAAGAACATCTGTATGTTTTTTGAACTCATGTAAGGTCTCAAACAAAGAAAGAATTGGCCATGACCTCTGTAGCCAACAATTCAAGCTATCCCATATAAAAGACACCCTATTCGTCTCTTTATATGAGTGGGGATTAAAGTATAGAGAACTGACAGTTCAGGCTCCCCATCCTGGTATTATGACTAAAGAAAAGATTTGGGAGACTAGCAGCACCATTGGAAAGTATCAGCAGGCTGATTGTGGGACTCAGTCACAGCCTCGGGAGTTACAGAAAAGAGGCCGTTTTTGAAGAAAGCTAACAGTCCAAGGTCGGTAAGATGGCGGGCGCAGTTAGTAGCGTACTTGTTGTGAAGGCATGAGAACACGGCTTCCACCCCCGGAATCCACACACAAAGCCCGTTATGGCGGCACGTATTTATAGTCTTAGGTCTGGGGAGGTAGAAACAGGTGTATTCCTGGGGCTCGCTGCCCAGTCAGCTGTCTCAAGACCAAGGAGGGCAACTCCTAAGGAATGATCTAGAAGTTGACCTCTGGCCTCCTGGGCCCATCAGCTGTTGTCATGGGAGCAGCTTGACTACCCTGTACCTACCCACAGAGAGGGTCACTCCCATCCCACTTCATCCGGATTCAGCTCCTTCCCTAGTCTCCCGTCTCATGGTGAACTGAGCAGAGGATCTGCACTGCCCTTATAAGTCCCTGGGAGAAAGCATGTTTAGCATCTGCTGGCTTTGATCATAGGAAAGGAATTCTACAATGCTGTCAACCACAGCAAGGTGGCCTGTGTGACCTGGTAGATAAGTTGATCACAAAGCTGCTTCCGTTTTTGCCTTCTGCTCTTTAAGCCTGTTCTTTGGGGAATATACTGCAAAGCCTATACCTCCTTATCAACAAACTAAAGATCCGGCAGGGTTCAAGGATGATTGTCTTTGTTTATATCATTTTCACTGCCATCACCACCACCGATAACATCATCACCATTAATCACCATCAGCATCAACATCAGCACCACTCTCATGACCACTATCACCATCACTAGCCCTGATGTCAACATTGTCTCCACCATCATCCTCACCAGCATGGGCGTCCTAGTCATCAGCAGCACACTTACCATTATTTTAATTACTTTAATTCCTCATTAGCACCACCAACACCATTGTCCTTCCCATCACCACTATTGCCATCGTTACCACCATCAGCACCATAACCATCCCTGTCCTTGTCATTTGCATTATCCCCATCATTGCTGTGGTCACCCTCATCATCATTACCAAGATCACCTCTAACAATTAGATCACCACCCCAATCATGGTTACTACTGTTATCTCTATCAGCATCTCCACCACTGTACACAAATCATATGTTAGTCATATGATTTTTTGCTAGCTGTAGTGATAAAACCCTTTCTGTGTCGGTCCTTACACATTTCATACTAAGCATGCTATGGCTGTCCTCATTTTACTCAAGAGACAAGAGATTCAGACTCCTACAAGGGACTGGAATGTGAACCTTAGGCTTCTGGAACCAGAGTGAAGGGTAGAGAGATTCTCTTGCTTCTGTGATTGGCATATAAAGCTTAAGAATGTGGGCCTGAATGTTGGAATGATTTTTTTAGGTGCGGCACGGAGAGTAAGTTATATAAGAAGGATGTGTCTATTGGGCATCTGTGCTGACAAGCGGTAGGAGAAATGAGCAGGAAAACTCGCCGGACTTGAGGTCTAGAAGGAGCACTGTCAATTGGGAACTGGGAGGCTTGGGGCAATTTTCCAGCAATTTCTAATATGTGCCTTCTACCCATGGCAAGGAAAATAAGAAGGCACCACCACATCTCACACATTAGCCTCTCAATCAGTGGCCCATTATCTCGTCTGTTCAGGTGTTTAATGGAAGTTTCTCTCTCTTGCCGAGCTGAGAGCTTAATGAGGCTGGAATCCTCCAGCCTGCATCAGTGAGCCCGTGTTCCCCCACAAGGCGGCCTCCTTGCAGCCCTGAATGGGGTAATATTTCTCCTCTTTTTCATATTCTAATGAATAAATAATATTCCCATTGGTTATTTATCTACTTTTAGAACTTGAATGGAATTCTTCTGATAATTATGGCATTTCACCATTTGATGGGAAATTGGTACCTGCTGCCTGGAGATAATGGTCCAATTCAGTGTCTATGAAATATGGAATTTTCTGCTAATTCCTGCCTTGAAATTTGTAAATCATCAGCGGAGTTGGTTATTAAAATTCAGGAGTTTAAAGACCTGGAGCGAAGAGGGAGCGGCCTTTCCTCATTAAAATTACAGAAACCAACAGTGAGTGCTGGACCCAGTTTTCAGCCCAGAAGGCTCAGAGCAACTCAGCCCAGAGTCGTTGGCGATGTGACTGTCTCTCCAGGAGCCTCGGACTGTGGCGTGGGAGCTAGCTGGCTGGAAGGCACCTGTCAGAATATGCAAAAATGACAGGTGACAGCGTGACATGGGCGCAGGCAGAGGCTCTGGAGATAATGGTTTGAATGATTGTGCATGACTCCATGCCCCTCCGAACCTCATTTTCTGCACTGGCAGAGTTTTGCGTGTGAGTACATGTGTGTATGTAGGTTAATGGGTGCATGTGCTGATGCACATGTATGCACATATATATGGTAGCCAGAGGACAGCCTTGGGTCTTGTTGTTACTCAGACTCTGTCTTCCTTGATGTTTTTGGGTCTATTGTTGGCCTGGATCTCACTAGTTAGAGCTATATTGGCAGTCACTTGCTGACTCTTTCTCTTTTTGTGTCAGGTGTCTAAGGAGCATGGGCTGTGTGAAGGACTCATCTTCCTAGCTCCTGTCTGGTTATTGTGTTCTCCTGACACAAGGATGCTGTGTCAGGTTCTGCAAACTCAGTAGCTGCTGGCAGCCATTGAAGGTGAATGAACGAAGCTGTTAGCTTTTTGTTGATATGACAATAATTGAGAAAAAACCTAAAGGAGGAAGGATTTACTATGGTTCCCAGGTTCAGATATTTGAAGCAATACTCACTTCCACCATGAGGAAGGCGATCACCTATTACAAGCACCACCATGAGGGGTGTGGAGCGGAAGGCGATCATGGCAGGGAAATTGTGTTGTGGGGCAGACTCCTCACCTCATGGGAGCTGGCAAACCGAGGGAGGTAGAAAAAGACAGAGAGAAAGAGACATACAGAAGAGAGACAGAGAGACAGAGAGACAGAACAGGAAGGGGTGAAGGGACAAGACAATCCCTTTGAAAGCACTTCCCCAGAGACCCACTTTACCTAACCAAGCTCAACCTGCTGTGGACCAAGAATCCAACACGTGAGCCTTGGTGGGTTTTCAAAGCCAACAACAATACAAACTGAAGACCAAGGAGAGGAGATATCTCTAAGGAAGAAGATGCCGGGAGAGAGACGCAGGTTAAAGCCAGCACACTGTGGCCACTTCTTGCAACATGGACTTGATTGATTTAACGTCCTCTCATTCTTTGGTCTCCATGCCAGGTACATCTCTGGTTGGGTAGGGGACATCATGGTGCAATCTTAGTAGTATCCTCGTCTCAATAGAACCAAAGGAAAGGAACCAAAAGGCTTTAAGGAACACTTTGAAACCTCCCTAGGGTTTTTGGTGCCTGTGCCATTCACACTAAGCATGCAGTGTTAGAGCTGTGCTTCTGCAGACCACAGGGACCCTCCCTGGATCCGGGCCTCCTTGTCCGTCACATTTCAGCTATTCTCAGTGCCATGGCCCTTGCTATGATTCATCTCAATTATTAACTTGATGAGTTGAGAATCACCATGGAAACAAGTCCCTAACTGTGGGTGGCAGCATTCCATGGGGTGGGGCCCATAGTGTATAAGAGGGGGGAAATGAGTTGAGCACATGCGTTCATCTCATGCTGCTTCTTGATTGCAGATCGGGTGGGAGCAGTCACCTCTTAATCCTGCCTCCGGGCTTCCCTGCTGTGAGGGAAGGTCCCCTTGAACCATGAGCCCCAGCCATTCTCCATCCCCCTGCCATTAAATTGCTCCTTAGGAGATATTTCATTACTGCAAGAAGAAAAGTCCCTAAAATGGTCCTTTTCCATCTGCCCCGGCACCAGGTAGAGGGTGGCTTCCTGCCCTCCTTTCTCTTATTTCTTGTTCCTCACTGGGACCTTTCCGCTCTACTCCCTATGCTTGCCCAGAGTCTGGTATCCAGTGGAGTGGAAGAGGACTCAGTTGTAGGTGTGATAACCTGTGTGAACCTTGCCATAAGAGCAGGTTGTACATGCACTGCCTCCCTGAGCCCCAGATGGGAGGACAGCATGTGTATCTATGTATGTGTGTGTGTGTGTGTGTGTGTGTGTCTGTGTGTGTCTAGACTCCTTAATTCTTTGTTACATCTACTCCAGCTTTTGGGTGCAGAGGGCCTCTGTTGGAGATGGCATGACCTTAGAGATCATGGGTGACCAGAAAACCACGTTCTCATTACTAGGTTAGCTCATTCTAGTTATTCAGTCTGTGGTGATGATGAGGGGGTGTATCTTTAGTTTCTCTTTTCATTGCTGTGACCAGGTACCTGACAAAAGAAACTCGGGGGGGATTCATATTTGGGCTCACAGTTTAAGGGAGAATCGGTCATGGAGAAGGCACAGCAGCAGGAGTGTGAGGCGGCTGGTCGCAGCGTCGTCAGGTCACATGAAGATGAATGCTGATGCCCAGCTCCAGCCTGTGGGATGGCACTACCCACACTTAGGGTAGGTAGCTCTTCCTGTCTACTCAGGAATGCTCAGTCTAGGAATGCTCTCACAGACACGGCCAGAGGCTTGTCTCCTGAGTGCTTCTAGATCCTGTGAACTTGAAGAGACAATCCCAGGGGTAACCCAGCGGTCTCTCAGGACCCCTTTGCTGCTCTCTTCCCATCTTTTTCAAGCATCTTTATGTCACAGGGCTGACGATGATGACCACTCTCATCTCTTATAAAGTCCTTGGCATTTGACATAGATATGCATTTTGTCGGATGCCATATGTCAGCTGCCAGGATCTTTATACAAACATTAAGAAGTTGTCTCTGGCTCAGTTGTGATGGCACATAACTTTAATCCCAGTACTTGGGAGGCAGAGGCATGTGGACCTCTGTGAGTTTCTCTTTTTTTTTCTTTTTTCTGTTCTTTTTTTTTAATTGACTTTTATTGAGCTCTACATTTTTCTCTGCTCCCCTCCCTACTTCTCCCTTGCTCACTTCAACCCTCCCCCACGGTCCCCATGCTCCCAATTTACTCAGGAGATCTTGTCTTTCTCTACTTTCTACTTCCCACGTAGGTTAGATCTATGTAAGTCTCTCTTAGTGTCCTCATTGTTGTCTAAGTTCTCTGGGACTGTGGTTTGTAGGCTGGTTTTCTTCGCTTAATGTTTAAAAGTCACCTATGAGTGAGTACATGTGACTGGGTTACCTCACTCAAAATAATGTTTTCTAGCTCCCCAGCCTGGTCTACAGAGTGAGCCCCAGGGCCACCAGGGTTGTTACACAGAGAAATCCTGTCCCAAAAATTAAATACCAATAAAACAACATAAGAAGCAGTCTCCAAAGAAAATCCCTTCACCCAGATTTGTCTACTCCTTCCTGTATCCTGCCCTCTCCCGCCCACACTGAGCAAACTCTTTGCCTGTTTTTCCTGTGTCAGAGTCTGTACTTCCCAGGAAATGAAAGGCACTGTACTCTCCTGCCCATTGTTCCCTGCCCCTGACACCCTTCCGCATACCCCTTCTGCAGTGATGGAGACTCAAGTCATGCCTACATGATTCCTAACAAGCTAGAAGCCATGGCCCAGGACCCTCCAAGGGAATGACACACACAGTGTGTGAATTGATCTCTATAGAGCTGCTTTGTAATCTAAAGGAAATACGTAGCATGTTCTCTTGGTTTAACTGCAGATTTCTGACTAGGCTGTGTGGATTTCGGGTGGGGTACACAGCGTACCAGTCAAGATTTCCGGGTGACTCTGTACAACCCCTGCCCTGCCCAGTGAAATTCAACTCCTTGCTTCTTCTGGAACTACTTGTCTGATTTTGATCTTGACTGCAGGAGACACTGTCCAAGCAGAAGGCAAGCGGGAAGAGACACTTAAAATAAGCCTGGATTTCTGTGTGTGCTTTTGGATGGAGACTGGCACTTTCATGCTCATACTCAGGGCCCAGTGCAGCTGCACCAGATGGCCCTGCCTGAACCCCAAGTGCAGGAAGTCCTCTGATAATGTTCCCTGGGAGCCCTCTCTTACCGTACCTGGTCTGTCACAGTTGAAGGACGTGTTCGTCCTTGTTGAATGAATAGGTCTCTTTTGCTTAATGAAACCATATAACACTTATGTGGCCAGAGAAAGATAAAAGAAGGGGCCAGAGCAATGACCCAATGGTCAAAGTACTTGCTGCGCTTCCAGAAAACCTGAGTTCAGTTCCCAGCACCCATGTTGGGTGCCTCATAACCACCTGCAAGTCTAGCCAGGAAGTTCAGTGTCCTCTTCTCGCCTCTGTGTGCATGTGTGTGTGTGTGTGGGGGGGGGAGGGTATGCGCGTGCATGGGCACACATGAGCACACACACACAATCAAATAAAATGAATCTTAAAGATAAAATAAGACATGAATGAATGGAAAAATGTATCCAGTTTGGACTTGGAGGCTGGTCCTGGTCAAATATTCCATAGTCAACACACATATGTGTTTAGCACAGAGTGGATGCTCTAACCTGGCCCTGTAGGTTGTGGTACAGTGGTCGTGAAAGGGGAGGAGCCTGCAGCCTAGCAGAGGGAGAAGTGGGAACAACAGGAGACAAATTATACAGAGAGAGGAAGGCAGGGGAATTCAGGTGGGGGCAACAGGACCATCTGTGAGTGATTTTATTGGATCTTTGTCCTGAGATATGTAGGGAAAGGGGGAAATGCGAGAACAAAAGAAAAGAAAACTGGAGAACATTCTGGAACACACAGCCAGAATTAAGAGAACCTCTGAAATGGAGTTTGTTGTTCATAGTAAGATTGAAAATGGAGGATCCCTAGGCTTTTAGGAAGGGTACACGGGGCTGGGACATGTGGCCTTTTTACTAGATGGCTAGCGGGCAGACAGGGGAGTCACTGTCCTAGGTTAGACCTCATTTCAGTACACTTCATTTCGTGTTTCCAAGCAGAAGCTTTGGACATCAAAAAGATAAAAATAGTGGAAAAAAATTAAATAGATGCTGTCCCCAGCTAGGGCAGAGGAGGTAGGAGGAGGCAGAGTGGCTGCCAAGCCCTGGGAGGGAGCAAGTGTGGCCAGCTGCAGGGGAGTGGGGGTTGATGGTATGAGCAGCTCTTGGTGAACTTGGTATTTTTCCATAGCAAACAGAAGCCTGGAGCTTGTTGGCAATGGAGCCATATCCTGGGGATAGAGAGGGCAGGGTGGCCACAGGGAACCAGAGGAGGAAGCAAACATGTTGAGAATTCTAGATTCAGAATCTGGGACTCTTCTGGGAGCCAGGGCCAGTTCCAGTATCCATCACGTACCTTGACAATACATCAGAAGTAATGAAAGGCCAGCCAGGGAAAGGTCAGCAAACGTGGCCCAGTCTTGCGATGTAGGGAGAACAGATATATCCAAGGTATATGACTAGATGGCCACAGATCTTCATGATTACAATGGCAACAGTATCAGTCAGTACTTACTGCGGGCTTTTTGTTGTTGACTGTGTGTATGAGTCACTTGTTTCATTCCTGCAACAGAATATGGGATGGAAGGCTGTCCTTTGGCAGGAAAGATGGAGTGGCAGGATATGCGGCAGCTGATTCCATGGTTCACAGTGAGCGAGCAGAGAGAGGTAAATGCTGGGGCACAGTCTCTCTCTCTCCTTTGTATTCAGTCCAGGACTGCAGACTATGGGATGGCATTGCCCACATTTAGGGTCATTCGTCCCACCTCAATCAGCCCAGTCAAGAACTTTCTCTCAGGCATGCCCAGATGCTTTTCTCCAGTGAAACTGACAATCATTATTAACTATCACAGTACAGGAATCACATTGTGTAGACTACCCTGGGCTTGCAGCAAACCCCGGAGCCACACTAATGTTTAGGACACATTCAGTTATCAGGAACTGGAAACACAACCCAGAATGATGCTAACCATGAGATACTGAGAGCTCACGCTCTAAAGATTCTAGCTTCAGGCACGCTTGCATCCAGGGACTCAGGCAATGTTTGGGATCTATCTTTTGTTATGATTTCCTGCTTGGGCTTTTCATTTCTTGGCACTGCTCTCAGGTTGCCATGGTGACACAAAGCTGTGTTTACACAGGACCAGGGTGTAAATTTAGCAGTAGAGACCATTTCTTGTCCCCAAAGTTGCAGTGTTATACCTTGTCGTTGGCACTGATGAGTGTCACATCTGCCACTGACCAGGTACCCGTGGCTAAAGAAGTCACTAGCCCAGAGTGAGGGGTGGCATCATGATTAGGTGTGTATTTGTGTTCCTGTTCTCTGACAGAACACTGGACTGATGAAACGAAGAAGGATTTAATTTGTGGTTTAAGGGAACCCGGAGAGTCACAGTGGGAGAGTGAGTTCCACAGAAGTAGCTTTGGGAGTTGTTCACATCTTAGAAGAGCAGAAAGAAGAACTTGGGCAGGAAGTGGAGGCACTGCATAACTCTCAAGGCTCCCCCTACCCCCCAAAGATTCACTTCTTCCAGTGAGATTTCAGCTCTTGAATTTCTCCAAGCAGTAACACCTGTCAGGGACCAAGCACTCAGACACGTGAGCCTGGAGGGGACATTTCACTGCCAATCCGTGGCAAGTGTTGGCGTAAACGAATACTTGAGTGGTGAAGAAAATATTCAAATGGGACATGGATCAAGAAGGAAAAATTGTCCCTGTCTTGGTCCTGTTATCACTCTAGAGATGAAGACTGGTGACATTTGTCAAAAGAGAAACAGAAGCCTGGACAGTGGAGTAGCTTGTCCACGGTGACACAGTAAGTGGGCACGGGTCAACAGCCCAGAGTTCTCTGCGGCCAGTCTGAGTGCATCTTCTCCCATTACTAGTGTCTCGCCTCACCTCCTCCTGTTCCGTCTGTCTCCTCCTCTGTCCTTGGAGCTGGGCAGTCATTCAAGACACCATGGAGTGGCAGGGTCACCCTCAAGGCAGTTGTAGAAGTCACCAGGCCATCAGCCCCTCAGTGCTGTCATTTGCTGGGAGGGGGGTCTTCCCCCGAGGCACAGGGGTCTGACTACAACTTTTTCTGTCTTCTTTAATGCTAATTACTTCCTCCCATGTCAACATAAAACTCATCTTAAATGTCCTCATTAAAGCAGGTGTGATTTCTGACCACAAGCTTTCTCAGCTCAGCCTTCAGAAGGCTTTTGTGAGAGAAGTGTTCTCAGAGCACAGTGGCAGTTCCCAGTGATTTAGAATATCAAGTTTGTATGATTTTTAATCATTAAAGGAGATGTAAAAACATATTTTATACACAATCTTTTATCTTACACTTATTTTTATATTTCTCCATAACAATTTATTGGGGAGCATATATCACCATTACACTGGACATTTATGGCTGCATTAAAATTCAATGTCATCATAAATTTGGGCCGGTTAAAGTAGTGACATTTGTAATGACTTTCACAAGGACATATTTTATATTTAAAGTGAAACTTTGAGAAGAAACTTTTGTTAAAGGGGAAAAAAATGTATGTGGGTGGGCACACAGATAGAAGACTTCCTAGCTATCCAAACTCCCCGGTGCCTACTGCATCAAGAAGCCAGATCATGCTAAACCAGAGGTGTGTGTGCTTACGGAGCAGCAGGCATCATACGGCAATGCCACTGTTGACTGAAATTACACTGCTTGGGCCAATTTATAGCAGCCCGAGACCGGGAGAATTTCCAAAGGAAAGGAAAATAGTAACCCAGATTTAAAAACTGCCAAGTTCGTATAATGAGAAATTTTCAGATCATGGGACAGAACTTTCTGGTAGTCATAGTTGTGAGGGGCTTATGGTTTCTCATTATGCCCAAATTCAGGACCATCTTCTAGGCAATTTGTGGCCTGTCTTTCCTCCTCCTCCTCTTCCCCTCTTCCTCCTCTTCTTCTTCCTCTGTCACCTCCAGGAAGCAGGTAGGCAGAAAGCTCCTCCATAAGACAGAGAAGATGTTGCATCCAATGGAGACTTTTGCTTCAAGTCAAATAGATTTGCACAAATTGTTAGCAGTCTCAGACAGTTGGGTGATAGGGATCACTGATAGAATATGGAGCCAGGAATTGGATTCTGGGGCTCAGAGAAGACAAGACAGCTCATCAGAGTTACACGGAGGTTGATAAGAAGAACCTTGGTTCCATTTCAGGAGAAGGACCTTGGGGTGTCTAGGAGGGGCTGCAGAGTGCAGCTGTCCAACAGCTCCTCTGTGGTCGGAAGGAACAAGCTGACCCCAAACTGATAGTGTGTGTGCCTGCAGATCCTGCGTATGAAAACCATTTGAAGTTCCTTTCCTCCTGGTTCTCCCTAAGTGTATCTGCCTTACTGTCTGACGCCTAACGCCCCACCTTGCCTCCTAGGGACCTAGGTACCTCTTTCCTCCCTCTGGGAAGAGTGGTGGTGGGAATGGATGATGGGTGTGCAGTGTGTCGAGGCTTCTGCTAGCACTGCTTACTCCTGCCGACCCTTTGACTGCTTGGGAGAGGAGGCCATGGAGGAGGAACAGTGAAGGTCCTTGAATTTGCCAAGTGCCAGGCCCGGCATTGAAATTTTACCCTTGAGCTCTTTCTGATGGTTCTGTTTGGAGACAAACATCAGAGAGAAAGAAAGCATCACGGGACACAAACAAGATTGACAAAATGTAAGTGTGTGAGAAGGAGCGGGGCGGGGGGAGGGGAAAGCTACCCTTTTTGACACAGCTCAGTCCATAGAAGGCATGCACTAAAATTCTAGCAATAAAGTGACATAGGTCACTTAAGACAGGAAAAATCATGTCTAAAAACCTTATACTCTATGCACTAATTCCAATTATTTTACCATTAACCACAGAAATTTAAGAGTGCAATTATACAAAATTTGGATACATTTATGGTCAAAAAAGGCTTGCAGCATCATATCCATATGCCAGACACAGGTGTGTGACCTCCACACACATACAATGGGGTACTTCTCAGTCTAAGGGCTGTCTGTAGGGCCAGACTCCAGGGTGCTGCCCGAGTCAGGTCACCGTGGCTGCCCACAGCTGGCTGGGAAATTTAAAAAACAAAGCAAAATAAAAACCTACCAGTTGGCCAATACCTTGGTAGTATTGTAGAATTGACCATCCTCATGTCTTTACACAAGGGAGACTGAGACAGTCTAAGCCACCAGACAGCTCACCAGAGAGGCAGTTGTTAAGCATGGACAGTGTAGCACTGCTGTTTTTTCTGGAAGGTTCCACTCTGGTATGGCACTCAGGCTCACTTAGTTCCCATATCTGTGATAAAGTTGGTCATTCACTGGGTTAAGGCCACTAATATATTAGTGAGAAAAGCAAAAGTCTAAAGCCTCCAGGAAAGTGGCCCTGTGAGTTTGTCTCTACCACCCAACTGCCTCTTGGTATTTGATATTTGTCCACATACAACCTTTCTGTGTGGTCTGATCTAACTAATCCATTCCCAGCCCCTGTGGATATGAGTTCACATGCAAATATGGCTTATGTAAAACTACCAGAAGGTCTAGGACAGTGGTTCTCAACCTTCTTGATGCTGAGACCCTTTAGTACAGTTCCATGCTGTGGTGACTCCAACCATAAATTTTTTTCATTGCTACTTCATAACTGTATTTTTGCTACTGTTATGGGTTGTAATGTAAATGTTTGTGTTTTCTGATGGTCTTTGGCGACCTCTGTGAAAGGGTTCTTCAATACCCTGGAAGGGATCGAGAGCCACAGATTGAAAACAACTGGTTTATCACTTTGTGGGAGTGTTATGTGGAGCCTGAGGATATCTGCTCAGATTTGACCAGAGTTGTTCTAACAGAACTGTGGTAGTTAAGATTGATTATCAACTTGATAGGACCTGGAATCACTTGGGCGATTAGCCCCTCCCCCTCGGCACGTTGGAATTATTTGGGGATTACTCAAGGGATTATCCTGGGTAGGTTGGAGTGGGAAGAATCAAGTCTGGTTCCCTGGGCTAGAGTCCTAGACCTTGTAAATGCCCACTGTGAGCCAAGCACCAGTATGCCTTGCTGCCTGTGGCCTTGGTCAGCTGCCTCAAGCGCTTGCTACCGTGATTTCCCTACCGTGATGGTCTGTGTCCTGGAACTGTGAGCCATTATAAACCCTTCCTTCTTCAAGCTGCTTTGTCAGGTCTCCCTTAACAGTGGCAAGAAAGACAGCACGATTGCCCCTGAAGTCACACCTGAGTTGTTGTTTGTTGTTGAGATGTGTGTTGCTACAGTCTAGATGTATGTAACTTACTCTGTAGCCCAGGCTGGCTCTGTGGGATTCTCTTCCTACCTACTGGCCACATCTTGTGCTCTCTCCTGATGGGCACACACACACACACACAGGAGCTGGGGTGGTGGCATAGACCTGTAACACTGGCATTTGGGATATGGCGCTAGGAAGAGAAGGACTCCAAGGCCACTCTGAGCTACATAGTGAGTTCAAGGCCAGCCTGGGCTCATGAGTCCCTGCTTCAAAAGAATCATAACAAATAAACACCAACTAAAACCTCAGCACGCAGGTGCTGGTATTTGGAACGGCTCAGAAATCACCATGGCAGCTATGATTTCATACTTAATGCAATGGAAAACTATGAGAAGATTTAAGTAGGGGCTTCATCGGTGTGATATGCATGGGCATGGGAAGAAATTAAAACACAGGTGGTAGTTCTGGGATAGGCAGTCTAGAAGATTCCATGAGCCTTCGTCCTGTCAGTCCTGTGAGCCCACTCCTCACCCGCCTCCCCTGCAAATAAGAAGATGAACGCCAGTTATCGCCCACAGCGGATGGACATGTTTAACACCACGTGGTCATAGCATGGTGTGCTAATTAATTAATAAGAAGACCAGAAACCCTATAGAGACAGCAGTGAGCAAAGACTAACCCTTGCCACCCTTCCCACTCAGAAATGGCCTCCGCAGGGACTATTTTTGCTGTGAAGTTTGTCCCAGCTCCCAAATCTCCAGGCTGCTTTTTTAAAACCTCCTTCAAGATAGAGGCCTTGTCTCATGTCCTGGGCTTAATAATAAAGACAAATTTGAGAAGTAATTGATAAAGACTCATTCCTTGTAGAGCAATAAAATTTATCGTGGCTTAACTAATCTGGCTCCATTTGTGCCTGCTGCCTGCCTTCCCAACCATCGGATGACTAATTGATAACTAATTTTCTCAATTTGTTCTCCATTACTTAGCACTGCAGAGAAGCTTCTACCTAAGTCTATGAATCACAGAGGCCCCACGAAATTCAGAGATGAGCTTTGCCAGACCTCAGCTTGGCACATGGGCCAGTCTTGCAGGAAGCAGTGCTGGCCTCTTCTCACCCATGCAGCTGAGAGGCGATGTGTTTGGTCTTTGCCAGGAACTGGCCTGTGCTATGTGTGATAATGGACACTTCACCTATACTGTGTTACCTTAACATGGCAAAAGCCGAGGCTCGGAGCAGCCAGGAGCCTTTCTGGAGCTCATAGAGCCAGGTCCATCTCGCAACCTCTGTGTTAGTCATGCTCACACTTCCCATGCTCTTTCCCCTCAGTTGGGTGAATGTTAACACCAAGGAAAACCTAGCCAGATAAGGAGTGAAGACCTTCAGACAACCTGGGCTCATAATTTTGGGTCTCTCCATGTTCTGGTCAACATCATGACAGCTGATTCTGATGTGCCGCTTTCTGGATGCTCAGCTCTCATCCCTGTACAGACCTCCTAGAAAAACATCTCATGAACTTCCCGACACCCAGATTTGTGTGCCTGATGGGGGCCAAGTTCAACACTTCTGCATTCAGAAGCTTCTCCTCTTCACGTGTCTGCTGTATAGGGGTTTGGAGGCTAGTGTGGTGCTGAGCTAGGGAAGGTTTCACTCATCACAGATTTCCGAACTCTGCTATTCGCTGACTTCTTAACGAGTGATGCCATTAGTATTATCTGGTCTCAATTCAATTCTTCATACTCTGTGTGTGTGTGTGTGTGTGTGTGTGTGTATGCGTGCACACACACGTGTGTGTGTGTGTGTGTGTGAGAGAGAGAGAGAGAAAGAGAGAGAGAGAGAGTAAAGTTGAAGGCTATATTGTGGTATTTATCCTTGGAATAATGTTGCCATAGTTACGTCCTGACTCTATTATCACAGCGGTACAATAATTGAAGCAGCAAGGCCCAGAGATGCTCTTGTGAATGTGAGCTGGACCCCCGGGTTGGGCATGGAAAGTGTTTGTTAGATTGGGGAAGAAAGAAGACAACTTAGCCTCAGCAATTAACCCTGGAGCATGGCATAGTGGTCTGATTTGCAGATGGAAGTGTTGCTTGGTGATGTCCTGAGCGAGCCATTTCTGTGGAGGTTCTTTGTTTTCACATTGTTGTACGGTGACACTCTTAGAATGCAAGAATGTAATATCTCCATGGAAACTGAAAATGTTCAAAATTAAGACCCAGAATAGGAACGCTTCTACTAGCACAGTTGTGCTGATCACTAATAGAGAAACGATCGGAGGCAACTACAAGATGTTGGATGTCATGAGCAACAGGAAGTAGGGAGTTGAACATCTAGTCTCACTCAGGGCCTTTGCTTTGGGGCATGGTGCAGGAAGGCTAGGGACACACTGCTGCCTCGTGTGTCCTCCCACACAGGATATACTTCCTTCATGGTAGGAAGAGAGTTGTCAAGTCTTCACAGAACTTTAGCTTTGGCTCCACTTGGCTGCTCTGCACGCCCAGAAAAGAAGAGCTAACAGGATGTAAGCGAGGCAGTGGGGTGCAGCAGAAGCAATCACCAGCCATGGTTCACCATGAATGAGCCCACGGCTTCCGGCGAGCTTCTTCTGCCCACTAGACCTCCATTTCTACCTCCACAAAATGTGATACAAGTAGCGTGGGCCTTGTTGAAGGGGTTCTTTCTTCACTGTCTCTTTCACTTCTCTTTGGCAGTATCTCCATGGGTGCCCTCACCTGACATCCTTATTTATGTATTTAGTTTAAAGCATTCAAATTTGCCTGTGGCCAAGTTCTCGGTTCAGCTTCTAGCATCGTCTATGAGATCCTGAGGGTATCCGTAACTACAGACGCGTCTATGAGATCCTGAGGGTATCCGTAACTACAGACGCCGTTTGTACCTGTTCTGGTACACTGGATCTCTGACACACCTGCCCTGGAGAGTGTGCCTTCTTGTCCCTGACTATTCTAGAACACTCGTAACTACTCACATACCTTCGTCCACCAAGATCATGGGCTTTCCCAGAAATGCCACCCAGTGGCATCGGGAGATATATATATATACATAAACTCTTGGGTTTTGATATGAACTCCAAGCTCAGTGTCTTATTAACAATTTCGGGATCTCATTCCCATCCTCTTTTTAAAAATTTGCTTAAATATTTGTGGCGCTTGGGGTGGTCCTCAGACCTCTTGCAAGCTATGTGAATGCTGTACCACTAAACTGTTGCCTTGCCTTCACCCCGTCTATCACCCAATTTCTGTTTGTAGTGATGGAGTAGAAAAAAATTCAACAGTGGAATAAACCAGAAGACAAAAACAACATTGCATTCTGCTCCTGCATACAGACACTTGAGATTGAAGGCAAAGACAAAAACCTGAGTCCTCACACGCTAGAAACAGCATCACTCATGATGACGGATGGCCAAATTCATCCAGTTTCCATGTGCAGGGAAATGGTGACACAAATTGCTGGTGTATCCACATAGTAGAATATTATTCAACCAGAAAAAGGGACAAAGAAGATGTGTGCTGTCACATAGGTGAACCTGGAAAACACGAGTCAGGTGGTGGCACACATTTGTAATCTGAGCAATTGGGGGATGGAGACCGGAAGGACAGGGCCAGTTCAAGGCCAGCCTCAGCTACACACTGAATTCAAAACTAGCCTGGGCTACCTGAGACTCTATCTCAAAACAACAGCCACAACAAATATATCGAACAGCACAGGATAACTGGGTCCTAACTGTCTTAGGTCTTGTCCTTCACCAAATCCTAGACATAGTGATGGGCGAGGGCCTGGATACCAAAGTCTCATTGGGAAGGTGCAGTGCTTAAGATGAGGTTTCATCAGCCGTAGAGCTGGACTGGTAACAGACCCATCTGAGGTTCAATGAATTCCTCCACAAAGCCAGCAGCACACACTGTCTGGCAAATAACAAGCACTCAATAATTATTAATTTTCTCTATTCTTTCCTCTTCACCCGAGACTTAATTAAGATGTATCGTTGAAGCTATGAATAAGCAATTCACACACACAAAAGAAAATTGAATGGCCGGCACATACAGAAAAATGTTCAGGCTGGATAGTAAAGTGAAAGGAGATGTTATTTCCTCCTATGGAAATGATCAAAGGGAAGGAAAGGACGGGACGAGAATGGGTGTTTGCAGAAGGTGGGGCATTGGGCCAGCTCCAAGGGGCTGCTGGAAATACAACTTAGAACAACCTTTTTTTGTGGAAAAATTTGGCTATAGGACTAATTTTCTTGTGTCAAAAACATTAAACACAAGCTGGTGCTTCAACCTGGTGGGTCTATTGACAAGAACTCCTTGGGGGGATAATTGAGGCTGTGCTCACAGCCTTAGAAGGCACCCTGTAAGTAGTTGGTCAGCAAAGGAGCCAGTGATGCTCATGGCTGCCTACTTTATAATAATGAAAATTCCAGGAACTGATGGCGTGGATCTAATGTGGGATCTGGTGCAGCCGTTCACCATGGCTTGGTGAATTCCACCATTTTCATATATGTCTGGGAAGATGCTTCCAATTCTTCCAGTGAGAAGTTAAGGCCCATGGCATGTCACTTGGCTACAGCCTGCTTAAGAATCTGAACCCATAGTCCAGCAATCTAGCTCGGGGGAGAGTGAGTCACTTGCCTTCCCCAGTCGATCCTGGTGACTTCAATTAGATATCAAGGATCCACCGAGGAAGGAGAGAAACAACTCCTGAGATCTGCATCCATAAATAAATTGAGGGACGAGATCTCGGGAAGTCACACAGTAACACACGAGCAGTTATCATACACGGTGACACCGAGGATGGGCTTGCAACGTTATTTCCTTTGTCCAGTATTCTGAGCATGGATTGGTTTTACATTAAAGATATCTTTGTGTTCAAATAGAGGAATTAATTAGGGTGGAGATGGGGGTGGGGACACAAGATGAGAAAGTAGGGTACCAATGTGCCAGTCAGGAGAACTTCGTGTGTCTAGTGGCCTCTTTCCCCTTCTCTCTGTTGTTCTCAGTTTTTTTTTTTTTTTGACTGCAGTTCAACATTGTCTCATCTCAGGAGGCTTGGCGTGGCTGCTACCCACTTAGAAAGTGGTATGTCTGGGATGCACAGGCTGACTTGCCTTCTTCTCTGCCGGCCGATTGTCCTATTTGGCTGTGCTCAGGGCCACTGGCTCCAGCCTCTCCCGTGTAAACCTACCTGTCCCCAGGGGGTGTGTAGGCAGCCTGGTCCATGTCCTGGAGAAGAAGAGACCCAGCTGTTGACTGTGAGGAGAGCCCCTGGTCCGGGAGGCCCTGGGAGAGTGAAAGGGATTGCATTTATTTGATTTTTTTTTTTTTTTTTTTTTGCACACCCTAGATTTTCACCGAGTAAAATTGCTGCGATGGAACATAATTGCTTTTCATTTTATTTTTAAAAATTGCTACCAAGGCAGTCTGCCGGCCTCCTGAAGTCAGCACAAATCTGAGAACACTCACTCCAAGGGTGTATTTCTTTTTTTTTTTTTAAAACGGATTTTGAAAGTGATTTACCCTCAGCTATTTGGTTGGCTCTGGTTCATCAGATCAGGGCCACTGCAGAGCCAACGTGTGTGAGCCCTGGAGTCAAAGAAAATCTGGGTTTCCTTCCATTCAGGCCTTTGCCAGGGTTGTCTCTTGGGATCATAGAGCACTATGACCTGGCCCTCTAACACAGTGCTTCCTTCTGCCCTTTCCTGGGCCTACTGTTTTATCTTCAGATACTTACTGATGGAGCTTAGAGTGGTGGCATGGACGTCCTCCTTCCCTGTCTCAGCAGACTCTCCTGCACCTGGCTTCCACCACTGAATGTGGAATTGCAGGAGTAATGCTGTGCTCTGTGGATCAAACCCCAGGACTAGTTGCATGCCCAGCCAGTACTCTACCAACGGAGCTGCCTCTCCAGTCCAGGGGAGCAGTTCTTTTCTCTGGTTTGCTATCTTCCTCCCCATGGAATGTGTGCACCCAGAAGGTGGACGCTTCCTCACTGCTGTGCTTAGAGGCACTAAAGTCTTGGCTAATGACAGATTCTTGGGTGAGTTGGCAATAGGAGAGTCCTTTGTATCTTGGAAGTGGCTGTGGGCAGCTTGACGGCATGTCTGTGAGTCAGTGAAGGTCTCCAGTTCATCTCTAGTGCCATCTGGGCCCCCACTACCCATGACTGAAAGTCTTAAGTTCATATGACTCCTAAAATTTCAGCAATGTCTATAGTGGAACTCAGCCACCATGCCGGAGCTAAGGTTCTTCTTCTTGTTTGCTTTGTTTTAAGATGTATTATTCTTTGAGAATTTCATTTATGGACACAATGTATTTCAATCATATGCCTCCCCTTCCCACTCCTCCCGCTATTTTAACCTCCTAACCTCACTTCTTTCTCTTTTAAAAAAAGTAACGCACTGAGTGCTGCCTCCGCATGCACGGGTGTAACAGTGAGGCAGGGAACATGATCAACCTGCCAGGGCCCACAGCCCTGGAGAGAATTAGCTCTCTACCCCCTCATCACTCATCCTCTGTAAATAGCTTCTCCACCAACACCGGAACCTTGTGAGGCCCTCTGATCCATGCTGGAATGTGGAATGGCTTGATCTTGTACAGGTCTTGTGCACACCCTGTCTCTCATGGTTCAGGGAACATCACTCACAGGAGAGAAATAGGGGAGATTCTAAGTGTTAGAAGTTAGGGAAGACAGTGTCTTCTGGATGTGACGGGGTCTTTCAACTCATGAACTCATAGAATAGTCCGGAGAAGAAATGTGAATTCTTGGGACCCATCTACTGTGTCCATGCTGGAGCCCTTCCACACCCATCAGCAGGATTCCCAGAAGCTGGAATGGAGTTTTTTTCTTCCCTACTTATATTTTACTAAATTTTAAATTTTATTTTATATACCAATCACAGCTTCTCCTCCGACTTCCTCCCCCCCCTTAGAAAGGGTACAGCTGCCCATGGGAGTCAACAAAACATAGCATATCAAATTAAGGCAGGACCAAACTCCTTCCTGCTGCATCAATGCTGAAAAAGGCAGCCCATCATAGGGAATAGGTCCCAAAGAGTCAACTCTGTGCCAAGGACAGATCTTAGTGCCACTGCTAGGGGCTCCACAAACAGACTAAGCTATACAACTGTCAGTCACATGCAGAGGTGCTAGGTCGGTCCTGTGCAGGCTTCCTTGTAGTGGGAGCTGCAGGCTGTGTTCCTGCCACCCAGCTCCCGCCCGCCTGGCTAGCTTATGCTCCGGAATAACAACACACAAATTGTATTCTTTTAAACACTGTTTGGCCCATTATATCTAGCCTCTTCTTGGCTAATTCTCAAGTATTAATTTAGCTCATTTCTAATATTCTGTGTAGCACCCCAAGGTGTGCTTACCAGGAAGATTCTAGCCTACGTCCATCCTGGGTTGGAGCTTCATTGCATCTGCCCCAGAGAGCAGAGCTAAGGCATATGAGCTCACTTCCTCTTCCTCCCAGCATTCTGTTCTGTTTACTCCACCCACCTATGTTCTAACCTATGAGGGCCAAGCAGTGTTTAAACAAAAAGGAAAGGCATTCACTTTAACATAACAAAATTACATATAACAAAACAGTTATCAAGCAAGAATTACAGTTACAATATTTACATCTACTTTATCTTTTATCATAACTAAGGAAAACCACTATAACTATCTAGCTATTCTTCAACTCCATCAAAGACTCCAGAAGGATATAATATTACCTAAGTAAATGAGAAGTAAGCAACTTACAAAACTCTAGAAATCACATCTCGCTGCCTGGACAGTCACCCAAAGTTCCTCTGTACCATTGGGGCATCCATCTTCAGCCTACAGGTCCATAGTTTCCAGCAGACATTTCAATGAAGCAGGAAATTTCAAAGGCAGTTCAGTCACTATCTGCTGTGTCCTGCAGAATGCCTCGCAGACTCTTTCATGAATCAGGAACCCCGAAAGATCATCTCACCTTTAGGCAAGTTCAATAGTCCTCTCTCTGCGGGTTCTCTGTGTCCAGTTTATGCAATAGTCCAGGCAAGAGCAATTTCTTGCCCAAATAGCTATCAAACTCCATAAGGTGCCTCTTTGATGCCCATCTTCTTTCTTCTTGAAGTAGATTGGTGCTGCCAGGAGCAGACATGTCTCATTGTCATGAAAAGTCCTAAGTTATTAAAACATTTAAAATGCCATATTCTATAATCTTTGAAAGATATGAAAAATGCCTATCTAAAATATATCTATGTACATCTAGAAAATCTAACTAACATGACTACAAACTTGACTATTATAGATGATTATCTATTAACAACCTATATACATTACATTTTTACATAAACTACACAATCACAATACCTTAATCAAGAGCAGAAATACATATACGTATAACAAAATTGACCTTAAATTTCTATCAATAAAGCAAAATCTATACTAATGCAAATTATTCATACCTCTATCATATTCCCCTTTAAATGTAAAAGAACATTTATAAACAATATTTGGGAATATGGACTTAGTTATTTCTCTCCAAACTGCTTCCTGCTGAATAGGGGTGCTGTTACTTAGGTCTTTCATGGTATAACCTGTTGCTAGGCTCATCTCAGTCGGCAGTTGAGCAAAGTAATTTCTTGAGGGTGTTCACAGCAACCTTTCAGGAGGGCATGGTCTATCACACCATATTGGGATAGAAATAATCCAAAGAGTCTCATCCTCTGTGAAAACAAAAGAAGAAACTCCTTTCCAAAGCATCATGTCCTTAGATCCAAATTTTAAAGTGAAGGTATTTTCAAAATATCTGTCTTGGATTAGTTCAGCAGCATTTATAAACATATATCTTTTAGCAGCTTTTGCTCTTTCCTCAGCA
This sequence comes from Chionomys nivalis, assembly GCF_950005125.1. Classification (NCBI taxonomy): domain Eukaryota; kingdom Metazoa; phylum Chordata; class Mammalia; order Rodentia; family Cricetidae; genus Chionomys; species Chionomys nivalis. Next base: position 9,244,878 of record NC_080092.1, on the reverse strand, counting down.
TTCAAACAATTCAAAGAGAGCATAATAGCATACAGTATCAAGATTCTCTGTGTATTTTCCATCTTCGTGCAGCTTTATTTTAATCTCTATTTCATTTATTTTTACTTTTATTTTATATTCTCTGTATATCTTTGTCCTGGAATAACCCTGTAGACCAGGCTGTCCTTGAACTCTCAGAGATCCCTCTGTCTCTGCCTCCCAGGCATTGGAATCGAAGGTGTGTACTGCCACACCTTGAAGTCACAGAGGTCAATCTCCCTCTGCCTCCCAAGTGTTGGGATTAAAGGTGTATACTATCACACCCAACTACTCTCTTTTTTCCTTATTTTTTTTTTTACTTTAAGAACTTTAACTTTTAGCCTGCATATATTTTTAACACACTGTAAATCATTTAGAAGTTTTCTTTGTTTTTGATGCTCTCTTTACTGTATCTCTCTCTGTTTTTCTGGCCATATGAGTCTTTTTTTTTTTCACAGTTTAGCTGATCTTTACTGATCAATATATATATATATATATATATATATATATATATAGTACAGATATACTTTATCTTTACAGATATTCAAGTCATTTAACAATGTTATTGCACTGCATTGTTTCTTTTTTTTATTCTTTTTTAATTAAAATTTCCACCTTCTCCCCATTTCCCATTTCCCTCCCCTCCTCCCAAATATTGCCCCCTCCCCCCAGTCCCCTCCCCCTATCCCAACTCCTCTTCTCCTCCCCCCACACCATTCCCCCTCCCTCTCGATACTGAAGAGCAGTCCAAATTCTCTGCCCTGCAGGAAGACGAAGGTCTTCTATCTATGTCCAGGAAGGTGAGCGTCTAAACAGGCTAAGCACCCACAAAGCCAGTTCATGTATTAGGATCGAAACCTAGTGCCATTGTCCTTGGCTTCTCATCAGCCTTCATTGTCCGCCATGCTCAGAGAGTCCAGTTTCAACCCATGCTTATTCAGACCCAGACCAGCTGGCCCTGGTGGGCTCACAATAAATCAGTTCCACTGTCATAGTGGGTGGGCGCATCCCTTGTGGTCCTGGTTTCCTTGCTCATGTTCTCCCTCCTTCTGCTCCTCATTTGGACCTTAAGATCTCAGACCTTCCTCCATCACTCCCTAGCTGTCAGTCTGGAGTCTGTGGTTTGTGGCCACCACAGACATGATTGGAGAGATGATACGATGCATTGTGGCAGTTTGAATGAAAATGGCCCCATAGGCCCATAGGGAGTGACACTATTAAGAGGTGTGACTTTGTTGGAGTAGCTGTGGCATTATGGGAGGAAGTGTGTCACTGGAGGTGGGCTTTGAGGTTTCAGATGCTTACATCTGGCCAGTGTGCCACAGTTACTTCCTAATGCCTGCAGATCCAGATATAAATCTCCCAGCTACCTGTCCAGCACCATGTCTGCCTGTGTGCTGCCATGCTTCCTACTAAGGCCAACTCCAGTTTAATATTTTCTATTATAAGAGTTGTGGTGGCCATGGTGTCTCTTCACAGCAAGAGAAACCCTAACTAAGACAAGCACGCTGGTTCATGGTCTTCTCCAGCTGTACAGCTTGGTCTGATAACGAAATGGAATTGCCACTCTGGCCTCCAAACTCTGGTCTTTTCATCAGTTAGGTGGAGAAAGTAGTCTTTCTCTTCTAGGCCTCGAGTGAGAACTCATGGAGATATCATGTGCAAGGTACCTCTTCTAAGATAGATATGTTTTGTAATAATAATAAAATAATAAGGCTGGGGAAATGGCTCAGTAGGAGGATCCGCGTTCAATACCCAGAACCTAGTTAGAAAATGAAAGTGTGGTAGGAAATGCTTGTAATTCTGGTACTGGGGAGGCTGAGAAAAGAGAATCCCTAGGGTTTGCTGGCCAACCTCTCCAGCCGCTTCCAGGTCAGTGAATGACCTTGTCTCACAAATACAGAGTGGAATATCAAAGCCATCCTCTATCCTACCATATGCATACACTTTCACAAACACACATTATGTCTCATATGCACACATATTACTTATGAACTTGTATACACATGTAGTTCACATACGAACACACATGAAATAGGAGCTTAGGTTTTATTTGTCTGATAACCGAAAGCCCAGGTTAGTCAGACTCAGAGTAATCTTCCTTGAGCTGCCAGCCAGGTTCAACTCTGTGGGCATCAGCATCCAAGAATGGACCCTTCTCCTGCCCTAGCACCAATCTTTTTTCCTTGGCATCATAGGGGAATCAGAGAGGCCAAGCCTTCTTTCCCGCCTTCTGCCTTGGAGGCTCTCTACCCTCTGCTCCTGCCCCAAGCCCCAGCTCATTACCTTTAATCTCCCATTAGGGAGCTGAGGTCTCTTGACTCATTTAGGCTTTAAGCAGCTGGTTAGAGAGTAGGGCTTTTTAGAAAATAATGAGTTACACAATTATTTCTATAATCTTATTTTAAGATTTTGTTTGTCTCCTAGTTCTGGTTGTCGTCTTGTGTGGGTGTACTCCTGCATGTATAGGCATGTACTAGCATGTGGAGGGCAGAGGATGACCCTGGGTGCCATTCCTCAGGTGCTATGCACCTTGTTATTTTGAATTAGGATCTCTCATGAATTAGTCTAAGCTGGCTGATGAGCTCTGGGGACCTGCCTTTTTCTGTTCTCCCTAGCACTGAGATTATAAGCACAGGCACCATGTTTGCTTTAGTGGGTCTCAAACTCAGTTCTTCAAGCAGTTTACTACTGAGCTATCTGGTTTTCTTTTTTTTTTTTTGAGTTTCAAAAATTACATCTTCATCAGTCTTACAAGGCTGACATCATTTCAGATGGGGACCATCTTGTACATCTGATGATCCTGGTTTGGCATTTGGAGGGATGGGGTGGGTGGAAAGACTCCTGAAAATCTATAAGGAATTCACCTCCTCTTACCTTCTGGGAGTCCACACTCCCTTCCTTCGAGGAGATGTGAGCAGGAACTGCCTGCAGATGCAATCATATTGGAAGGAGGGGAGTGAGAGTTATCTAGGCAGTTGGAATGGAATTCTGTCCAGAGGTCACTGCCTCTAAGATAAATGCTGAGAAGAATGCTGTCACTGGGTGACTCGGCACCCCATGACTATGGAGAGGCTTGAGAGGACTTGAGGGCATCCTGGAAGGAAGGAGCAGGGCACCCTTATACCCAAGGGTGGGTCTGTCCCTGTCTTACTTAACCTGCTTGAGTAGCAAGTTCACCTTCATGCCCAGCATCCTAGGAGTTTCAGAAGCCTCCTGAGGATACCAAGAGACTTGTTAGGGCATGTTCCATGTCTTCCCCTTGGTATTTATAGGGTGGCTTCCCTCTTGACTCATAAAAACAGTACAAATGAAGCTTTTGATCTGAAAGGGGAAGGCTGTTTACTGTAATTAGATAGTTAAAGACCCTCATTAGGAGTCTTTGCTGGGCCCAATACTCAGCAGTATTGAAATGAGGGCCTTTCAGCTCAGCCTGCCTCCTTCCCTACACCTGCATCCCTCTTGAGGATCCCCATTCATAATTCTCTTTGGTCTCAAGCCTTATGTCTATACCCTTGACCCTTGACCTAATGAAGTCTCATTACTTCCTCTCTGCCTATGAAAAAAAGTATTTTCCCAGCGAGAAAAGGTTAAGAAACAGTTGGACCACCCAGCAGAGTGGAGGCACAGTTCACCCGGCTCTGCAATTATCCCAGAATAACCCATTTCCATTTGCGAGAGTAGACTACATTTAAATAAGTATTCTCTTCAAATAAGCTTTCATTAAGTTGAACTCCTCTGTCGTGTGCATGCTTGATGAGCGAGCATACATATAGAACTTACCTCGCTGCTTCGTATTTGGAGGGGAGGAGAAGCGGAATTTAGGAGACCCAGGAGCTCATTTCAGCACAGATACCCTGGATTTAACAAAGGCGCCCCTAGAATGCTTGCTATGGTGTTGGGACTTCTGAGGAAACGGTTAAAGAGATGTCTTGGGGGCTCCAGCGATGTTTTGCTATTAGAAGCCTACATCAACCTTCCCTTCTGGTTTAAACCCCATCAGAATCCTCACACCCATTACAGAGATGGGATGGGTGGATGACTGAGGGATGGCTACTCATGCCAGATACAGGATGTTTGTTTTTTTTTCTAGTGTTTTCAGCCCAAATAGAACACAGACGTGGATCCTGTTTAAAAGCTACCAGGTGGCAGCATTGATTTTGGCTGTCACACTGCTTGGCTACTACAGACTTCACCTCTGCACATTCCTCGTGGGTAGAACTGACTGCCTGCTGTCAGGGAGCTAGAGGAGTTGGGTGCCACCCTGTGTGAGATCAGCAGATGAGGGGTGCAGAGCAGGCCTTATTAAAAATGGCTTCTGGGGGTGCGCGAGTTAGAGGAGGGAGCATGGGGATACGCTTAAAGTGCATCCTGTGCTTGTAAGACTGCGTCCTTATGTAACCCGGTGCTGTGTGCACTGAGTAGACACCAGTGAGAGCTTAAAAAAGAAACAAATGGCTTTATGGAATTCAGTTTAGGTAGCAGATGCCAGATCACACTGCCTACATTTGCAGTAGTGTTTCATTCTGTAGTCCAGGCTAACTCTGGACTTACTATGTAGAGCAGGTTGGTCTTGAATTCAAGATCTTCCTGCTTCAGCTTCCTGAGTACTGGGATAACAGGAGCATAGCACATATAGCCCAAACTGATCCCTTCTGGTGTGTGTATGTATGTTTGCCTGCATGTGTGTATGTGTCTCACATATGTGTAGTGCCCTCAAAGGCCAGAAAAGATCCCCATTACAGATGGTTATGTGTCACCATATGGGTACAGGGGATTGAACCTTGGTTCCTGGAAGAGTGCCAGGGCTCTTAACCACTGAGGCACTGCTCTTCCTCCCCTCCCTCCCCGCTCTCCTTAAATTTGAAATAGAGTCTCATAGAGCCCTCGAATTCACTATGTACCCAAAGGCTACCTAGAACTTCCACCCCTTGAGTGTTTTGGTTACTGCTGTGTGCCATCATGGTCTGCTTCTATGATGTCAGATGTCAAGTCCAGGGCCTCATGCATGCAGCATTTGCGCTCCCAGATGAGCTGTATCCCCAGCTCTGTTTTCTATTTTTAAGAGATGAAAAATTATTACAGGCAGGGAGGAAGTGGGGTAGGAACGGGGTGGGTGGGGGTGGCTTTGGGCAGAGGTACTGGGCGGTGGTGGCACACACCTTTAATCCCAGAACTCAGGAGACAGAGACAGCTGGATCTCTGTGAGTTTGAGGCCAGCCTGGTTTACAAGAGCTAGTTCCAAGACAGGCTCCAAAGCTACAGAGAAACCCTGCCTCAAAAAACAAAAAATAAAAACAACAAAAAACAACAACAAAAAGAATCTCAAAGGCTGTAATGTCAGAAAACCTTATTAATATAAAGCCTTAGAAAACCACCAAGAGGCCAGAGGGGGTGATGTAATTAGAGCCAATTAAATATCAGTATGATGTAGTCAAAGGGAGATGACCCCTGATGACTGTGCTGTGCTATGTCTTCTTGGAATTCTGCATTTGGACTCCTGACTCTGAGCATGCTAGAATAAGACCCTGTCTGGAGACAGGTTTTTATAGAGGCCACCAAGTGAATATGAACTAATGGGGCCAAGCCCCAGCCCAGTATGACTGCACCTTTATGGAATGGAGATGTGTGATGGCAGACAACACTGTCTAAGGACACTTTGAGAAGCTGCATGGAGAAACGCATGGGATAGACCCTTCTTTCTCAGCTGTGCAAGCACCGTGATTGGCAGGGGGCCACTAGTGAGCTGCTGGTCTCTGTTCTTGGAGGTAGAATTCTGTCATTGAGATTCCCAGTCTGGGGTGCTTCATGCAGCAGCTGCAGCATGCTAATACTGGCTGAGAGTGGAAAGGAGATCTCAGAAGGACCCAGGTGAGAACAGATGTTCCGCAGGTGGGCATTCCGCTCTAGTCAAAAGAGAGGTCAGAGAGAGCCACAGCACAAAGAAGCTGTCTCCGGGCTTGGACTCACTGTTGGGGAGTACAGAGATGCTAGGTGGGGTGTGCATGCCTGAATCTCAGACTGGGAAGGCTGAGGTTGGCCTCCACAGGAAGTTCCAGCTCAGGCTGGACTTTATGATGTCACAAAGTGAAAAGGAAAGAAGGAATGAGAAAGAAAAAAAAGAGAAAGGAAAACAAAACAAGGAAGAGAAGATAAAAGGAGAGGAAAGAAAAAAGAGAGAGGACCTTTGAGACATGGGCAGCTTCCAGGAGATATGAACACAAAAGGTTCTGCCACAGTGGCTTGTGTGATCCTGAGAGTGCTTGCAGAAGTGTGCATGCATGTTGTTTGAAGTGATGATGCTAGTTTTAGTTACAAGTTGTGTTGAACTGACTGATTCTATTGTCTAAACACTTGATGTCCAGCCAGGATATGTACTGTCTAGAAGAAGGTAGCACACATATCATAGATTCCATCCTCTGCCCGTGACAGGCATCACTAGTGGATCACAGAAATCTTTCTCCCTGTGCTGTCTTGCCTCCATATAGTTCTCAACTAGAAAAGCAGGCAGCATAACCAATCATTCTGGCACAATGTGTCTCTTGTCCTTGAGCAAAGACATGCATAGGACTCTTTCTGAGAAACCAACTTTTCAGGTAACGATCATGGATATTTTTGTATTTCAATGGACACTGTCAGGTCTCCACCCACTTATACTGCGGTGTGTGTACTTCTCACCATAAAGGGCATGGCTGCTGTATATGTAGATTCTGGCTGCTTGCCACGACCTTGAATGTATACCATTGCTGTTTGGCAAAGAGCAAGAGCAGCAGATTTCAACATGCAGATAAGGAAATCGAGGCACAAAAGAGTGCTTGGGAGGATGGGAAGAGAAAGCCTCCCTCAGCCGACAGACTCACAGACTACCCTCACTATTATGTTGGGAACCTTTCTTCCCACATTCCTACACTAGTGCAGAGACTCCATATATAGCTCGCTATGATCGGCTAGTGGGTGTTTACTCTAAGTGGCTTCTAGAATTCTCCTTCACAGAGGCCACACTGCAAATACACATAGTTAGGATCCCACCCCTTCCAGCCTGTGCTGCACTTTTTCCACAGAGTGGAGTGGTTTAACAACTTTGAGACCTAACTCAGTGGGTGCTGGCAATTATTCAGCAATTATTTGATTGATCATGTGCACTGCTGTCACCATCCCATAATCACTCACCAGTGCTTCCTCTGTGTGAGGACTCTGGGATGCTGGGGGAGACTTTCCTTCCTGTAGGTCAGACGATTTAATATGTATTGATTAGTGTATGTATGTTCTTGTATGTAGAGGTGTGCATGTGCGCATGACTGTGGAGGTCAGAACACAGCTTGGGACACTCTTCAGGCAGGAGCCTCTTCTTTTTGTTTGAGACAGGATTGCTCACTGGATTAGAACTTTGCCAAAAAGGTTAAGCTAGCTGGCCGGCGAGCCCCAGGGGTCCATCTGCCTTTCCCTCCCATCTTACACGTCACCATGCCCAGACTTTTATGTGGGTTCTGGGGATCCCACTCAAGTGAGCATGTTCCTGGCTGAGCTGTTTCCACAGCCCTTACCAGTTGTTTGAGGAATAACATCCCCGCTCCTTGTGTTCCTAAGCACATCTCACACAAAACTGGAGGTTTTCCACATCCTTATGAAGTCACAGCACACAGAGTAGTGTAGTGTATATGTAGTATACACGGTAGTGAAGATGAAACACACTCCACATGCTCAAATCAATTCCATATCACTCATTTCCTTTTCTGGGCTTCCTGGAAGGTACAGAATCCCGAATCCACTTGGTTCCTGGGTGTCGCAGCAGCCATTAATCCTCTTCAGCTTCCCTGCCTTTCTCAGCCCCTGGTCCTCTTTGTTACCCTCTTTGACTCCCACTTCTGCAGCTCTAGTAAGGGTCACACCAGGTGAACTTCAGGAGGCAGATGATGCAGAGGAGCTCTGGATCCAAGAGTCTGGTACAGGCTGGGCTGGAATATTCAGAATGGAAGGAGAAAGAAAACATAAGCCGGTCACACTTGTGTTCCATTGGCTGCACCTGTATATGCACCCTGATTCCATCAGAGGTGGGACCTGAAGCCTGGTCCACTGGGCCTTCTCGATGCTCACCCTGATGGGTGTGCCTCCCTCTGTTCCTCTCCATCTTGTAAGTCCCCAGGTCTAGCTGCAGCATCTCACGAGAGCCCTAGGAAAAGCATGCTGGGAATTATAGATTTATCTTCTTGCATCTTTGGGATGATAAAGATTGGACATAGAGCTTGGTGAATTGAAGTTTGAGGTCTCTGAGACAACAAATTGATGGCAGTGTGTGGATGAAAGGCAGACCAATCTCTGGGCCTTCCACATAAGCATTCAAAACGTGCTTACTCCTCAGTGTGAATGGATGTGTGTGCTTGGAACCCTAATGCTGGAGAGGTGGAAAGAGGAGGACTCCAGAGGGGTGAGCTGCAGGCCAGTGAGAGACTTAAAAATGGCGAACAGCACTGGAGTGACAGCCCAGGCTGACCTCTGGCTTTCACATGCACAACTGCAAACATGCATCTATACAAATATGGATGTGCACAAGCATGTGCACATACAATAAAACATTTCAATTTCTATTACATTTTAGTGTGTGTGTGTGTTTCTGTCAGTGTGTGTGTCTTTGTGTACATGCACATGTGCCATGGCCTGAGAACGGAGGTCAGACTTGTAAGAATTAGTTCTGTCCTCCACCAAGTAGGTTCCAGGCATCGAACTCAGGTTGTCAGACTTAGTTTAGCATCTGGTACCTTTACCCGATTATGCATCCCATCGGCCTAAAACACAGAAATATTTTTCAGTGGTGAAAATGCGGGTATTGGTGGGTTGGGATTATTGGAGAGCAAGGGCTAGAAGGACCTTCCTTTAGCGGTTGTCTTCCTGGCCTCCTGTTACCCCAGCCTTTATCTAGATGACTGGTCCAGGCTCCTGGAGACAGCTATCACCGGGCTCAGCCTGCGGGCCAAAGAGCCTCCTCCAGAGCCCTGTGCATCTCAATAAAAAATGGAAATGGTTTTCCCCCTTCATTTTAATTAACATTATGCCTACATTTCTAGGATAATGGATAATTAAGTGAGTTCCCCTGGCATTACAATGTTCTCGGAAATAATTTATGGTTTCGTCTCGCTCTGCGAAGGCTGTTTGGGTTGGAGCTGAAGTTTCACCATAAATATTACCAAGAAGCGTTTGCCTGTCCTGTGATTTGTGTTCTCATGGCTGAGATCTCATATCTCTGTCAAGTGTCTCCTGTAATATTATTTTCCCCACAGGCTATGCTCCCATTCTTTGCTTTCTTTGTGGGCCCAGAATTGTTTGTCTATGATGTGATCCATCAGCTTCCCGAGGCCACTGTCTGTTGAATTTTGTTTTTGTTTTCTTTCTTCTTCTAGAGGTAAGCATGTTCTACCTCTAAAGCCCATCTTTTCTCTTATTGAGCTTTGATTCTTTAAAAAAAAAAAAAAAACAGTATTTTTTATTTTACATACAAGTTCCAATTCCCCCTCCCCTCCTCCCATTTCACCTACCTTCCCCCCCCACCCCACTCCCCATCTATTCCTCAGAAAGGGTGAGACCTCCCCTGGCGAATTAACAAAGCCCATCACTTGCTGCAGAACCAAGGCCCTCCTCCCTGTATCTAGGCTGAACAACGTATCTCTCCAAAGAAAATGGACTCCAAAAAGCCAGTTCATGCACTAGAGATAAATGTTGGTTCCATGGTCAGTGGCCTCATAAACTGCCCAAGCTACACAGCTGTCACCCACATTCAGAGTATTGGTTCCATGCAGGTTCCCCAGCTGTCAGTCCAGAGTCAGTGAGTTCCCATTAGCTCAGGTCAGCTGTTTCTGTGGGTTTCCCCATTATGGTCTTGACCCCTTTGCTCATATTGTTGCTCTTTCCTCTCTAAGACTGGACTCCAGGAGCTTGGCTCAGTGCTTAGCTGTGGATCTCTGCATCTGCTTCCATCAGTTACTGGATGAAGGTTCTATGATGACAAGGTAATCACCAATCTGTTTACAGGAGATGGACAGTTAAGGCATCTTCTCCACCATTGCTTAGATTCTTAGCTGGGGTCATCCTTGTGGATTCCTGGGAATTCCCCTTGATCTAGGTTTCTTGCTAACCCCATAATGGCTTCTTCTATCAAGGTATCTCTTTCCTTACTCTCCCTCTCTGTTCTTCCCCCAACTCAACCTTCCCCATCCCTCATGTTCTCCTCCCCACTCCCTTTCCACCCTCCTCCCCACTCTCAGTTTACCCAGGAAATCTTATCCATTTCCCCTTCCTAGGGGGATTCATGTCTGTCTCTCTTAGGGTCCACCTTGTTTCCTAGCTTCTTCGGGGTTGTGAACTGTATGTTACTTGTCCTTTGCTTTATGTCTAATATCCACTTATGAATGAGTACACACCATGTTTGTCTTTCTGGGTCTGGGTTACCTCACACAGGATGGTTTTTGTCCCCCTAGTTCTATCCATTTGTCTGTAAATTTCAAAATGCCATTGTTGTTTTTTTGTTTTGTTTGTTTGTTTGTTTACCTCTGAGTAGTACTCCATTGTGTAAATGTACCACATTTTCTTTATTCAGTCTTTGGATGAGGGACATCTAAGTTGTTTACAGGTTCTGTCCAGGCCACTGTTGTAAACTACATTCATCTGGTAACAGACAAAACCTTAACTTCAGATCCAGGGCTGGGTTCACACCCTCTTGTCTGAAGATGAACTGTGAATAATGAAAAATAATTCTCCCCATCGTGAGCCTATTCCAGATCTTCTATCCCTCTGTGACATCTGTTCGTGTGGGATGTTTTTTTGTCATGCCCCTCCGGGGCAGTCCAGTCAGGAGACAGTGTGCTCTGTGTGGTAGCTAGCTGCCTGCTGGTGTGCCATTGGAGCCTGGCCCACAGAATCCAGTTTCTAAATGCAAGCTTAATTTCCCTTGCATTTTCATAACTCCAAGCTGTAGTCTGTAGTTCTATGTAGCTCATAAATATCCATTTTCTGGGGTTTTGGAGGTGGCTCAGCAGGTGAAGGTGCTTGCTGCCAAACCTGATGACCTGAGTTTGATCTCTGAACTGACCTGGTGGGAGGAGAGAACCAGTTCTGCAGGTTGTCAACTGCTTGCATCCTACTTCACCATCCTTCCTTCCTTCCTTCCTTCCTTCCTTCCTTCCTTCCTTCCTTCCTTCCTTCCTTCCTTCCTTCCTTCCTTCCTCCCTCCCTCCCTCCCTCCCTCCCTCCCTCCTTCCCTCCCTCCCTCCCTCCCTCCCTCCCTCCCTCCCTCCCTCCCTCCCTCTCTCTTTTCCTCCCTCCCTCCCTTCCTTCTTTTGTTACAGAGAATTGAACCCAAGGCCTTGGCCATGCCAGGCAAGTTTTCTACTGCTCCAGTTCTCTTTTTACTTTTAATGTTGAGGCGTTTTCACTAAGTTGCCCAAACTAGCCTTAAACTCACTTGCAGCCCAGACAGGACCTGAACATGCCATTCCTCTGCCTCAGCCTTCCCAGTAGTTATCAGGCAAACTCTGACAGCCTTACATTGTATGCTCTTTAGTCTTTTACCAGATAGTGTGGGGCCTCGGCTCTGTTCTCTTGAAACTGCAAAATCAAATCGCCCATGGGAACCCCAATATCTCTGCAGGCTCTTTCAAGGGGACTGTGTCTTAGGAGTGTTAATGAGCGTCACTGCTTCTCCTTCCCTGACTAAGGGCACATTATGTTGGGACTGCTTCCTGATCTGACATGCTTCCACAGAGGACCAGTCACTGATGGCTGATGCTCAGCATCAGATGCCACACTGTGGTGATGAAGAGAGAATGGGCGGCTGTGACATTTATGAGATTCTGGCTCTCTGCTTCTCCACTCCATGCTCTGGGCCAGCCTGTGACTTGCTTAATTTTTAATTTCCCTAGTTTACAGATTGAGTAGCCTCTCTAGATTCTACCCTGATTTTAATCCTCCTACGTAAAAGGAGTGTGATCAGGGAAGATGTTTCATCCCTTCTACTTGTCTTCTAACATTTATCATGAACCTGAAATGCATCATGGGTTCCACTGGGGACCAGGTATGAAGGATGGAGATGAAATCAAAGCACTCACACTATGAATATGTCTGACTTTATTAATTAAAAGTAAATTTCTTGAGATGGAAAGTAGACCAAGCTCTAGCATGCAAACTCTGAATGCCTAACGAGACAGCCATTGTGATGCTCACAGGCAAAGCAGGCTGAATCCCCCTCCATCCTCAGTCTGAAGTGGTTGAAAGGGTCTATGGAAATACTTTCTCTACCACAAAAGGCAGTGTGTAATGTCACCAGAAAGCCAAGGTCAGGGGAAATACCACATGCACAAAATGCACTTAATCCATTGCACTGGACGGTTGTAGCTGAGTGCAGCAGCTGATGCTCAGTTTCTGCCTGGGGAACCACTGGAAGCAATGTCTACTTTCTAATAGTGTGCTGAGGGCTGGAGAGGCCTGCCATCCCAGCTCTGGGAACGCAGAGGAAGGAGGATCAGGAGTTTAAGGGCATCCACAGTTAAATAGTGAGTTTGAGGCCTGGCTTGGCTATATCACACATCCCCCACCCCCACCCCCACACATGTGCGTGCACGCGCGCGCGCGCACACACAATACACACAGGGGGTGAGAGGGAAAGAAAGAGAAAGAGAGAGAGGGAGGGAGGGAGAGAGAGAGATGCAGGGGAGGGAGGGAAGGAAAAAGAGAGAATATTAAATAAAGTATTAGAAATCTCATGGTAAAATAATGAGAAAGGACTTCTGTGCACGTGGAACTCTGATGTTTCACCCTACTGCATTTTTACAAAAGTCTGAAGAAAGCTGGTTCAAGCTCAACCCGCCCCTTCACCTTGAGCTAGACCTGCCTACACCGTCCCCTCTAGGAACCCGGAAGCCCACACTCTCCGCAGTGCTTGCTTTGAAGAGCAGAATCTACTGTACTGGATCCAGAGAAAACTTTGAAGCCTACACAGTGCGGGGCCACAGGCAGACAGAACACCCTCGCAGGTCCCCCTGGGAGAGGCGGGGGTTGAGAGGGAAGGCGACAGAGCCCTGGTGGGTATTTCTGTCTCTGTTAAACCCGAGTTTGGCAACTGTAAAACTCTTCTCCTTGATTCTAAAACCGGGTCCTCAGGGAACCTGCGAGACTATCAGTCAGGCAGCAGCCCCCAACGCTGCGAGAGGTTAAGGCAGGTGAGAACACGCCGCTTCTTGTCTAAAGATGGAAAGCAAAAAGAAATACGGGGAGGGTACTGCGTTGTCTGCTTAGGAGCCAAGCCTTGTCTGAAACTTCTTTTTCTAGGATAAGAACCTTCCGGAACAGACTTCTCCACAGGGCAGTGGCTAGAGGCCTGAGTGAGTCAGTTGCCATTGTAGGCTGGAGCTAGGAGAAATTATGCCTAACGCGCATGACTGATGGTCCCATGCAGTGACTGTGACACCCATGTGCATTGACATACATGCCCCAGGGAAGGAGTTGGCAAATGTTGTCTGTAAAGATCCAGAGAACAGATATTCCGTGCTCTTTCAGCTGCCTGGCTATACATCTTCTCTGGTGCATAGCATCTGGCAACTGGACTCTGTTGGGTGGTTTGATCTATTAATGAGGGGGTGTTATCTTGTGCAGATAAAACTTTATTTAAGACACTCAAAACAGGCTGGAACTTGTGTGTAGGTGGTATGTGGATGACCTCTGTTCTTGGGGATTGTGCTACCATACTGAAATTCAGTGTTCTGGATGGCCAGGGTATAGATAGGGCATTCAGAATGACACTGTCAATCAGAAAATGACAGCTTCCTCATAGTGAGATTGTCTCTGTTTATTTGTTCTGCTATATGGATCACTTTCAGGACACAGTGGTGTATGCCTCATAGTTCTGGAACTGGGAAATTCAAGACTGAGGCTCCGTTAGGTTCTTTGTCAGGTGAGGACTTGGCCTCTTCTCTTTCATGATGGGACCATGATACCGTCTGTCCCATCAAGGAAGACCTGTATCCTCACATATTGGAGGGGTCATAAGAGGGGTCAGTGGTCAGCTCCCTCAGTCAAACCATTTCATGCCCAGGAGGCCCTGCCCCTAACACTGTTGCGTTGGGGGTTAGATCTCTAAAAAGGAACTTTAGGGAACACACTTGGACCACAGCAGAAATGGAGGAAAAACTGTCAAGATGGATTATAATTTGAGCCCCCACTTTGCCATATTAGTCAGGGTTTTCAGAGAGAATGAACCAATGTATACATATATAGGTGATATTGGTAGTATGGGAGTTTGGGAGTGCTTCCAGAGGGATCCCAGATTTTTGTGTTCCAGAACAGAGCTTAAACAGAGATACATGGACAGTAGTTAAGTCAAGTGAATTGATTAAGAAAGAGCACAGGTCCACAGGAGGAAGGGAGCTGGAACAGAGTTTAGCAGCTCACATGGCTTTACTGTACACAGTCTCGGGCTCCTAAGTCGCACAATGTGGGCTTGTGTAGCGTGGGCTCTTCCGCCTCTCCTCTATCTGTTACGCTACTTCTATATACAACTTCATGCATCTTGAGTCTCATTAGCACCTTAAATCTCCACCCAGTGCGCAGAGAAATGCAGATCACCTTCAGGCATTCTGGGATGCCTCGGCACCTGTGCCAAATGGCCAAAATTAGTTAGTCTTGGGGGTGGTGGTGGCTGTTCCTAGACTTCTTTACCAACACCTGTTTTTTTTTTATTAAATATTAATTTTATAGCCATTGCACAGGATGTCACTTTCCACTCCACTCTCTTGCCTCGCACAGTTATGTGGCAGTTTCCATGGAGATGAAACACTGCATCTTGAAAGAATGTTTCTCAAGACAGAGATGTTCTATGCGGAGGTGTAACATTTCACCCCGCGGGGATGCTTGGTAGTAATGTCAGAAAGTAAGCGACTCAATGATTCCAGGAAGTCTCCCAAACTAACCATATTCACTAGGTTCCTCCATCTCTATACTTCTGTAAGCAGTCAGGACTCTGGAAGATGGTCACAGACAAGCTCAGAGCACCTGAGGAAGACCCAGAGAGAAGCAGAGCTCTGTGAAAGAGACTCTCCAACCTGTTGAGCTGACCACAGGCTGCGCAGTATGTTTCCAGTTTCTAGTCAGCTGCCATCCTTGCTGGGGTGGGCTTCTGTGATACTCCTGCCTATGAGCCATTTTCATTCCTGTTGGTAATCTCACCATATTCCTGCAAATAACCACAGTAAAACTCGTTGGACTTTGGCGGCATCTTTACCTTTGCCCATCATTGGTTCTCCATTTAGGACCACATAAACATCTGTTCTTGTCTCCCCACAAATAATGTCACACACACACACACACACAAAATCTATGTGCATGTTTGTATGTGTGTAAGTATACATAAGTACATGTCTTAGGGTTTCTGTTGCTGTGAAGAGACACTGTGACCATGGCAAGCACTCTTATAAAGGAAAGCATTTAATTGGGGTGGCTTACAGGTTTACTCCATTGTCATTGTGGTTGACATGGCAGTGTGCAGTCAGACAATGCTGGAGAAGGAGCTGAGAGTTCTCCATCTTAACCTAAAGGCAACAGGACACGAACTGAGACACTGGGCAAGGCCTGAGCATATATGAGACCTCAAAGCCCACTCCCACAGTGACACCCTTCCTCCAACAAGGCTATATCTATTTGCAATGAAGTCACACCTCCTAATAGTGCCACTCCCTATGAGATTGTGGGGGGTCAATTACCTTCAAACTGCCACAGTATGTATGTATGTATACTTGAGTGTCTATGTTTATATGTCTATGCATGCATGCATGTATGTATGTATGTAAAGGAATTTGTCTCACAGGATTACAGAAACCCCAAGGTTCCCCAATATACTGTCTGCCTGTAGGGACACAGGACATCTGGTCACATAATTCAGCCCAAGTCCAATGGCCTGGAAGTCAGGGTAGCAGATGCTTCTACTCCTAGCTTGAGGGGAGGAGAAGATGAAACCACATGCTCAGAACCTAATTTTAAATTCTATTAACTGTTCTCCTCATTGACTATGTTTAGTAAAACCCAGTTGGTTTTTTTTTAATTGTTGTTTGTTTGAGTTTTTAAAAAGAGATCAACCGTGCCCTTCTCTAAGATCAAACCAGTCTTACTGAACTGGCAGCTCTGAGTTGGCACACACAACAATATGAGTGCCACACTCATAATCTTATACAAATCCACCCCGATTCACACATCCACATTCACAAACACAGTCACACAGTCATACCCTTCATATACATTTATGCATGTGTGCTTAAACACACACACACACACACACACACACACACGAGTGTAGTTACCAGTGAGAACATCAAGCTAATTCTTCCACCTCTTACCTCCAAAACTACAAGAAAAATTAGAATGAGTCCCCAGAAATACTGTAGATCTCTAAGATCCCATCCTATGTAGTGGGCTTTCTGAAATCCTCAGCATACAGAAGCCTCTTTTGAGACACCCACCCCTGTCCACCAGCTATGCACACGCAGAGCTGATAGCCAGTACCATTCCACTTGCAGAAGGTTCTAACAGACCAGCCATCCAGCCTAGCAAAAAGTTTGATGTCCTGGAGTCCTTGTGTCCAAATCCCTCACACCCCCTTTTCCTCTCCTGCTGCCTCACGCCACTCCAATAAGGTGCCATGTCTGGGTAGGGAGGATTCATCAAAATCTCTAATTAAATACACGGCAGCTGGTGAATTAAGGCATTTGTCTTAGCTCTGCCATCATATAATACCTTATAATCCTGCGAGTCCAAAGTATGAATTAATTATCTTTTCTGAGAAGCCAGGGAGCCGGTGCCTCGAGGAGGGAGGGGTGTGGAGCGTGGTGGAGAGTGACAGAAGGGAAGCGGAGATAGCATCATTTCTATTGACGAGAAGGTGCTATAGGAAGCCCACAACCCCACACATATTTATTCATCCCTGCCTGTGTCTCTCTAGCAGGTGTGTCCAACATCAGGATATTGAGATATGATGTGATCGCGTACAAAATTCCTGCTTCAGAAGAAATGCATTAAAAATATTTATGGTTTAAATAAATTTATGATTTTGTGTTGGGTTTCACTCTTAGTTGCCCTTGGACCATCTGTTTGTTGTGGGCATGACCATATATGTATACTCAGGGTTCAGATATGAGTTCATACCCATCGTCCTCATTTGTGGCAGTAGGTATCTTATTAGTGACATGGAGCATGATGTGTTCTCTTGATGCTAAGTTTCAGGCCAGCCATAGCTTGGTGCTTGCTGAAAGAGCCTTTGCTTTTTTCCTGCATAGAGAGGCATCACATCTCAAAACCCTTCTATGTCCCTTGAATTTGTATTTCAGCCTCTGATCAGTGCCAAGGCAGTGTGGCCTGCTGTGCAAGAAGCTCCCTGTCCACATGCTTGACTTTACTGCTTTCCTTCAATGCTGGCTAGCCTCAGAGAGTTGGCTGAACAGTGTTTGTTTCTGTCTCCTCTTGTTTTGTCAACATGTCTTTGAAGAGGAAATGCAAACCTGGGCCTTGATTAGGCACTGCCCTCGGTGCAGGCTTACTCTGATTGTCAATTCCGCAGGTTGGCATAGGTACTGAGGTGAGGCTTCCCGCCTCTCAGCTGCCTACAAAGCCAATGGAAGCTGCACAAAATGGCACGGAACTGACCAGAGTGCTGAAATGGAAGTGTGGTGGGCACACATGCTTTATTCTTCTTATTCTTCAAAGAGGACATGCTGTGCTTCTGCCTCACCCCTGTTAATTGTCCCAGAAACAACGGTAAACTCAGCAAATTGTCAGGAATCTGTGGGAGCCAAGGTGGGTCAGTTTATTGGAAAGGTGTCTAGGTTTGGAGGGAACTGGTTCTGAAAGAGATATAGATAGATAGACAGACAGATAGATAGATAGATAGATAGATAGATAGATAGATAGATAGATAGACTTAGTCACCTTTCTGTTGCTGTGAAGAGACCCCATAACCAAGGCAACCTTTATAAAAAAGAGTCTGTAGTGACTTATAGCCCCAGAGGGTTGGACTGCATGCTCCTCATGGTGTGGAACATGCATGCAGTAGGCATAGCATGGGGGCAATAGCTAAGAACTTACTTCTGATCTACAGCATGAGACAGACAGACAGACAGACAGACACACACACACACAGAGAGAGAGAGAGAGAGAGAGAGAGAGAGAGAGAGAAGCACTAGGTGCAGTGTGGGCTTTTGAAACCTCAAGGCCCGACTCCAATGACACACCTCCCACAACAAGGCCTCACCTCTTAATCCTTCCCAAACAGTTTCATCAACTTTGGACCAGACATTCAAACAGATGAACGAGCCTCTGAGGCCATTTTCATTTAAACCACCATATCATGTTGCCTGTGTGTGAGTACACCAAAAGCTTTCCGAGAAATAGGCATCCAGGATTCCTGCTCCAATCCTCATGATAGAAGGGAGTGATCTGAGATGAGCCCCTTTAATCTCCATTCTCATTTCTTCATGTTTGGCATACTAAAGGGTAAGATACTGCTACTGTGAGTGTGTGAACAAACCTCTTAACTATCTCCTGGATGTGGTCACTGTGACCAAGGAAGGGAATGTTTGTGGTCTCTGCCTTAGTATTCAGACCTAGCACATTGAGCTGGTGATGTCATCTTTCCTGGCTTCTATCTTTCTGCCTGTAAAACACACATGGTATCAATCTCCATTGAGTGTGGGTACCTAAGCCTTGCATGGGAATTTAAAGGACACATAAGTGATATTCTTGTTCTCTTTTTACTTGTCTTCCTCTTCTTTTTCTTCCACCTCTGCATTTGCATCATCAAGATCATTATTGCCATGATGAGGTCAGTTTCAGTTATGTCTTAGAAGCCCCATGGCATCACTATGACAGGCAATGACCTATCCATAGAAATGCCTCCCATGGAACTCAGTGTCAGGAGGTGTGTATAAGTGGTGCGTGTGTGCATACCCATGTGTGTGTGTGTGTGTGTATGTGAGTGGTGCAGGTGTGCACACCAATGTGTGAGTGATGCATGTGTGCACACCTATGCGTGTGTGTGTGAGTGGTGCATGTGTGTGTGTGTGTGGTGCAGGTGTGCACACCCATGTGTGTGTGAGTGATGCGTGTGTGCACACCCATGCATGTACGTGTGAGTGCTGCATGTGTGTGTGTGGTGCACCCATGTGTTCAGGCTCTCGGGTTTGCTCCATGAAGAAACACAGCTGCAGGGCATGTCGGATGTCTTGTGTTAAGGCATGTGGTGAGTGAGATGCCTTTGGATGGAGGGAGATGAAGCCTAGGGAGCTAGCAGCCCAGCGGGAGGAGAGCCAAGCAGAACACCTTAATGCTGGCTTAAGCAACTTACAAATAAAGCTGAGATTCCTGATGTTTAATTTCAAGTGACTGAACATTAACATTTAATTAGTTCCTGACTGCTAAACCAATATTAAACCTAGGTGGGGGCTGTTGGCATCTTGTACGTATTAGCAAGTGAGAGGCTGTGCTTCTGTAATGGCGACATTTTGTGAGGTGAAGCCGGTTCTCACATGAGATCCCCATCAGTTCGCTGTTCTCTGAGACCCATTTACATCTCTCTTGAAACAAGGAGCAGCGTCATGTGTCATGCAAGGCACTCGCTTCCCCCTCCAGTTCTACCCTCTGAATTGAATGGTTTTGGCCAAATGATGTAACAAAGCTGAAACTTATCTCCTGCCTGGAGGCTGGAGAAAAGCATCCTCCCTGTGCTAACCCTCTTCACCAGTAGTGTTGGGTGGGGATGCCTGGCCAAATCTTGACCCATGGATGGAGGAGCATGGCCCTGATTTACTCTGTTTCCTACCTCTCTCCCCATAGATCTAGCTACACAGAACTTCTCGGTTTCCATGAAAAGACCAAGATCTGCCCCCACCTTTTCATTACCACCATGTTGCTCCCTTGGTCCTTTTTCCTTGCAGTCTGGTCCTGTTCCTCACAAGCCTCAGTGTGAGTGGCCTTTACTTATTATTTTTATCTATATGCATTGTATGTATGTCCTACAGATGTGGGGGACAAAGGGTCAACTTTTGTTGTCTTTCTCAGTTGCCTTTTACTTTATTTATTTTTGAGACAGGTCTTTCACCGAACTTGGAACTTTTGATTTAGCTAGGCTGGCTGGCTAATGATTTCCTAGGATCCTCCTGTCTCTGCCTTACCAGTGCTAGAATTTCAAACTTATATTACCACACTTAGATTTTATATGGATGCTAGAAATCCAAGCTCAGGTCCTCTTTTGTCCTCATTTTAATTTTACCCCCTGCGCAATGTATCTGGTCCATAAGTAACAGTTCTTGAAGACTCTTGAGGGGGAAGGGGCTCTGGGAAAGGTCAGTTCCCCTTTTGTTCTCATTGAGACATTGTAACAGCTGACGTCAGACCTAGAGTATCTGCTTACAGTCTCCCCTTCTCTGCCAAGTGAAGCCTCATGTCCTTCTTCCCAGCTTTCCAATGCTCTCTGGGCTTCACCATTCCAGAGTGTCCTCTAGTGAGTTAGTTCCCTTGTTTGCTCCTCTAGAATCAGGCTGCCCTTACTCATCACTTGCAGCAATAATCCCATTTATAACAGATTGGCCACTGCAGTTGGCTCTTCATGTCTGTAGGATATCCTTAGAAGGTAGCGTGGTCTGACTTGTGAGACTGGGGGACAATCTCTTTGTCCCTGTGATGGCATGGCTGGGCTTAGGGAGCTGTTATAGAGTAATGATATGCTTAGGGCTAGTGACAGGGATAATAAGCTTTGACATCAAGGCCAACATCTGGCCGCGAACATGAAAACATGCATATGTCTGTATCCAGAGAAAGGTAAATGAGTGAGAACGGGCATGAGTGAGACAATTCCTCAAGAGAAGAAACAGCTTTCCTCAAGACAAGGCCACCAGCATAGAAATGAGACTGAGTTGTTCAACTCTATATCAGAAGCACAATCTAAGGCCTATGATTGAGCTCTCATTTCCTTGTAGGTCCTGGAGCTCTGAGGAGGACATGGAAAATAATCAGTGGCCTCAGGAATGTTATACCGGAACTGCTACAGCTCACTTGATAGAATGCTCACCAAATGAACACACTCCTGAGTTCCACCTCCAGCACTGAATAGACAGGTGGCAGACCCTGGTCAGCCCAGAACTGAGTTGAGGAAGAAGGATTAGAAGTTCGAAGTCATTTTTGGCTACATAGGGTAGCCTGGGCTACATGAGAAACTAAGTAACCTGCTACTGAACAAGTAGCAATTGCAAGACTTGGCCCTGACTGCTTGCCTCTGGCCTTTTCTCTCTGTCTGCTATTTTCTCCCATTATTTTCTAGCCTATGGCCTTTCCATCTTCCAATACCCATCACTTATCCACCAATCACTTGCTTTTTTGTTTATTGTGCCTCCTGCAGGTGCCAAGGACCTGGTGAATCATTCCCTCCCTAGAGTTTAGTTAGACTCCAAGAGAACAGACTCTAGTAAGTCCCACCAAGGCAATTAGTTATAGAGTGACTAGTAGGGACAGCGTGTCCTTGGGAGAATAAGGAGGCCCTCACAATGGTGACACTTACACGGGATCTTGGGTTGGAAGAGACAAGGAATGTGATAAGATGGGGAAGAATGTCTGGTCTTTATGTCTCCTCTAGATTTTAGAAGCTTAGGGGCTAAGTCACATTGCCTCTACTGGTGCTGATGATGGGTAGATATCACTGGGGCAATGGCTTTGGCACAGCCATCTCTGTGGGCTCAATTCTTTGTGCACACATATGTATTTTTGCATCTGTTTGTGCATGTTCATGTATGTGTGCTCATATGCGGAGGCAGGAGGACAATCTTGGGTATCATTTCTTAGGCCTTACTGCTTGAATATTGCCTGGAGATGCCAAGCTGGCCAGGCTGGCTTGCAGGCAAGTCCCAGGAATCTGAGTGTCTCTACTTCCCTAGTGCTGGCATGAGAGAATGAACCTCCTCACCTGGCTCTTTTTATGTGGGTGCTGGTGTTTGAATGTGGGTCCTCATTCTTAGAAGGCAAGCACTTTGCTGACTGAAACCCTCCCTGCACCCTGTCTCTTCTAGTCCATGGCCCTGTGGTGGCAGCTCCTGAGAATTTATTCTCTCTGCTGATCCAAAGACATGCTCATCTTGGTCACATTTGGCTTCGTGTCAACTAATCTAGTGGCTTGTCAGTGTGACTCAGCCCTGGTGGGTGGGGGCCAATCATGCTACTCTTAGCTGCTCATGCCAGCCAAAAGCCAATGCAGACAATCCTAAACCCACTTAACTGTTATTTGCTTGAAATATTTGAAAGGGCTGGCTTGGCCCATCTTCAAATATTTTGTTAGCTAATCAAAGCCAGATTGCGGTCAGAGGCCATATCTAAATTTATTAGGAAAATTAATAGACCATTTAGATTTTATTGGAATTAAGCTAAAATACGATAAGCAGTCACACCAGCAGATAGTCATTAATTATTACACTGACCCTGGTGTTAGGCTCCTAATGAAATATTGACTTGTACGGAAGTCTTCGTGCCCGGAGACCTGGGGACAGGATCCAGAAGGGTGTCCCCACCCTGTCTGTTTGGATTTAATTGGTTGGGACATACTAGGAGAAGGTTTCAGTAAATATGGTTCATTCTTCCAGGCAGCAGCTACCATGCACCCATTGTGTGCCAGGTTCTGGAGCTTCATAAAGCAGAGCTCCCTGAATTTGAATACCAGCCCTAAGTCTTCATTATAGTGTGCTATTTAATATTTTCTTAATATCTCTGAATTTCTACTTCATAGCTTGCCAACAGGAGTGAATGTGATGGAGATGATTGAGAAGTTACAGAAATGGGGTGTGAAACAGTAGGCAGCTGTGCACGGCTGGGACTGTTGTTATTGTCAGTATTACTCTAGATAAGATGGAGTTAACCCTCACACTGGGGTGTATCTGATTCTCCAAGAAGAGATGATTTCTTCTTGCTGCGTTTGAAGTAAATCCTAGTTAGGATCAGAGAAAGCTTCTTGGGCTTGTTGAGGTCAGTTTCAAAGGCTGGAGTTGGTTAGCCAGGTGGAGCAACAAGGTCAGGAACTTGAAGGCAGATAGTGTTACACACTCAAAGGTGTGAGGACTTGGAGCTACATGGTATCTATGTACTCTTAGGGCTGGAGGGTACAGACTGTCATTAGATGAGCATGCAGACTGCAGGGATGGTAAATGGGCTCTGTGTTGATGGATTCACTCTCATCTCTGAGAAATGTACATGTCGTGATGGGAGCACTGAAACGGTCTTTCTGGTCCATGCGTGTTCCTGTGTGCGTGTTTATATAAAACCTAGGAGCCACAGATGAGAGAAATCATATGCTACCTCTTGTTTTGAGATTGGTTTAACTCACATATTGTGGTGTCCACCAGTCACACCCATTTTTCTGCAAATGGAGTAGTTTTATTATTCTTTCTGGCTGAAAAATAATGTGTATATGTAAGTCACACCTCCTTTATCCATTTCTCTGTTGTTGGACACCCAGGTCGGTTTTTTAACTTACCGTTGTTAACAGCTCCGCAGTAAACATGGAAGTGTTGGTGTCTCTGTGATATTCTGATGCTGGTAAGTGCAGGAGTGATACAGCTGGGTAAGGAAGAGGATCCACTGACATCAGCAATACTGGACTGATTTCTTAAACTTGGAATTTAAAAATTTAGAAGAGTGTGGCTATATCTGGGCATTCTTTTTATGTACCAAATACATACATGTATCCTTTGAAAGTGAATATGTATTTCTGTAAACACACACACACCACTCACACCACATACGTGCACCTATCTTCCATTTCCCTAGTAATATGTAGTTTCTAACATATGTGTGTATGTGGATTCTATGCAGAGGTGTGCATCCTATATATACTCAGTGTATCCGTGCTGTGTTTCCTCTGTATGTCCATATTTGCCTGTTTCTATCTGCACACAGGCATGTGGGTAGAGCGCTTCCTATACACAATGTGAAGCATTCACTTCTATTGGGGACATTCCCGTCTATTACATAAAAAATTGTAAAGGCTTGTAGTAATATATCTAGGACATGGAAAACGTACAAATAAGAAATAGAGGTAAGAAAGTTTCAAATAAGCTAGATTGGCTTGGGAGGTGTATAGGAAATGGATGAAGGTCAAGGCAGGGGTGGCTGATTCCATGACCACACACGATCCAGTGTCATGCATCCAACAGTGTGCTGAGTGCAGATCAGTCAAGAATGCTAAAGGAAATGTAAGCTTTCCATGCTCAGTGTGGCCAGAAAGTTCACCAGGCAAAGGAAGTGAAGAACTGGCTGGGGAGCAACATCCTGTGGCCAGAACTGATGGGCAAGTGGGCAGTGGGAAAGCTGTGCCTCTGGACTGGTCACCTGATTGTCCCCTCATGCCTGTGAGCCCTGACCTGATGTAAGTGAATGAAGATCTTAATGTACAGCATCAATGCCTCCAGCACATGAGCAAGGGCAGGCCAACCGATGAGGACTTGTGGAGTCTCAGGAAGTCATGTGGTGACATGGATGAGACCCCCATGATCCAGAACCTCACAGTGGCCCATGACTTATTTTAGGGTGGTTTTTGAAAAGGAAATAGAGAAAAATGATGAGTTTTATCGCTTTTGCTATTGGGTTATTATTAGGAATTTCTGTCCTCAGTGGCTTTAAGGTCACCAGCCAGGCTGCTTGGGTCCTAAGAAGGTAAGACACCCTGTGCGATGGGGCTTGCTCCCTATACTGCTGGGCGAATGAGCAGCGAGGGAAGCAGGGCAGAGAGGCCAGTCAGCTACGGTGGGTGCCAGGGTGAGAGAGGTAATAGCAATGGAATCCAAGGCAAGTGGAATCTGGCTTCTCAGACATGTTTGTAAAAGGCTCCAAGAAGAAATTTTAATGACTGAGTGTCTTGTGTGGGGTGCATGCCTTCCATTCTAGACATAAGGAGGTAGAGCCAGGAGAATTTCCACAACTTGAGGCTAGTTTGGGCTAGCAGCAAGAGCCTTTCTTAAAAACAACCACCACTACAACAAAGAAAAAACCTGCAATTGGAAGTCAGAGGCAGGAAGATTGCCTTGAGTTTCAGGATGGCCAGGCTGCATAGTGAGTTCCAAGAGAGCCACATCCTTTAAAAGATCAAATGAAAATTTTGACTTGGGATTCCACATCTGATATCATTTGATAACACTACTTAAAAATTAATTTTGTTATCATGTTATTATTATTGTGTGTGCGTGCGTGCGTGCATGTGTGCATGTGTGTGTAAAACAATGCATGTGTGGGGGCTAGAGGACAATTTTCAGAAATTGGCTTGTCCTTCCACCGTGGGTTCTTGGGGATCAAACTCGGGTTGCCAGGCTTGTGCGGAAAGCACTTTACTCAGAGTCATCTTGGCAAATTACATACAACATACATATACATACATACACACACATAGACTTTAACCCTAACTTCCAAGCCTAGATAGATAGATAGATAGATAGATAGATAGATAGATAGATAGATAGATAGATAGATTCTTGCCATGTAGCCTGTGTAATTCTGGAGTTCACGCTCTTTCCCTCTCATGTGCTGGGATCACAATTGCTTATTTGGATGAAGACAAATGTGGTAAAAACAGATCAGGTTCAGAGCATGTCTGGAAGCAGACCGCAGGGTTCTGGGAACATGTGTGACAGCAACGCTTTAGGGTATTCAGTTGCCACCCACCACTAGGACTCCTGACCTTCTATGCCGCACGTTAATGTATTTTACTAATTATAAATGCAATTAAAAAGTACTGAAATAAAATTAGGCTGATCTATCTAATTTACATTAAGCACTTTCAAATTATGCAGATTGTAAAGTCTCTCTCTCTCTTTCTCTCTCTCCCCCTCTCTCAATTTGGGTTTCAGGGTAAAATTGTCTGCATTAAAACAGCTGGAAAAACCCTTGTAGGAAAACAAATTTCTTTTCTGTGATTATTCTCAGTGTGTGAGTTAATTTCCCAGGCAGTAATATACTTGGCAGGCATCCGGCTGTGGGTCCCAGAGCAAAAGACATATGTGTCTGGGGCAGGCTGGGGGACAGGGCTGTGCGTAGGGGGCAGGGGGGGAGGGAGTTGTTTGGCTACTCAGGGAAGGATGTGGGAAGGCAACCTAGGCAAAAAATTCTGTCCTGATGGTGGCTAAACCATTGCAATTTACAAAGGGAAAGACACAAGACACAATGGCAGACACTACGTATAGGTCCTTGGAGTAAAACCATCTGGTGGATTTATCTAGTACTGTGGGAACTTTTTGCTTTATTTCTTCTCTCTTTTTCTCTTTTCTCTTTTTAACATCATTGGCTGTTAGGCAAAGAGAGAGAGAGAGAGAGAGAGAGAGAGAGAGAAAGAGAGAGAGATTGTCAGGCATTATTAAAAATCGGGCCATTCTCTTCTGCAGGCAGTGGAAGCTGTGCACAGAGTATCTGTAGTTCACACTCAGAAATGAAGCCGAAGATTGGGGTCTAGAGTGAGCTGTTTCTCTATCCGGGCTGGGCTCTTGTGCTTGCTTTCCCACTGGGGCCGAGAGGGGACCCAGGCTCAGCCTGACTCTACTAGAGGCTGTGTTCACCCGAGGATGAGACCTTACTGGGGGCCTGTTTGCAGATTAAATCTGATCCCCAGCTTCCTTGGAAACTGACATATATAATAAGCTCTTCTCGGGAGTTGCCTCTAAGCTCCTTAAAACGCTGCGGTGTGGTTTAGCGCCCCTTGCTCCGTGCACTCAATTTTATTTGCAGTCCAAACTTTGCCCTTTAAGCTCCCCATCAAAAGGTAGCCTCAAGTAATTCCTCAAATTGAAGCTGTTGAGCTGGAGCAGCGAGAAGGCTTGGACAGTCCTCTTTTCTCCCTCTGCTACCTTTAGGATTTAAAGGGATGCTTCTGCCCGAGGTCTGGGTACCAGCCTTGTCTCCTCTGCCACAAAGATCACAGTGGATGCTGACCTGCCACGATCTTGCCAGAAGGTTTTTGGACTTTATGACACTCTCACATGTGTAGAATAGAGATGAGTACATCTTGTCTTCTGAGCTCTGAAGGCTCAGTGGCTATTGGGGTGAAGTGACTTAGCCCCTCAGTCCCTCAGTCTCTGCTACACTCTCCTATTTAGATTGAGTGACTTTTTCCCTCAAGTCAAAAGAAAATTATTCAGGTATTTTCAGATGAGCAAGCCTGGATCCTCATAGGCAGCCAGATGCTAAGTCAGATCTAGACTCATGGCTTTGCCTACTCAGGACATAGCCAAAGGCAGGATTTGATTCAGAGACGCTCTCGTCAGGTTTTCTCTATTCTTTGTGTTACCCCTCCCCAAATCCAAATCTAAATGTAACACAACAGTGGCAAGCTTTCCTGCTCTTTGTGTTTGACATTCTTTCTGATCCCTTGGCTGCAGGTGAGTTCTTGTGTGCCTTTAGGCCCCAGGTTTGCCTCTTTGTGCGCACACATGGTTCCAAGAGAGCCTGCATCCTCATTAATGCTCCTCCTTCTCTTAGCTTTGAGGGAGATGTGAAAAGTGGTGCAGAGAGAAATACAGTTGCTTTGGAAACAAAAAATCTGTGGTTCCCTAACATGGGCTCTCTTATTCCAGTCACCTATATGACTATTAGTAAACTGTGTGTGTGTGTGAGCGCGTGCGCGCACGCATGTGATACGTATATGTGGTGAGCCTAGATGGCTAGTATTTTCCTCTGTTATTCCCCACCTTATTGTTTGAGGCGTACTCTCTCACTGAATCTGGAGTTCACCAATTGTCTACCCTAATAGGCTATCAAGCCCTAGCAATTTGCCTGTCTCTTACTTTCCTGCACCAGGGTTATAGATGTGTGTGTGTGTGTGTGTGTGTGTGTGTGTGGCTGTTATATGGGCACTGGAAATCCAAATTCAAGTCCCTGGGTCTGCATGGTAAGTACAATACCCACTGAGCCATCTCTACTGGATTCCACTTTCCCCAGCTGCTTCGAAGGGTAGAGTTTTGCACATTGGCAGTTCACGAGGAAATAATGAACAGGAAGCGTGGACATGGAGCCTAGCATCACCCTCTCTTCTGGACATCCATGAACTATTTGATGAAATGGGGTGGGATTAATAAAGTGATAGAGTTCTGCTGATGGGCCGCCGACTCCTACAGAACTGGGAGTGACATGTTTAGGCAGTGGGGTCACGTCAGGTTGAGTAGGAAGTGCTACCTTCTCTCAGTCCCTCTGTAGAGTGCTTCCATGAGTCTGTGGTTCTGATCAAGGCTTTGAACTTCAGAAAGGCTTCCCTGCTCTCCCCCTTGTTCTTCTCTTAGGTCTGCCTGCGTTGGTCTCCCAGACTACACTTCCTGTCAGGAAGAGCCTTCTCTGTTTATCCCAAGTTAGGTCTTTCTGTACTTGTCAGACTTACTCTTCTTCAAAACTCAGGCCGTAGCATTCTCCTGGGAAGTCCTGCCTCGCACAGCAGTCATGGATTCATCATCCCAACATGGCTAGCTGACTTTCCAGAGCACTCCTTGAAGACTGAGGCCTGAGTCTTTGATCCTAGCCTGGTGCATGCAAGGGAACAGGTGCTTAGTAGATGCTGCTGAGTGAAGAAATGAATGAATGTATATATTGATATATGGACAGATGGTTGGGTTGAAGATAACCTATATGTATATCTGTCTATGTCTGCATATATATAAACAGACAGATAAACATTTGTACACATTTTCCCATAAGGGAAAGCCATTCAGAAATGTCCAGAATGAATGCATCTGTTTTCATGTGGGCAGCCAGACACCAACTCAGAGTTGGTGACATGAATCTCAGATATTTCATTTAAAGAGGACCTATAGGCTGGAAAGTTTCAATTGAGTGGGCATATGACCAATTTCTATTTATCTTTTTCCTTGCCCCTCCTCCAATGAAAACCTAAATGACAAAGTATATACAGATGGATAGATGGATGATATATAGAGAGACATCCACAAATAAGCACTTGGTTGGCTTGCTGGCTGGAAAAATAAGAAATCCCTCATACATAAATTAATAGATTGATAGTTGTATAGGTGGACAGATGAACTGATGAAGGAATGGGTGGATAAGAAAAGGAGAAAGTGCGTCAAACATGCATATATAAAGAAATGCAGGGATGGATGAATAATGGATGGCTAAATGGTTGAGAGAGGAAACACTCATACACATGTGAATACATGGCTCAATGTATGGATAAGTTTGACGTATGTATGGATGGGTAGGAAAGAGAGGAAGACATCCCACAAATTTAGGATTACATACATGGATAGTAACTAGATGGGTAGATGAGAGAGAGAAACACCCACATATGGGTGACTGCATGCATGGATGCATGGATAGATGAATGAAAGAGAGAAGAATGAATTCATATGAAAGAATATGCAGGTTAATGTCTAGGTGGATGAAGTATTAATAATAAAGAATACATGTGCCTATGTATTATGTATGTTTGTGCAAGTGAACTAACACATGGCTGGATCATTTACTGGTATTACTAAGCCCCCAAGAGCCAGCAGGGCTTTAGTTACAGACCCAGGAAGACCCAGCCAGGGCTTTAGCTATAGCCCCAGCAAACTGAGTTGCTTGTTCATTGGCAGGATCCCCACCTTGGGGATGGTTTTAGAGAGAGTCCCTGAGAACTCCATAGGCTAATAATTCCAAGGACAGATGAACTTGTTGGCCTGCTGCGACACTAGATCTGAGTAGCATTGCACTCAGACTAAGGCAGCCTGGCCTTTGTGGATGGCACACCCTTCTCCACCTGCTCTGCCCGCCTGTTTTTCCTCAGGGGCTGTGATAGCCGAACCCTAATTAATTGTGGTAACCTTCCAGCAGGCCCAGCCTGGACACCAGGGTTTTTTTCTGCCGCCTTGGCAGCTGCCTGCCCTTGTGGCCTGCAGGCTCTCCTCCCAGACAAATGTACTTAGAGGTGCTTTCTTGGCATTAATAATCAGAATTGACAAGTTCTAAATGAGGCCCGCCTTGGTGTGCAAGGCGGCTCTGATGGATAGGTGGGGGGACTGACGGCTCCAGAGAAATGTTTTTGCCATTACCTGCATTTCTCTGACAGCTTTTTAATAGTCCTACTAAAACTGAAGTATATTGGAAGAATTTGTAGATGAAGTGCAAAGAAATGGAGGTTCTGAGGTGGAAAAATCCAGTCTGGGGAGGATGGAGTCGCTTTGAACATGTACTGTGAAGAAGCCCCTCTGGGGGTGTGGAATTGAAGTGGGAGATCATTTGGTCAAAGGCCTTTGAGGAGACCTGGCTTGAGTTTGGGGCAGTGCCAAGGCCTCAATGGTTTATGTGAGCTGTAGTTGGGCACTTTGGGGTACACCCCTACTGGGGATGGAGTATGTTAGTGTTCGATGCCATGGGTTCAATCCCTTATACACTTACTCATTTGTCAGACATTCATTTGCCGCCAGTGCATACACCACAGATAGGAGTTAGTCTCTGCTAGTTCAGAATCCTGTTAATGGGTGGGAGACCCAGGAGATATGGGAACTTGGATTCTGAGCCTCAGCTCAGCTACCTCCAGCATGAGCTTGTTCACACCTCTTCCTAGGGTTGGAGTCAACTGTATCAGATTTGGGGTATCTGAGCCCACATCATAAATTGGACTGGTGCCAGATCTGAGAAGAGCTTAACAGAGGCTGTAATGACGCAAGGTTTTAGGAAGAGTGAGAAGAGGGATAGCACGTGGAGGCTGGTACCAAGGGGAGTTTTCTACACTCTTAAGACCCAAGGGACAGGGACTGGGAACTCTCAGAACCTAGAGGTGTTATCGAGGGTGTCATGGTAGAAGGTTAACTATTAGGAGAAGATAAAGTCATAACTAGCTGACATTCCAGCAAAGAAGTAGTATGGAGAAGGACACCCCAGAACATTCCATCCATTGCTTCATAGCCAGTTTCTCTCTCTGACCTGCTCAATAGGAGAGGGACTCATTAATATCCATGAAGGGCAGTCTAAGACCCACAACAGGCTGGACAGGTGCCGATGGGCAAGCACTGCACACAGGGGACACACAGTGACGTAGTCCACACAGATACCAGCACAAGGCCAGCTGTCAGGGAGGTGGTATGTGACTTAAGGAGTGTCCATCTTCACAGACACATACTGAATGGCTGGTCCTATTTTTCTTCGAGGCTGAAGTCAAGTAGACTCTGTGATTCACCAGCCTTTGCCAGGAGACCTCCCATTCTGTACCCTCATTTCCATGCTTCCTTTACTCACTCTGAAAAAGCTGTCTTAGTCTTCTTTGTGTTGCTCTGTCAAAACCCCGAGGCCAAGCAATGGGGTATTGGAAATGTATTCTCTCATAGTCTCTGTGTCTCATTGCCAACTAGGTGGACTTCTTTCTGGATGCTTACTTGGTAAGAAGAACAACAGACAGAGGGTCTGAGATGGTTCCTTCTAGTTTATTCCTTTTAAGACAGAGCTGGCCCAGGCTGGCACTGAAATTTCAGCGCAGGAGCTATCACAACACTAACTCTAGAGAGGCCTATCATTGTCAGTCAGGAAGCGAGCTAAGCCAGTGTAATGATTTAAAAGAAAATGGCCCCCAAAGGGAGTGGTACTACAGGAGATGTGGTCCTGTTGGAGGCAGTGTGTCACTGTGGAGATAGGCTTTGAGGTCTCATATATGCTTAAGTCACACCCAGTGAGGCAGACCACTTCCTGTTACCTCTGAGCCATTATGTAAGGAATCTCAACTCCAGCACCATGTATGCTGCCAGGTCTCACTGTGATGATAATGGACTAAATCTCTGAAAATTAAGCCCCCCCAATGAAATGTTTTCCTTTATAAGAGTTGCCATGGTCATGGTATTTCTTCAAAGCACTAGAAACCTTAACCAAGACAGCCAGTTATAGGTCTGCTTCATTTTACAGTCAAATAATTAATTCAGCAATCGAGCCTTGAGACTAAAGTCAACTTCCGGGCATTCATGAAGAATCTGGGTCCTGGACAGGGACGGCAGTCAGTGGGTAAGATGGAACTGAATGCTGAAGAGACCTTATGTCATCCCAGAATCTGTTCCCCTGGTTAGTGTTAGATGGATGCAAAATCAGATACACTTAGCTTAGCTCAGTCCTCTGAGAACCTTCAATTGGGCCTTCATATTTCCTGACCTCTTTCCTAATCTGCTAGCCTTTCCCAGGTGGGTAGAACACCAGGAAAAGAAAGAACAGAAGAACAAACAAAAAGACTGTTGAGACACATCCCTGCAAGGCCTGAACAGAGGAGGAGGTACCTCCCAGTCTGTCCTATAGGCAACCAGCTTCTCTCTCCGCCAAGCCTGGTCACTATGCAGACTTTGGCATGGTGTGTTCAAGATGGATTTAAGGTACTTACACCCACCCTGGATCCATGGAACAATCTGAACCACATCCTCTTCATGTCCCACTTGGGAGTGAACCCACTGGATTCCTTCTGCCAGTGTGTGATGGCCAATCTTGGTTGTCATCTTGATACATCTGGGAAGAAGGAACCTTGATTGAAGAAGTATGTTCATACCTGTGGCCATATCTGCTGGGAATTTTCTTGATTGCTGATTGATGAAAAGGCCTGGCCCATTGTGGACAGTACCATCCCTAGTCAGGTAGTCTGGGGGTGTATGAGGAAAGTAGCCAAGCAGCCAGAGTAAGCAAGCCAGTTCGCAGCTCTCCTCCATGGCTCTGCTTCAGTTTCTGCTTTTAGGTTCCTGCCTTGCCTTCTCTTGATGATGAAGCATAATCTGAAAGAAAGCCTTTCTTTTCCAGGTTGCTTTTGCCAGTGTTTTATTGCAGCAACAGAAACCTAACTTGGACATAAAGTAACAGCTTAGCTGTCAACTCGACACATAAAGAGTCACCTGGGAAGACTGAATGAGGCGTTGACTTGGCCAGGTTGCCATGTCTACGAGGCTGAGGGGAGAAGCACTGCCCGGTGTGGTTGATGTCATTTCATGGTCTGGGTCCTCACTGTATAGAGGAGCAAATGTGCTGAAGACAAGATGCACACATCCCTCCTCTTTCTGCCCTTGACCATGGGTGGGATTGGCTTCCACCATCCTATCTTTCCTGCAATAACGGATTGTTGTTTAGAACTGTGAGCTTAGGTAAATCCTTTCTCCCCGAAGTAGCTTTTGTCCGGATATTTTTATCATAGCACAGGAAACAAAGCGAAGACACCCAGTGTTTTTGTTGTTGTTTGTTTTATTTTTTTCAAATCTTTGTGTGTGGGGGTGTGCCTATGCTCATTCTTTGGTGAGAGCATGCTATGGCATGGTGTGGAGGTCAGGGGATAACCTCTGGGGCTGGTCCTCACCTTCCACCTTGTTTGATGCTCTGTGTGCCAGGCTCACTGGTGCATGGGCTTCTAGGGAGTCTCCTGTCTCCGTCTGTGATGTCCTGTTAGGACTGGAACTAGGATTACATATGCACCAGGCTTTGTGTTAGTTCTGGGATCTGAGCTCAGCCACAGCAAGCATGACTTGTTGTCTCTCTCACAGTCTCACCACCTAGCGTTCCTTTCACTCTTTGACAGTAACCCGGGGAAACCAAAGGCCCAGAAACCTGTCAATGAACCCCTTCTGTGGCTCCTCCCTGAAGGCTGTCTGACCACTAAAGGAGAAACCTGTTTTCTAGGCTAACTTATCTTACTATTAAACTAGGCCATGGCTGACACATTAACACAACTGGAAGCCAATAAGGCACAACCAGGCTTGTTATCAGAGCTCATTCCCAGTAGCCACATTACCATAAGATACCCAGAAATGGGGGAGGGATGAGAAGGAGAAGGTTCTAGAATCCCTGGTTTCCAAGGAGGGAGGGAGTCTAGAAAAAGTTTAAAGTCTAGATCAATGTTTCTCAGACACAAAGAGGAAGTATGCAGAACCCAAGAGGGCAGTATGAGTCAGTTGTTTAGGGTCACGGCCAGTGCTTCTAAGCCTCTGCCAGGTGTCTGGGTGTTACCACTAACTGCTGGACTGGGCCACACCTTGAGGAGTAAGAAGGCAAGATCTCTCAGTGCTTTTAGGAGTCATGTCTACCAAAAAGAACATTCCCTGCAATAGAACATTTTAAAGGCATATTGACTATAGGGAAAACTTACTTATTTTTTTCAGTTCCCTCCCTCTGGTCCTTACCTATAGTTAATTTGCTTTCTTTTTCTGGATGACACAATCACACAATGGTGTGTTATTTGGGCATGAAAAAAATAAACTATTGGGGTTGGGAAATGACTCATTCAGCAGAGTAATTGTCTCACAGGTATTAGGACTTGTTCAACCCTCAAAAGTTTCCCTGTAATCCCAGCACTGGAGAAGTGAAAGTGGGTGACTCCCTGGGGCTCACTGGCTGGGCCCCACACCAGTGAAAGATACTGTCTCAAAGAAAATAGGCAGTGCCTGAGGAACAATTCCAGAAAACGACCCCTGGTTTCTACATGTATGTGAGCACACAAGCATGAACATGTACACATGTGCATAGGCATCCATATGAACCCCCCCCACACATACATTCACATGTACACACACATACATGTGCACACAGGCATGAATATAGTGATGGTGTGCCAACCCATGCTCTAATATGGATGAGCTCAGAATACACTATGCTTAGTGAAAGAAGCCAGATCCCCCCAAGAGCACATACTACAGGATTTAATTTGTATTAAATATCTATAGCAGGTAGACCTAACTATTGAATTTTAAATCTCTTTTGTATAAGAGGGATCCTTTATCAGGTGGTGAAATTTGTCCATACTGTAATTTTAAGTGAGCCAGCATGTTAAATACTTGGTGCAGTTTCTGCAAATATAACCTGCTTAGGATTTATGAGCGGCCATTTAGTATGTGTGCTGTTATTTCAGGCTTGTCTTGTTGAGAGTTTTCACATTCGATTCCTGATGCTGGACTCGTTGAATCCTTCCTGGACCATGAGCTGTCTGTCTTCTTGGGCCACAGCCCTAGAATTCTGGAGGAACTGGAGGGCTGGCATGCAGGAGTTTCTTAAGCCATTTCTGTTGTCTGAGATGTGAGTTCTTTTGAGCAGCTATGACCATAATGATAATTATGATAACAATTATCAATTTAAATTTAAATGGCTACCCTCTGTCTCCAAGTGAATGCCGCTGTAATTACTCTTGCTTAAGGGCCTCTTCCTGTGCTTAGAATCCTCCAGCACTGGTGTCTTCCAGGTCTGCTCCTGTGACCTGACCTGTGTCTCTATTCCTGTTCACACTCTGTCCTTTCTCAGCCTTCCCTGAATTTCTTCCGCAAGCCACGCTCCCATTCCTCAAATGCTGTTCCTAATACAGAAGACACGTGGATTTTATTATTTCTCAAAACCTTTAATTTTTATAAAGATTGTTTTTTTGCCACTCAAACCACAGATTTGCCTGCACCCCCCCCAGCACCCCCCCAGCACCCCCCCAGCACCCCCCCAGCACCCTCCCCAGCACCCCCCCCAGCACCCCCCCCCAGCTAGCTTCACCACCAACACCATCACCATTCCTAGTGATACTATTGTTTTTGAAATACTGGGTACTAATCCCAGGCCTACCACACCCTGGGGAAATGCTCTATCAATGAGTTACGTCCTCAGTCCTTTCCCACTATCACTTCTTTAAGTTTTGAGACAGAGTCTAAGTGGCTCGTCCAGGCTGACCTTGAACTCAGCTGGATCTTGAACTTGGCAGCCCCTTTCCTCAGCCTCCTGAGACTCAGGGACGGCAATCCCATGAGTCTCTCTTCTTCATGGTACCTCCAGTGGCAATGACTTCAGAAAGCACAGGCCAGGTGCTGAGCTGGTGGCTTGCTTCAGTTAGTTAAGTCTGCTGCACCTGCAAATTCCATCAAGCCCATTGCACAGGAGAGGTGATCCAGGCTCAGAGGACTGATATAATTCTGTAGAAATTATCTACCTTTTGTTTGAGGTAGACTCCCCCACTGACCTAGAAATCACCAAATGAACTAGGCTGGACAGCAAGCCCTGGGAGTCAGCCTGTTTCCATCTTCCTAGTGAGGGGATTGCAAGTGCGTACCACCGTGCCTGGATGTTTTTAAACATGGGTTTCTGAAGGAAGGAACTATGCTTCTCATGTGTGTAAGGCCAAGGCTTCACCCAGTGAGCTATTTCCCCATTCCCTCTTTCACTATCTTCCTGCATGACCCACCGATGTCTGACTCACAGGTGTGTCTCTTTTAAACCCCCTTCTACATGTCAAGCAAGACACTTTTGGCGGCTTCGGGGGATCATACTTGGCCAATACATGGGTACTCGAGAGTCTGGCCCCTAACATATTTCATGGTTAGAATAGGGTCAGTTTGGCTGACCAGGAACTTGAGTTGATGTGACAGATGTGAGCCTGAAAAATGGACATGCAGTCACTAATGGACCAAAAAAGGCCCTGTGGTTCACCAGGCCCCACTCAGAATGTCTGTTTCCCTCTCAGGAGGAGTGGAAGGGAACAGAGCCAACTATTCCAGGAAAACAAGCTCTGGCAGTTTCCACGGAGGCAAAGAATCATTTTTCTTAGGTGTGTGAAGGTCCTCGAAGACTGAGGTAATAGGTTTCTTTATTAAAAATTAATCTTCTTGTAAAACCATTGCAATACAATGCACTTTAATAAATCAACCCACACTTCCGAACACATTTATTATCCATTCTCTGGAAACTGTGGAGCCCAGAGAAATTGGTGCTGCCGTTAGCCTGCAATGGGGTTCACTAATGAACTCAGACGGGGGCAGAGCCCAGGACTGTCTGATGTCTGAAGCCTGCAGAGTGGTGGAAATATCACCTGTGTATTGTGACCCTGTTGGGGGTCTATCGGGCTTTGTTGGATCTCCCAGAAACTATGATTGTGGCCTTAGGCACTCTCAGTAGGAAAGGACCCATCGAAGTAACAACATTCCTGCTGGTGGAGGGGTCGCTGTGTGAGCCGCCTGTTCTCAAGGTGGGGACTCTTGGGTGTGGATGACATTGGCTCTGAGTTTCCAGCCAGGACTGGTGGTGAACTCCTGGTGGCTTCTTCACGGTGCTACGCCTCCTGAATTCATCTCTATTTTGTGTGTCCCTTTGCCCCTGCTTGGGGACACCAGAAGCCCAGAAGCATGTAGACTGGGCCCCTTTCTCTCCCACTTGCCCCTCTAAGCAACACCCATGTGTGCTGCACTTGCTCTATGGTGTTCATGCTGAGCACTTTTCATTTCTGTATTTTTATGTGTCTGTGTGTATAGAGCAGGCAATCACAGAGGTCAGAAGAGGGGATCAGGTCTCCCGGATGGGGATACTGAATGTGGAGTAGAAGGCGATGGTGAGCAGGAAGCACAACGCTGAATGGTATCTCCATCACCCCCCAACCACCACCACCACCAAGCCTATCCACGGTGTCTGATTTTAGACAGGTTACAAACGTCTCCTAGGTGCTTCACAGTCTTCCTGGCAGAATTGGCCTTTTCTCTGTAGAAAAGACACAGCCCTCCTTTCTCCTCACCTAGGCTTCGCCTGGCTCCAAAGCCCTGCCACCGGAATCCCAACTTCCAACATTCCCTGCATCTCCCTTCAGATGTCCCTTCCTCAGTAGCTCTGCATCCTACTGCCAAATGGAGAGAGGGATTCTAACCTCTGTGTGTTCTTTTCCTTGAGGCTCCAAGGAGACACATTTTCTCCTATCTCTGTTCCTCCTGTGTGAATAAATACCCACCTGCTGGTAAGCCCCACAAGACAGACACAAAATTCCATCTTGGAAACAGCTCAGGACAACTCACTTGCCTGTATTCCCACTTTGTGTATCTGTGTATGCATTTGTGTGTATATGCATTCTGATGCATGTATATGTTTATGTGTATGTGTGTGCATATGCACGTGTGTGCACATGTGAAGGTCAGAGGGCAGCCTTGGGTGTCCTCTTCGAAAATGCCTTGTGCCTTGCTTCTTGTAAGCTAGGATCTACTTTACCTGGAACTTGGCAAGTGGGCTGGGTTGGCTCTGGCCATTGAGTCCCAGGGATATGCCTGGTTCTGCCTCCTCAGCCCTGGAATTACAACCATGTACAACCATACTAGCTTTTTACTGCATGCACCCTGGGAATTGAACTCAGGACGTTCTGCTTGCAAAGCAAGGGCTTTACCCACTGAATTATCTCCCTGGCAGAGGACTAAGATTTTCCAAGAGCTTTTGGAATGGTGGAAGAAAAGGGAACATCGTGACCATAAAGGACAAGGAAAGGGGCTTGGCCTGAGATTAGGAGCAGAGGCAGCCACCACTGCCCATTGCTAAAAGTATCTTAAATGTCACACCTTCCCTTAGCTCCTGCATTTGACTCACTCTCAGGAGTGTAAAGAGGAAATACACCTCTCATGTCTCCCAGCCTCAGTCCGTGACTTCTCCGTTCCTCATCATCCACCATCCTCGGCTCTTCTTATTCCCTCAGTGCCGGTAAATCGGCAGATTCTCCCAGTGTTGTCTCTAAATCCTTCAGACCCTCTGTATTCCATTCCTGCTGTACTTCCTGTTCTACATCCCCTTTGCTGCTGCTTCTCTTTCTGTCTTCATGCGGTGCTATAGCAAAACACCATGGGCTGGGTGCTGGTGCACAACAGAAGCCTGTTTCTTGTAGTTCTGGAGGCTGGGAGTCTAGGATGAAAGGCAAGAGCTGTGAGTGCCACTTCCTAAAGGGATGATTCTTGCTTTCGTTTTTGTTTATTTATCTGTGCCTGTTGTCTTTTTTACTCCTTTCTCCACCTGCGTCTCTAACCAATGGGTTGTTGTCACTTGCACCCAGGTAGGTTCTGATTCCATAGTTGAACTCTCCTTACGTCCCTAAGAATGTGCCCCAGCAATCCTCTAGGGGGCGCTCAATCAAATCAAGTTGATGGTAACGGTTAACTGTCATACTACAGCTCTCAACATTATTTTGGGAGCTGGCTCAGTAGCTAAAGAACCTGCTGTGCAAACATGAGGAGTGAGTTTGGTTTCCAAGCACCCACTTAAAAGCTAGGTTTGGCCACATGTGTCTGTAGCCGCAGTGCTGGCCAGCCAGTCCAGCCAATTGGTGAGCTCCAAGTTCAATGAAAGATCTTGTCTAGTAATAATAAAGTAGAAGCAATAGAGGAAGACACTTGACGCTGACCTCTGGGCTCCACGTGCGAGCACACATGTACCTACACAGACATTTTTACACACTCATGAACACAAACCCACACATACTCACATAGACCCAAATTGTAAAAGTTAAATAAAATAAATACCATCAATTTGGAGGTTAGGTTTTCAACCTGAATTTTGGAGTGAGCAAGGGTATTACAGCTGGGAGTTTAGCATCATCTCCCTATGTGTCATTTCTGATTCCAGCCATGTTCTCCCTCTGCCCAAGAGGCATCTTTCGGAAGCATAAGACTGGGGACTTCCTGTCTGAGCCCTGCAGTGGCTCCTCTGTCCCTGACTGATGTAGAACTGAGTCTTTCCTCAGACATGCGGCTCTTCCGCAGTCTGGTTCCCTTTGTCTAGAGTCTTGTCTTCTGTCAATCACCCTTCATAGGCTTCATGTGACCTCAAGGCTGAACTAGTTGGCATTTCCCATCAGTCATGGCTTTGGACCTTTGCCAAGCCTGCCGCCCCACCTGGTCCCATTTCCCTGCTGTGGCTGCTGGTAACTGATTGCTTATCTTGTAAGATTTAGTTGTGGCTTTTTGCAACATGTATTTTTGGAACGTTTTCTCTAGGTGACCCAGTCAGGGTTTGGAGATGGAAAAATGACCACCAAACACCTCCTGTGGCAAGCAGCTGACCTTTCCCCTCCTTTTCCTTCTTCCTCATTCACCTCCACCAGAGAAGGTCACCTCTCTAATCATGTAATGTCACATTGCTGAAGAAATTCATTTGTGTGTGTATGCTCATGTGTGTGTACAGGTATACACATATGTGGGTATATATCAAGGCCAGAGGGCAGATTTGATTATTGTGGCATTCCCATAGGTGCTAGCTATCTTATTTTTTGAGACAGGGTCTCTTACTGAAGTAGCTGGACTTGCTAACCATAAGACAACAGCCATCCTCCTGCTTCAGCTTCCTTTGCAGGGAGGACTAGATACCACACTAGACTTTATATGTAGGTTCAAAAGATCCAGCTCAGGTTCGCAGCTTGCTTGCTAAGCAATTTACTAGCTGGGATTTCAGACTTTTGTTTTTGTTTTGTTTTCTAGTCTTTAGACAGGGTCTTGCTACATAGCCCGGACTGCCTTGGAACTTGTTTCAGGCTATGGGAGGACTGGGATTGCAGGTAGGAGCTGCCATACCTGCCTGTTTGTTCTAAGCCCTATCCTCCTTAAGGCTGGGAGGTCTGGCCTGAAAACCCAACTTTTCAGCAGTGCTCCCCATCAATGGAATCTGCTACCTTTGCCTGGAACCTCTTGTTCATGTTGACTCTCTCCATTTCCTCTAGGAATAAAGGTGCCTATCAATCCCA
The DNA here is from genome assembly GCF_950005125.1 of Chionomys nivalis. NCBI lineage: Eukaryota > Metazoa > Chordata > Mammalia > Rodentia > Cricetidae > Chionomys > Chionomys nivalis. The sequence goes on along the minus strand of NC_080092.1, from coordinate 9,204,380 downwards.
TTTGCAATAGTTCGGTCTCAAACAACAACTAAATTCTGAGGTCCCATTTCCCCTCTCGCTCATCTCTGCCCTGGTACTCTGGGTGCCTTCCAGTGTAGTGGTGTTGACTAAAGAAACCTGCTCATGTGTGATGAGAGTCTGAGGAGGAATTAGAAGCAGAGGACATCAAGAGGAGATCGGATGAGGCAGGCTCACTCACTGGCCCCTGACTGGTGATGAACCATGATCAGGGTGGTGGCTGTTTCCCCCAGTGGTACCTGCAGGCAGCAAGCAAGCCTGCCGGCTGCACTTCTTATCACTTAGTTAATTTGTTTCCCAGACCCTCTTGTGTGCTTGCCGGTCAGTTTTAAGAAGCTTCTGGAAATGAGGGGCTTTGTTATTGTTTGTTTGTGCGTAGAGTGTCCAGGAGTGCTCTGAATTACTGTGGCCTGACTCTGTCGGAGCCTCAGCTAACACAGTGGTCCTGTCTGTCTTCCTCACTCTCTTGCTTCACGAGGGTTTAAGTGGATAAGACAGTTAAATAAGCTGGTCTGGATTCAGCCCTGGCCTTGACAGCAATTTCTTAATCATAGAGAGCCTTGATCTCCAGGCTTGGATGATGCTGTTCCCTTCCTGATTGACATTTTTCCCAGTGGTCCAAATGCTGAAAGTGGGCCTCATGAATGGTACCCGCTTGTGAGACCACCTCCCATCTAGGGCTAACAAGGACCCTGACTGGTCATACCCTCAAGAGTCTGTTTTCCTGCCCTCTTGCTGCTGACACCTGCCTCCCACAGATGCTCCCACTTGGAGCATCTCTCTTGGAGCATCTCATCCCACATGGGTCTCTCCAGCCTTCTTTCCCCTTGGACCACACTCATCTCTCAGAGTGAACAGTGCCTCCTTGTTGCAGCCCGTGTCCCTTTCCTCTTCCTCTGACTGAGAGATAGAATGGAAGGTACCCCAGATACCAGAGCTCAGGCCACAGCCAACGTGGGCATCTTCCACAACACCTGGCGTGAGGGGATTACCCATTAGTGCTCTGTCTCCCTGAAGCCAGAAAGGACCCTCTACTCTGGCAGCCAGACCTTTCTAATTCAGTTCACATTTGGTGACGGTGGTGGGGTGAGTGGAGACAGTATGATCCGATGGTAAAAATGTTTTCTAGAGGATTCCTAGGGTAAATAATCCCCACCTCCTTGGTATCTGGGAGAGAGACTTCAGGCAAACCATTTACCCTTTTGTTCCCAGGTTTTTCACCTTTAAATTGGGGCCCTGACACTTTTGTTTTTAATCTTTAAATTGTGAGACTTAGCAAGACATTGAATCCCCCAGAGCGATGCAGAGCTACACCAGAGTAAACAGAGGAAAGAACGGTGTCCACCCAATGGTCAGTTCTGTTCCCACTTGGAACAGGAGGTAGATGGATATTGGGGAACTCTCACCATGTCTGAAGTTGCATCCACTTGTATGACTCTCATTGCTGTCCAGACAAGAGATGCCACTACCTATTATTTTCCCCTAGCTTCTGTCTTCTTTTAAGCATAGTTTCAGTTGCTAGGACAAAATGCCTAGGATCTGGTGATTTACATATATTTAAATCTCTGCCTTTCTGAAGGTCTAGAAGTTGATGATCAAGGCAGCAATAGGTTTGGGTCTGCTGAGGCCTCTGTGTCTCTTTGCTGAGGCCCTGCTTCTGTCTGCATCTCCACAGAGAGGGCAGAAAGATAAGGAGCACCAGCTGCTTCCTTCCAGCCATTTTCTTTTTTCTTTAGTACCAGAGAGCAGAATCCGGGGTCTCTCACAGGCTAGGCGGCTGCTCTTTCACAGAGCTGGGTCCTCAGCTCTCTTTCGTTTGTATTTTGAGACAGGGTCTTACTAAGCTATTCAGGCTGGTCTTGAACTCACACAGTAGCATAGGCAGACCTTAGACTTTCGATCTTCCTGCCACAGCCTCCCAAGTAGCTGGGATAAACAGACTTCACTATGATGCCTGTCTCTGTTTAAGGCTCTCATCCTAACTGCTGAGTCTCCCAGTGCTTGTGCACTGGGGATTAATTTTCATTGGGAACTTTGGAGGAAGACATAGACATGCAAACTAGGCATGAATGGCTGCTTAGCGTGAGATCTCCCTAAACAGCAACGTCAAGTATTCAATGCAGTGTTCTCAGACACAGGTGCTGTCCAGCATGACTCCATTCCTGAGCTTGCGCTTTTTAAAACCAATGTTTGTAGGGGCTGGAGATGAAGTTCAGCCGGTAGGATGCTCGTCTAGCATGTCAGAGGCCCTCAGTGCAGTTTCTGGCACCTCATCAAACTGATCACAGTGACACACACCTGTAATGCTAGCACCTTCTCTAGGGAGGTGAAAGCAGGGGATCAAAAGTTCAAGATTATCTGCCTACGTTGCAAGTTTGGAACCAGCCTGGGCTGCAATGAGACCCTGTCTCAAACAGAACGACTCTGGCAAGTTTCTTGGTGTCTTGGAGACAGAAGGAAGAGCTGCAGGAGTCTGACCTGGATTTGCCTGACAACTACATCCTTATGGATTGTGGGGGCCTGGGAAGAATCCTTTGTGGTGCTGATGAGGAGGGGAGAGCCTGTTTCCTAGGCTTCCCCGAGTGTGTTGTTCTCACTGGCATGTAGATAATCTGTTTCCTGTCTTGACATGAGGACAAGGGACAGGCAGTATCTCAGAGTCCAGGTCAAAGGCCATGTGGTGTGTCCATTTGTCACAGTGCCTCCCACACTCCAGTCATAGCTCCTCAGTGCGAGGGGCTGCAGGGTGACCTCAGGCTGGCCAGCGGATTGCCAGTGTGATTGACATATGCAATTTCTCTCCTCCAGTCTGGCTGAGGTGTAGAGGGAAAATTGGATGTTGTTGAATAATTGAAAATGAAAATCCCTCTGAATTGATTCCTATGAAAACAAAATTGAGTTCCACAATTAGGCACCCAGCCTTCCCAGGGCATCTGAGGCCTCTATCTTGCCAGCTCAGACGTTGTTTTCTGCTTGAGATCGTGTACATTTTGAATCTGGTGGCTTTGGGGGTCTTAGAAAGGCCATAGAGCAGGTAGCATGCAGACTTGGTGATGCTCAGAGGGACCCTTGGTACCCAGTGGAATCTGAGGGTGGATCATTTCAGATACTCCTCCAGGAGAGGCTAGTGACAGAGGTCCATGGTCCACCCTAAAATGTGTGTACAAGGTCTTGGTGTGATCACCATCTCCTTGTTTCCTCATTGAAGGTTAAATCCTTGCATTAACAAAAAGGTAAGAGATCCTAGTCATGGATGGTATCTCATAGCTAGACAGTCCAACTGGGAAGGAGTGGGAGACTTTCTGATGTAGTAGAGTGTGTAATCTCTGGGGTCAGCTTCCCAAGTTCAAGTCCCGTCCTTACAGACATTGACTGTGAGATACTGCAGGTACCCCTTAACTAATGAGCACCCTAATACAATATGAAGATGAAAGTTATCAGTGGGGCAGGAATGAGTGAGATCAAGGTTCCCAGTTGTGGGGATTGCCCCACTTTTTCTGTACCAGAGGTGCTACAGTGTGCCTTCCTCCCACCTTACCTTTCTGCACATGTGTTTCCTGCGGTCATAGCAGGTTTCAGAGCAGACTTGAAGTCATGTGACATAGCCTGGGAAGAAACATCTAGAATATTCTAGACCACCTACTGGGGTCTTTACCTAGAATTCATGTACAAAGTCTGAGTGTCCATGAACATGGGTGAGAAAACATGTGTCATCATCTCTGGTTGGAGGATGTAATTTTTTTTTTCATGGTAGAAATAGCTTGGCAGGACTGGAGAGACACATGGCAGTTGCGAGCACTGGCTGCTCTTCTAGAGGACCTGTTTTGATTCCCAACACCCACATGGCCACTAACAAACATTTGTAATTCTAGTTCCCGGAGAATCTGATGCCATCTTCAGGCATCCGTGGGCATTGCAAGCATGCAGTACACAGACACATGCAAATAAAGCATCTATACATGAATAAAGTAAAACTTAGAAACAAAAACAGACAACATGCATCAAAATGTGGGATTTCGTAGATGAACTGATTTCATGATCAATGTGGCCAATCAGGCACTGAATGCCTTCACAGAATTGTGTAACCATTGCCACTCTCTAATTCTGGAACTTTCCATCATCCCAAATGGAAACCCATGTCCTCTATGCTGCCTTTCACCATTGTTCCCTTCTTCTCTCTCAAATTTGACTCAACTATAGTTGAAATCTGCTGTGTCCCTCGAGTATGCACTTGACCCAGACCACAACGGGGTTGGTAAAATCTGTGACTTTGTCATCGGTAGATATCTGGGTGCCTTAGACTATACTGAGGGGTTACAGATGGCTTGGAGTGGCCTTTTGTTAACTGTAAGTGTGTGATCCTGTGTATGTACATGTTTGTGTGAGGAGGATGGGTGTGCATGTGTGCACGTATGTATGTGGAGTCCAAGGCCAGCCTCAGTTGTCGCTCCTCAAGTGCCACCCCCCTTGGTTTTTGATATGAGGTCTTATGTGAGGTAAGGATTCTCTAAGAGGGCTTGTCACCATGGTTACACACAGTTCTTAGGGGCAGTGCCCACTCAAGGGCAGTAAACTCTACAGAGATTCCCACACCATGAAGTGGGCACCGCTCTAAGGGGCTGTCTGCCACACAGCACACTTAGGGGCACACTGAAGAACACAAGGCAAGGACAGTCCCTGCAGAGACTTGTAGGACATGACCATCCCAAAAGGACCCTAAATGCTACAGGAAGCTGTCAAATATTTCACAGAAGGAGCCACAGGACGAGCTATGTATTTTGAATAGACCGTCTTCACGGGCATGAGAAGAAGGGACCGAAGGGGACAATGTGAGGTGAACCTCCAGGAAGCTGCTGAAGTATCTGGGGGAGGGGTGGGATGACTTGGATGAGGGTGGGAGCAGCAATGGCAATGGGAGAGGAGCCGGTCTTATTTTGGAAGAAGCCCCGAAGCATGTGCAGTAAAGTGCATATAAGGACCTGGGTTTCTGTCTGCTCCCGTTCATCACTCCACCTCTTCCTCCCTTCAACAGCTTCCCCTGCCCCATCTCTGCGGGCTCCTGGGGGATGTTCAGATCCACTGTCCACAAGCCAGGCATCAATGCCAGGGAACAAAGGCTTCAACTAATGCTGTAAATCCTGGATCCAATTTATTTGTGATTTCCACGCATTTGAAATGCACCTGTTACCCCTAAGGCCTCTGAACACCATCGACAGCGGCTCTGAATCAAAGGGAAGCTGGAACCTTTTGGAAAACCTCTCAGTTGTTCAAGGGGGGAGGAAGCAGAATAAAAGACTTTTTGTCCCTTAGATGATAGCAAGGCTCTTGCCAGGCTCTGGAGCCGAGGTGCGGCTGCGGCTCTGCCTAGCTCTTGTTTACGGTTCTCCCTGTCCTTCTCCTCCACTCCGTTTCCTAGCTGTCCTCTCCCCATTGCTCTCTTCCTCCTCCGTCTCTTCCTTCTTCTGTTCTTTGTCTTCCTTCTCTGCCTCCTCCTTCCTCTCCCCTTCCTCCTCCTCTTCATTTTCCTCCTCTTCCCCACTTTTCTTTTATTCTTCTTTTATTTTGGTTTTTCTTTGTTTGCCTTTGTTGTTGTTGTTTGGTTTCGAGACAGATTGTCATTCTGGAAGCCTGGGTTGGGACTCACAGCAATCTTGCTGTTTGCTCTGGTTTCTCATGCACCGAGGACATTTACAGTACTACACCTGATTCCACTTTTGCTCGACATATTCAAATGGTCCTTCCTTCACTGTCACTTTCTAAGCATCACAGTGGCCTTTGCCTCGGACTGGAACTGTCTAGCTCCCATGTTATGGGTCAGGTTGATTCAGGACTGGCTCCTGGCATGGTTTGGAATCTGCTTTCTTTGGTTCCATGGAGCACTGGACTGGAGGCAATTTACTCAGTCCCTGATGGAGTTCACGAAGCCTTCACTGCCTGCACTATTGATCCTTGCTGTATACTGTGACAGTGTTGGAAGCATCATGCTCCAAGGATGTGTAACGGGCACCTGAAGATATTGAGAATACACTTGATTTCTAATCGTCAGCTCCTCGAGGCTTTTCTTTTTCCTGTTTAAGTCTAGAAATGAACAGGACTTAATGTAAGCTCAGTGCTCATGAGACCAGCAGCTGAAGAAAAGTGTCTGGGGCCCTTTACTCTTTACTCTGGGGTGTGGGGGTGACATTGGGAGGATGGGGAGTTGTCTCAGCCATCGTGGTAATGTACAGTTCGCTTGGCATGGTGTCAGGAGCTGTCCATCTGCTTTGGGAGGTGAGATGGGGTGAGATTCCTGCAGAGAGGAGGCCACTGGGATGGATGGTCATGAGCCTGGTCAGTGCCCGGTGATACTCTTCTGCACACCTGCCCTGCAGTGTGAATGATGTCCTCATCCGCTCCGCAGCCATGTGCTCGCTCTGCCTCACTGCCCTCTTGTAGTTCATGCTGATTCAAGCTCCTCGCCATCTCCCAGCCCACTCCAGCGGCACTGGCCTCCCTCCCTCATTCCTTCCCATCTCCCTCCTTACCCCTCCCCTCATCCTTCTCTTTCTCCTTCCTTCATTAGGTTGCTTCTTGTTGGTATTTTGACATAGCAATGGGAAATGTAAATAATAAAAATCACCCACGGCTTCCTTGCTGTAGCGTCATGGCATTAGTAGCGAGACCTACGCTGGCATTCATGATGTATAACGAGAGAGAACAAGAATGAGAGATGATCCTGACCTTCCCACACCCCCCAGATCTCTAGGAGGCTGGTCCACAGCAAGAAAGGATGTGCCACTGTGGAGTAAGTGAAACCCTGGTCACATTGGTCAGCCCTCTGCTGTACAAACTCCTGCATAGGATGTTTTTCAGCAGCAGGTCAATCCCTTCTGGGAATAAATCAAGTGGAAGATGGCGAGAACACCCCCATAGGAGGTAAGGCAGCAATTTCACATTCAGTTTTGGTACATCCACAGACCTCTAGGTGCTAGGTAGAGGACTGAGGAGTTCTTGTGAGAAACCCATTCTAGGGTCTTTTTAAAGCAGGGCTTAAACTGACGTCTGGTAACTGACTAGCTCAAGGACGGGATGTCTGTGACTAGGGAAGAAGGTAGCAAGCTTGCGCTTTCTGTAATGAAGTTGCCTAGGCTGATTCAGTGCTGCCAGCTAAGCAAGTCTCAGGGGACTCTGTTCACTGGGAAGCAAGGATGGTTGGTGACTGGTTAAAGCCAGTGGAGGTGTCGGTTCTCAGCATGTCTCACACAGGCGGATCTTCTTGGAAGGATTGATCACACTCCTTGTGTTTCTCACTGTCAACCCTTTCTTCCACCCATGCCCCATCCAAATCATTGCCATTTTGGAAAAATGAAGGGTGTCTCTTACATGTTCTGTATTATGGATAGGCAAAAAGAATTCTTAAAGCCCAGCACTGGATAGGTAGGGGCAGGAGAATCTCCCCATGGTCAAGAACATGATCTATACAGTATGCTCTAAGCTGACCTGTTATATGCTGTCTGGGCTAAAAATGGAATTTGGGGACTTCCAAGAGACTGAGAGTCTAGGGCTGGAGAGAGGTTAAGAGCACTGGCTGCTCTTCCAGAGGTCCTGAATTCAATTCCTAACAACCACATGGTGGCTCTCAGCCATCTGTAATGAGATCCTGTGCCCTCTTCTGACATGATGCAGATGAATAATAATAATAATAATAATAATAATAATAATAATAATAATACTTAAAAAAAGAGAGACCGAGAGTCCCTAAGGAATTAGAGCAGAGTCTTCCCTATCTCTGGCATCCTTTCTCTATTCCAGGGCTGTACCAAGCGACTGATTTTTCTTTTGTTTTGAGGGATGGTAGGATTGAATGCATGGCCTCACACATGCTTAGGAAGCACTCCACCTTTGAGCTGCATCTGAAGCATCCAGCTGCTCATTTGGAGGTGCATCCGCTACTGGGGGCTATCTGAGATGCCTAGCAAGGGAGTTGGGGTAGTTCCATGGATATACTTGTGTCACCAAATGTGATACTGCACAGGAGAGTAGGGCTGTAGGAACATGGAGGCCTCTGGCTTAGCCGTAGGTTGGAGGTGGTCATCAAGGCATCTTGGGAGTGAGGATATGAAGCTGAACAGAAGGGAGTGGGCACCTGACAGCAAGGGCAGTGAGTTAGGATGTCCAGACAGCAGTCAGGGTAGCAGCTGCCCAATGTGGGTGTCATTGAACAACATATAGCAATTTGGAACTTGAGTGTACATAGTCAGCCTTTTGGGGCAGTGTGTGTGTGTGTGTGTGTGTGTGTGTGTGTGTGTGTGATTGAGGGGGTGCATGTGTGTACATGCCTATGGGGGCTGGAGGTCATTGTTGAGTGTCTTCCTCTAATTTCCTTTCTGTTGTTATGATAAAACACTCTGGCCAAAACAACTTAAGGGAAGGAGGGATTCATTTCTCTTGTACTTTCAAGTCACAATCTATCACTGAGGGAAGTCAGGGCAGTAACTCAATCAAGAACTTGAAGCAGAAACCATGAAGGAACTCTCTGGCTTCTGATGTAAGAACTCATGATTAAGCAGCTTTCTTATTCAGCTCAAGACCAACCTAGGGGTGGTGCTATTCAAAGTGGGTTGGGCCCTCCTGCATCAATTAATCGTCAATCAAGACAACCCTCCACAGACACACTCACAGGCCAGTGTTCAATTGGGCAAGGCCTCAGCTGAGAATTTCTTTCTCAGATTGGGTTGGCAGTAAAGCTAACTAAGACAGTTACTCTCCTGTGGTGATATTTGATTTGTATTTTATCAAATAAAGCTTGCCTGAAGATCAGAGAGTAAAACAGCCACATTGGTCAACCATACAGACCAGGCAGTGATGGCACACACCTTTAATCCCAGTAGCCACACTAGTTCTCCATAAAAGCCAGGCAGTATTGACGCATGCGTTTAATCCCAGCATTAGAGAGAAATATAAGATGGGAGGAGACAGCTCGCAGTCAGTCTCATTCTGAGATTCCTGGAGGCAGGATCACCATTTCAGTCTGTGGTAGAGGTAAGAACCTTGCTTTGCTTTTCTGATCTTCAGGTTGAATCCCAATATCTGTCTCTGGGGTTTTATTAATTGTGCTATATTCTCCATTGTATTTTTTGAGACAGGGTCTCTCACTGAAACTAGAGCTCACTGATTTCAGCGAGGTTGGCTGACCAGTGAGCTCTAGGGATCTTCCCACGTCTGTCTCCCAGGCACCAGGGTTAGAGACGCATGCTGCCAAGCCCGGGTTTTTTTTGGCTGGGATTCTGGTAATAGCATATTCAAGTCCTCATGGCAAGCATTCCACACACTGAGCCATTTCCTAACCCTAGTCCTGCCAGGCTTTCCCGTGCTGAAGTGAAAAGCAAATCTGAGCGTTGTCAGCTGATTATGGGCATCACACACCTGGTCAACTGGATTTAGATGGTCCTGATGCCAGTATCTTCAGACAGACATGCATGTTTAGAGTTATCAAGAATCCACAGTCCCAATAAGCCCCCCAGCATTCCTGTAGGACTCTGAGGACTATGGACCCTGCTTTGAGAAACACCAGGCCCCTCTTTTGTGAGGTTGTTTGAGGAGAGCTGCCTCGTCTCCCACCCTTGTGGAAACTTGTTTCCTGCCTCACCCGTTTTAGCTCCTGATTAAACCCAATTTGGCATGCCTTTCCATCTGATTACTTATTCATATCATCCTCTAGTCTTTTTGTGGGGACAATTGATTACAAGTTCATCCAGGAACTTACCCAGAGGCTTCTTGTCCCGGCAAGGCAGAGTCCTCATCTGGGTTCCTGACCCAGCCTTTCTTCTTGTCCCCGGAATGTTGTGGGGACAGTGACTTCTGGTGGAAGACTAAAGGCATCAGGAAGCTGCGGCTGTTTGGGGGAAGGTCTGGCCCTCGAGTTGAGAAATCAGTTCGATTCCTGCCAGAAGTTAGAGTGTGAGGCAATTTAGTAAATTGTGGCTTGGAGCAGATGTTTAATTAGTACAGAGGCTGAGCAGCTCCCGGTGGCAGAGGGAGGGGAGGGCAGCTTCTCTGTCTCTGCCACCATCACCAAGGGAACTCTGGCTCTGGGGAAGCTTGTCTGGTCCACAGGGAATCTGGAGGATTGGAACTTCTGGGCCCAGGAAGCCCAGGAGGACCACTGGGTCCTCAGAGATTCTGTGCATAGGACCAGGAAACTGCTGACAGCTGAGAGCAGTCTGAAAGCCTTGCTTTCAACAAGTCCCACGTGGGACTGCTTGTCCCCTCCCCTGCACTGTAGAACCCTGTCCCGTAGGCATGAAGAGAACGCTACCACCCTGAAGTCAGGGCAGCTATGATTACCTAGGAGACCCTCTCAAGACTGGCCTTCCTGAGGAGATGGGAAGCTTCAGGAGGCTGAGAAAGAGAGGCCATCCCATCCCTGAGGCTTTGTCAGCCTTTAATGGTTGCTGGAGTGAGGTGGGGGTGGGGCTCTTTCCTTTAGTGGCATGAATACTCATAAGTGATATTTCTATGAGTAACCCCTTACTCGCACACTCTTGTGGGCAGCCCTTTGTCCATAATTCTGTGACTAGCTCCTCACCCATATTCCAAAGGCAGCCTCTTGCTCATAATTCTGTGAGGAGCCACCCAGTAGCACTCCCATAGGTGGTCCTTCCCCCACCAAGCCCCTCCCCCTCCCTCATTGGACAGTCATGATGGACAGAGTTATGGGAAAGAGTCACGTGAGTAGCCACAACCAAACCAATTGGTTCCTCAAGCTGCACTTGGGAGGAATATTTTCTTTGGTTGTTGGTGCCCTAACTGAGACAAAGAGATGTTTGCTCACATCTCCCAGGGTAAAGACTTTTCTCTGTCTCCAGTATCCAGAGCTGTGATACCCACATCTTCCTTAGGTGATACACAGGTTCTTCCTTATTCTTCCCCCATCTGTGTCCAGCTTATTACCTAGGCCTGCTGACTCGTTGAAGATGCTTCTCGGGCGTCGCCTCTCCTTCCACACCCTGACTCAGTGTGCCCCTATTTTGCGGCATGCACAACAGGCCACAGTGTTGACAGGGAGCCACTGGGTCTTATAGATATCAGCAAAACCTTGGTCTCGGTCAACGTGGTGCCAGTAACATCTTCACTCTCAAGTGGTAACTAACACCTTCAGGAATCTACTGAGAGATGTGCACAGAGCCCCTGAGGGCGGGACAGCCAGGCTGTGAGCCCAGCTGCACATCAGCCAATCACTTTCTCTAAGCAAGGAGCACGTCCCCCACATCACCGATCTTGGTCGAACAGATGGGTGAGAAAGTCACTGGGGGACTGAGGACAAGAGCTCCGTGGAGAGAGGGAGGAAGGCAGGAAGAGGTGATGAGGAAAGCGACCTTCCAGGGGTGCCTTCTGTTCTCAAGGCATGGTTTCTCTGTCACCCTATCCACCCTGAAGTCAGAGCCGTGTTCCCAGAGGAAACGTGATTGTGTGTTGTCTTTTATCAGAGGTCTCCATCTGGCCCTGGTTCCTGCAGAAGGGTCCCATGCTTTGTAAGCACCAAGCTCTCACCTTTGGCTTTCTCTGCCACTCCTGAACCTGTCTTCAGTTCTGGGCCAGGCCTGAGCCACATTCTTCACCCTCTCCCCTTGCTGATCCCCTTTCTCCTGTGAGTAAACTCTTGCTGTTCCAGAATGCAGAGGCTGCACCTGCTGTTCCCTCTGCTTGGACCACGCTCACGGGTGGCATTGGCGGCTAAGGGAGCGGGGGCGGGGTGGGGGTGGGGGCAGCCCGAAAGGTCACAGATGTGAGAGAAGGTATCCCCCAGCTGGAAGCATCTTAAAAGCTCCATTGTTTTATCTGATGCCTCAGCCCATGACTCAGAGAGGGACTTATTCAGAACGGGCACAATCTCCATGTCCTAGTGACTTCAGGCCACCTCCACTTCCTGTGTCCAAGCTCTCCAGTTACCACCCACTCCCTGTGATGAAGGGGGATGAATACACCTCTTCAAGCTAATGCCAGTCACTGGCTTTGCCCTGAGAGGCTCTTGGTCTCCTTGTGTGGGTGAAGGTGACTGAGCTGTAGTTTCCTGACTCAACTTCCATTCCTGCCTCTGTTTCCAGCCACAGCACTGCTGGAAGGCCTAGGGCAACACTTGAAGCAAGAGCATCTTCGTAACAAGACTCCATTTAAAAATAAATAAAAACTAAACAGCAACAACCAAATCAGGAACAGGGGTATGTTGTTAAAGTTGGCTGCGATGCAGGCCTATAATCCTAGCACCCGTGAGATGCTAGGGGGATCAAGGCCATGTCCAGCCTGGTCTATAAAGTGAGACCTTGTCTCAAATGCAAACGTGTATGGAGTCAATTATTCCAATTAAACTATTACAATTAACTATTAACTATTCCAATTAAAATTTTTAGCCTGGCGGGGGTGATAGCACATGCTTATAATTCCAGTACTCAGAAAGTTGAGGTAGGAGGACGGGGAGCTCGAGGCCTGCCTGGGCTTCATTGTAAAGCCCTCTCGTACAGAAACAAGACACGACAGCCAAAGCAGTGGCCATGGTGATCGTCCATGGTGATGTTGTTTCCCAAATTCTTTATGTGCTCTGTCTCTATAAGCTCTAATATTGGTCCTGAGATCTCTGTCTCTGTCCTTCTCTCCTCTCTCTCACACACATCTCTCTCTCCTTTTTGTCTCTCTCTCTTTTTTGTCTCTCTCTCATACCTGGAGGAGACTCACACATACCAGGCAGGTGTTCTGCCACGGAGTCGTTCCCTGTCCTAGAAGGTATTCTGTTTGATATGAGGTGATGGGCTGGGTAGCAGAGCAGTGTGTGTGTGTGTGTGTGTGTGTGTGTGTGTGATGTAGTGTTCCTACTCAGAGTCACCCCCCAGTGATGTATTTCTTCATCCAGGGGACATGAATCCATATCTGGAGGCAGCGTTGGTTTCAGAGCACGGAGGCTGTCTTCATGGCGTGTCCAGGGGAGAAGACAGGAATCTCAGTAAACATTTTATAGTGAGCAGGAGGACTTTGAAAGCCAGGGTTTTTCCCTTAACTTCCACCTCTGCGTGCAGTATACTGAATTCAGGAAGCTTTAACTTGGTGCTAAAAGTGTATTAAACTTGGCCAACAGTAACTGCTGCTCATATCTGGATGCATTGCCCACTCTCAGCTCAGGACTGACCTGGGAGGACTTACCCAGGAGGATTGTCCTAGGAGGACTGACCTGGAAGGACTGACCCAGGAAGATTGACCTGGGAGGACTGATCCAGAAGGACTGACCCAGGAAGATTGACCTGGGAGGACTGACCCAGGAGGAAAAGTCACTAAAGGGGCTGAGGAGATGTTCAGTAGGCATAATAATGTATTATATGAAAATAATGTATTATTTGCTGTGCCAGCATGAGGACTTGAGGTTGAATGCCCAGTCAGCACCCAAGTAAAATGTGGGATGTGGCATCACACGTCTGTATTCCAGGACCCAGAGAATTTAGGTCCTTGAGACAGGAGGATTTGGGGACCTTAATGGCTAATCAGTCTTGCTGAGATGAGGGGCTCCAAGTTCAATGAGAGACCTTGCTTCAAAAAATAGAGGAAGAAATGCAATGCTAACTTCTGGTTTTTATGTGCGCACGCGCGCATGCACACACACACACACACACACACCAAGCTTGTGTTCTCTTGGTCTCTAGCTGGGGAGGAACTAAGAGTTTCACTGGCAGGCACTGGACATCTCAGCCAATGAGAAGAGGCTAGAGGTAGCTGATCCAAGCTATGTTCAGTAGCATCAAAGATCCATTCGACACCAAATGTTGCTTCACCACTGCTGATACCATCATTTTCACCTGTTTGTTTGTGATCTTGTGAAGGCAATATGGCTGCCACAGCTCCAGGGATCCCAACCTCCCATTGTATCTCAAAACAAGAAGTGGGCGCATTGAACCTTTTTCTTCATAAATGGATGATTGCCTTCTGCGATGATGACTTTATGGATTGTAGCCTCCTTGCAGCTCATGTTCTAGGGTTTGTTCCCCGAACTAGGATAGTCAATGAAGATAATTAAAAAGTGGGGATTGGGAGTTGGTGTCAGGTAAACATCTGACGGTGTTGATAAGTTCCTCCTGTGTGCAGGAGACAGTGCTTAGCCCTGGGAACAGGGACTGAGATAACACCCCCGGTCCATTTAATTCTTAACAGCCTTCATTTGCAGTGTGTCTCCAGTCAGCATGTAGTAAGAGTTGCTAGTCGTCTGCTGTGTTCAGAAACCTGATCCTGGGGCTGGGAATGTGGCTTAGTTGGTAGAATGCTGGCTTCTCATGCATGAAGCCCAGGGTTCCATCTCCAGTGTGGAAAATACTGAGAGTTTGAGATCACAGAAATCGGGAGACAGTGGCAAGAGGATCAGAAGAGGATCAGAAGTTCAAGGTCATCCTCACTGTGTAGAGCCTGAGACCAGCCAGCCTGCACTATGCAAGACACAGTCTCCACAAAAGAAAACAACAAACAAACAAAACTTCTCTGGACAGTTGTACAGGTCAGGAAACAGATGCAGGACACTTCGAGGTCTTGCAAGGCCCAACCTAGTCTGCTCCCCATGTCTGTCCCAAGATTCTGTCCTTTCCTGAACCAATCCCTCTGTGTAGCACTGAGTCAGGCAGGCTTTGGAGTCTGTAGAACCAAACAGTCCATAAGGCTGCTGTGTTACCCAGCTCTGATGGGAAAGCTTTGCTGAGGCTCCAGTCTGAGAGCACTGTGTTGTGCTGGGGAGAAAGACAGTCTGCGGTTCTTGTGTTTAATGGACCTGAGGGTCACCCACCCCATGGCCTGTGCCTTCATGATGACCCAAATACAGCTCTTTTGGTGTCACTAGGGTGAGCACAAAAATATGGAATTTGGAAAGGCTTGGTTAGGGGTGCTGCAGGGCATAGTGTATATGGAATGGTGACCACAGGTCGGGAGTCTGTGTGGCTTTGGTCATTCCCCTGAGGAGAAGGTGAGCTCTCCTCTGTAAGGACAGATTGATGCACCTGGAAGGGGCCTTGGGGCTGAGGGTGTTGGCTCACAGAAGACCTTAAGCTCTTAGAGGCCTGCTGTGGATAAGGTTGACAGTTCCTTGTCCTGGCCTCTCCTAGGCTTTTGGTTACTATGGGACACCCCCTTCTGCCATGAGGTGGGCTCTGCATGCAGGACACCTGTCCTGCAGGGTGCCATTGGGGGTACTTACTAGCTAGCAGGTATCTGTCTGAATGATGGAGACCATGCAGTTTAAACCAATATCATGCTGTTGTAATGGTCATAGAGGCTGGAAGGCCAGGTCAACACCTGGGGTCTGGTGTTGGTAGATAGTATTTCCTCAGTCTTCACACAGGAGCAGGCTGAGCCCATCCCCCCCACCCCAGCCTCCCTTTTATTGGGTTACTGGATGAGTCACTTTGCGAGTCACTTTGCTTGTTGCTGTGACAAAATGGCTGACCAAGGTGACTTAAGGAGAGAAGGGTTATTGAGGCCTCTAGTTTATGAGGACAGGCCATCGTGGTGAGAGAAGTATGGCAGCAAGAGCGTGGGAAGGACATCACGTTGAGTGAGTCACAGTGAGTCCACACAGGAAGCAGCGAGAGATGGATGCTGGCGAAAGGCTCACCTTCTCCTTTATGGTTGGCCAGGGGCCCCAGTCTACAGGATGCTGCCACCCACCTTTAAGGTGGTCTTCCCACCTCAGTTAACGCAATCTAGATAATCCTCATGGCTGTGTTGAAATCTTGTCTCCTAGGCGACTCTAGATCCTGCCAAGCTGACAATTAAGTTCAACCATCACAAAGGAGTCAGAGGGAATGGTGCCGCCATGGTGGGAGCAGGATTTCCCGTGGTATGCTTTGAAGAGGGGGGCAGGAGGCCTGACTTAAGGGGGGAGGAGTCTGGAAAGGAAGGGAAAGCCTTGACACAGGCCTCTGACAGACAGGGTCTCTAACCTGTGATTATGAGGTGATGTGATACATTGGGAAGCTGGAAGCCAGTGAGTTTGTGCTGATCCCATTCAGCAACAGCAGACAGTGAAGCCTATGAAAGAAAAGTGAATGTGTTAATGGGTAAATACTTAAGCGTTTTCAAGCCTTTGAGCTCTGCCAGCCATCCCACTCTGCTTTGAAATGGGAAACTGCCATGGGCTGTGTGTGTGTGTGTGTGTGTGTGTGTGTGTGTGTGAGTATGGTGTGTGTGTGTGTTGCGGTTGGCACCTAAGACAGCTGTGGCTGAACCCTTGCTTAGAGCTCAGGGCATCTTCCTTTCCTGTGCTGCTTGCAGCATCTCAGACCAACCCCAGAGAGCCAGGAAGACCTGGAATGAGTCACAGAGTGGTATCACCTGCTGTGGGGTTTCCCAGCACTGTGTCCAGCACTGTATACAAGCTATCCTCATCACATCAAACACTCCCTGGGGTAGGTACTTCTGTCTCCACCTGCCAGCCTAATCATGAAGATACAAAGACACAATGAGTTGAGGTAAATCGCTCAGAGCTCAAAGATGAGAAGCAACAGAGCTGGGATTTTAACCCACACTGGTAGATCAGGGGCAATCCTAACTGTTCTACTCCAGGGACCTCAGAGCCAGCTCACCACCACGTCACGTTCTTCCTTTATCCACAACCTCCTTGTCTAGAGAGTGGGGACACCCATGAGGATGGATTTATCTCCTTGTCCCTTCAACCAAAGGTTGGCAGAAGGAGCAATGGCAAGAGGACAGTGCTTGGTAAAGGGTTTCCCATGATACCTTGAGGATCTCAGTTCTGTCCGCAGAACCCACGTAAAAAGCCAGGCATAGTGGTGCATGTTTGCAACCAGCTGCTGGGTCACTGGGGATAGGAGGATTCTTGGGACTTGCTGGCTAGACAGCCTAGCCCATTTGTCAAGCACAGGCCAGGGAGAGGCCCTGCCTCGAAAAACAAGGTGCACAGTGTCTGGGAATGGAAGGCGTTGTCCCCTGCTCATGGCAATACTGTTCGGGAATAGGGTCTGATTGGCAGAATAAGGTAATGGAGTATACCCTCAGAGGAGGTACTGGGACCCAGCACTTCCTGTCTCTCTCTGACTTCTTGTCTCTCATGAGGTGAGCAGCTTTGCTCCTCCATTTCCTACCACAATACTATGCTCACCAGAGGCCCAGAAACAACAAATTGAGTGACAGTGAACTGAACCTCAGAAACCATAGGCAAAACAAGCCTTGTCCTTTGCAAGTTTCCTTAGGGATTTATTCACAGAGACACAAGCTGATGAAGACATTATTTGTCCCTATGAGTTAACACACGCGTGCGCGCGCACACACACACACACTATACAATTATACAATTCATTCACCATTCGCGTTAGTGAATATCTTGAGAATTATCCATCTCTTCCAGTCACAGGAGTCCAATGACCTGCCTCCCAGTCCACCAAGGGGACAGGTGCAACCGAGCCCAGTTGTTGCAATGGCTGCAGGGGACTCCCGTGTACCCAGGTTGCTCCGATGCACACATGTGCTTCTCATCACACACCGGCCTTGAACTGGATGCCTCAGTCAGAGGGCAAGAACCCCAAGTCTGATTTGGAATCAAACACAGACAGGATGTTTTTCTTAGGGTGGACTTGGAGAGCCCTCTGCACCTACAGTCCTTGGAAACTGTAGCTATGCCACCTACCTCTTGCACGCTGGGTTCATGGAGCCACCACTCCAGAGTGACCAGGCATTGGAACCTCCGGAGTTAAGTTCAGTCTTGGTAGAGGACGTCCTGTCTGAGGCACTGGGAGCATGTTCAGTGCAGCTGTTCTCGGCAGCGAGATAATGGTGATGATTTTCCTGGTGAGACTTGGGGCTTCATCATCGGAGCGGCAGTTAAGCGCTAATTTAATGTGGGGGAGCGGATGCAAGCTGCTTCTGCTGGGAAGGATGAGCCCGTTTGGTTCTCTCTGTGGGAAGTCACTGTCTTGACATTTGTTTTCCATTTAAGCCCCTGGATGATTCTCGTAGGGACTCATCCATCCATCCATCCATCCATCCATCCATCCATCCATCCATCCATCCACTCATTCATTCATTCATTCATTAGCAAACAGTGTGTGTGTGAGAGAGAGAGAGACAGAGAGAGAGAGAGAGAGTCTCTCTTACTAAGTAGACTATGCTGTCTGGTAGGTGTCCACCTGTCCTCACACGGGACTCACAAAACACTTGATTTTCTTATGTGCACTGATTGAACTCAGGTCCTCTTGCATCCATGATAAGCACCTCATTGACTAAGCCATCTGTCTCCCCTGGCTCCCCTAATTTATCAGTTACCTGCTATGTGCCAAGCACATCCATTTAATTTTAGCCATAAGTTCTTGTATTTTCCACCTGTCTATCTGTTCATCCACCCATCTGTCCATCTATCCATCATCTGGTCAACTTTTGATTCCTCGGTGCTTGTGATTATCTGCTCGGTGTAGGGAATACTCGAATTTGTGAGGACAGGTTTTCCCCTCCAAGAATGAATTTTCCAGTCAGAACAATGGCTTCTGGGGAGATCACTGAAACACGGTGTGTTAGTCCTATTACATGGACCAGGTTGGAATCATTTACTGAGTTTCTATTGTATGCCAGTCCTCTCCCTACATTACTGTTATTTGAACCAGTGGCTCTTACACCATTGCTCCAAGCCAGGGCACTGTGGGCATCCTTTTTCTGTAGATGACAAGACAAAGGTTCTCAGAGATAACTTGGCAAAGGTCTGTCCTCCTCTGGCCCAAACCTATCCTTCCCTCACGTTTGCATGCCGCCCATTCTTCCCCCTGAGATGTGATTGATAGCAGGAAACAGATATAGCAACAGGGCTGAGAAGAGGAGCAGCCTTGGCCTTTGCAGACTGATAAGTTTTACAGTGGAACTATCGTAAAGACGAGATGTAGTGCCTCGAAAGAAGGAGATATTTGGACTCCTTGGGGAGGCAAGGATGAAGCTCTGAGGCATGTACCCATGGCACCCCAAATCTGGAGCTGCCAGGACTCTGCTGTGGTGAGGAGAGGAGGCTCCTTTCATACTCAGGATACTAAGGGTCACCATTCTCAATGCCAGAGGCTATGGGACATTGAAGCTCACAACTTTAGAAAGGACAGCCTTTTGTCACTGATGTAATTCTTTTCTCCTCTCATCCTATCTGACTTAAAATCTCAATTTTGCAGCCCAGTTCATAAATCAGAGCAGAGTTCCCAACCCTGCATTTTAGGATCTGGCTGGTGTGGTGGCGTATAGAGGCTTCTGAGAACAGCTTTGGAGTTAAGATCCCCATCCTGCCCTGCAGTGGTAAAGAACTGTCCTCCAGATAATTGGCATCCCGCTGATGATAAAGATGTAGGGCACACGGGACAGTGACATCCGTCTTTGCTTGACTTCTGGTAACACCCGGTGTGGCCACCTTCACCTTGTGCAGGCTTGCAACTCAGCAGTTAAGAGCAACTTCAAATTGTGCTGCATCTGAAGGACAAAGGAAGTGGGGAGTGGGCTATGGGTAGGTTTCTGAATATTTGTCTTGAATTGGGGGAGGAAGGTTGCCTTTTCTCTGCCATCTTAGAAACCTGATTAGTCATTGTTAAACATTTTGAAGCGGAATGAAAAGAAAAGGCAGATGACTCCAAGGGCGCCAAGCGACTTTGATCTTAACAGAGCCGTCATTGTCAGGAAGCCGTACAAAGGCAGTTTGCTTTCTGTGTCTAGATCCTGGTAATTAGGGCCTTCTAATGACCCGTTCCAGAAAGAAAGTTATTTGCTGTTAAGAACACTAAGCGTTTATTTGCTGGGAATTGGGCTTAATTCAATTAGCAGGAATTGGGAGGCACTCACAACACAAGGTATATTAGCCCAGAACTTGCTTTGTAATGAGACCCAGAAAGTATTTAGAGGGAAAAAGCTAATTGCCCAAAATTCTTTTTTTTTCTTTTTTTAATAACACAGAGGGTTTAGCACAAATTTCAGAAGCCTGTATCCCAAATCCCCTAAGCTTTAATTAATGATTACCAGAGCAGCAGAAGATGGGTAAGGAGCCTTGGCCAAGGGCCATTCTTAGTAAGTCCCACCCTCTGAATGCACTTCACAGTTTGCAAAACATTTTGAATATTCATGACCCCCTCCTTCTGGACCTGTCCCCAGCCTTGGTGTGATGAGTTCTCCCAGCTTGCCTGACTCCCATCACAGGCTGGTTGAGTTGAAGGAAGGAAGAAAGCAATGGTCCAAGTTCATGACCTTGGGCTAAAGTCTTCTTTGCTACCCTGTATTGGTGCTGTCCAATCTGCTCACATGTAGTTACTTAATATAAATTAATTAAAATGAAATAATATTTAAGATTGGTTCTTCACTTACGCTGGCACATTCTAGAGGTCTACAGCGGCCCTTGAAGACAGTGCAGATATAGCCTGTCTCTGTTGTTCTGGAAGTTTCAAAAGGCAGTGCTGGCTTGGCTTATCCATCTTTTGAAGGCAATGTGATAAGGACTGAATGAGATGTCGTAGAGAAAACATGGCCCTGATGAAGGTTCAAATAATAGCATCATCTGTGATGATGGGTGGCCTGGGAAAAGCTGGGGGAACACATCCTCACCTCCTTATCAGCCCACTCGACTTAATGGGGAGGAGTGAGGAAGGAAAGGACAATGGCAGGAGTGTGTTGGGCTCTGTTATCTGCCTGTCACAAGCCAACAGCTAGAGAGACTCTGCTCATTGTCTTAGGAATCCTCACAACCACCCAGCTTGGTCCCTCCTCTTGACAGATGAGAGAATGGCATCTGGGGCAAGTGAAGTGACACACAGCTTGCAGGGCTTGGAGCCAGGACAGTTGCTAGTCCCATGAACACCAGACTCAGTTTGTTCTCATTATTTCAAAGTCTGGGTGCCACTGTTTCATGAAGAGAGGATCACACTTGGCAGTTCTTGTAGGCACAAAGGTCATAAGAAGGTTCCAAAAGCCCCTCTGCTGTCTATTGGATTGAGGCTGGGAAATTCCTGAGAGAAAATCAGGGCAAAGAATGACCTTGGCAATATGCCCAACAAAGTACAAACACAGCACTATGGGCTGACCTAACAGGAAATGCCACAGGTTTTAGGGTCATTTGAATGAGCCTATGCCCTCAGTGAGGTCCTAGGAAGAGGAGAGAAACGGCATTCTCCTAGAGAATATTAACCTCTGGACGCTTCTTTAGAGCAGGAAAAAGGAGAGCCCACATGGGCTGGAGGACCAGGCTGTTCTCTAAAGGTCGTCTGGGAACTGATACTGAATGTGATGATGACATGGGAACCACACTTCTGTGAGAAGTCTGCAGCTTTTAAGCAACTAGCACATAGCATCTTTCTGGGGCCAACACTGCCATTGGAAGGCACAGGAAGGATCTTGGGGGCAATGCATCTTGCTTTTTGTTCTAAAAGAGGGAGAACCTCTTGATCTTAACTTTCTCATTTGAAAAACATCTGGAAACAGAGCCTATTTGCCTCACATAGTGCCTCTAATGCAAGACCAGCTGTCCTAGGACTGAGCGCTGCCTCGAGATTATGGGACATCAGAGATGTTTGCGAAAAAGAAACAGAGGTGGAGGTAGTGGGGCTGGGGATAGGGCTTAGTGGGTAGACTGCTTGCCTAGCGTGAACCAGGTCCTGGGTTTAATCCCCATTGCTTAAATCAGGCATGATGTTGCAGGCCTGTGATCCCAGTCTTAGGAGGAGGAGGAGGCAGGAAGATTGAAAAGTTCAGTGTCCTTCTTGGCCACATGAGTTTGAGGCCACCCTTGGTCACATGAGACCTTGTCTCCAAATAACATAAGATAGACATTGTCTTTCAAGTCCTGGCAACGACTGAGGTTTATCTCAGAGGTAGGTCTGGGCTTCAGGGTGGCTGTTTATACTGTGTGCTGAGAATGCTGCCAACTATGTTCTTCCTGTCTTCTCTACTGATACCTTCAATATTTTGAAGCTGTGGGGCCTGGCTTACTTGACTCCAGGTCCCAGCACTCAGGTTTCTCAAGGTGAATCTTGGGAATGGGTGTTCTTTTGCAGCCTCCTGCTGTAACAGAGCCTCAGACCTCAGTAGATCCCCAGATCTTAGCACAACGGATCCTGTGATGGAAGTACCATTCAGGCTGTAAAACTCAGCACGTAGACAGTACTTCCAGCCAAAACAGAAACAAAGACCTAATCCATCAAAGTACATAGTTCTGAGAAAGTCTCTACATGTTCTAATCTTGCTTTTGGCTTCTGCAGTTCTGCTTCTGGCGACACCTGAAGTGTGTCAATCCAGAACATGGTTTTTGTGCTTAAAGCCCACGTGAGAAAGTTTGGTTACTACGCTGGGATCTGGAACACCCAGTGCAGTCTCCGGCCAGCTAATAAGGACTTTCTATCAGCTTCTGTCTGTGTCTGAGCAGTCTTCTATGGTGAATACCCCACAGCAGTCCCTCTAGTTTATGCCATGGCCATGATAGCCTCTTTTGTCTGTCCCAGAGGTTAATGGCCGTAGCCCTGTAGCATACCCTTCACCCAGTGCATGACACAAGCTACCTAAGTCATTCTTATCACCAACACATTATGCCCTGGACTGAGGATGAAAGATGGAGTGATGGAGTAAGTAGGATGCTGGCTTGTCCCTGCTGTCGGGGAGGGGAACAGTACAGAGCAATAGCTTGACAGTTTCTGGGATCAGAAAGCCTTCCAAGCATCCAAGGGAGGTATGTATCTCAGTCCTTAAAGTGCAAATGTGATCATGTGAGTCCAGCTCTCCGGTACCCACATAAGGGAAAGCTGCCCTATGTTTGTCTATAATCTCAGTGCTGGGAGATGGAGGCAGGTGAGTTCTGGAGGCTTGTGGGCCAGCTGGTCTAGCTGAGATGGTGAGCCCAAACTCTGGTGATAGGCCCTGTCTCAAAAAATAAAACAAAGGGTTCCAGAGGAAGACAGCTACTGTCCACCGCTGGCCCCCAGCCATGGGAGAAGCCCAGGGTTAGCAGGCAAGCACAGATTGTGTGTAGGTTGGGAAGAGGTAGCTCTTTAGAATAAATGTAGGGCAGAAATGGGGAGAAAATTCCAGGGTGTAGGTAGGGTGGGAGCTCCAAAGAGCTGGATCACATGTTGTAAGACTGAAAGGGCTGAAAGGGTTTGTATGTGTGAGTGTATGTGTGTGTGTGTGTGTGTGTGTGTGCACGTGAGTGTGCATGCATGAGGATATGAGTATTATGGGTGTCATTTTCTGTGGATGCATGTGAGCCTGTGTGTGAGTGTGTGCATGTAGAAGTCAAAGGACAACCTCAGATGCAGCCTCAGTAATGCCTTAGTTACCATCCACTGCTTTTTGTTGTTGCTCTTTGTTTGTTTTGTTTTTTGAGACAGGGTCTGTCATTTGTCTGTGTTCACAGATTAGACTAGGTTGATTTGCCAGCAAGTTCTAGTGAGCCACCCATCTTTGCCTGCTCAGTTCTGGGATGACAGGTGCATTCTACAGTGTTTGGCTTTCTGCATTGGTTCTGAGGATTAAACTGACTTGCTGCCTGTGCCATCCCCACTGTCTTCCCAGACCCAAGCTTTCCCTTTCTTATTGTAACACCCACTTTAATTCTGGGTCTCCATCTTGACGGCTGACTGCTGTCACTTCCCAATCCCACCCCAAAATGATATAAGATTAACTTCCCGTCCACAGCACTTCACAATGGGGATTGCTTTTTATATGTATATATTTATCATCTATCTATCTATCTATCTATCTATCTATCTATCTATCTATCTATCTGTTGTCTATCTGTGTATGTATCGTCTATCTATCTATCTATCTATCTATCTATCTATCTATCTATCTATCTTTCTATCATCTATCTATCATCTATCTATCTATCTATCTATCTATCTATCTATCTATCTATCTATCTATGTATCTATCTATTATCTATCTATCTATCTATCTATCTATCTATCATCTATCTATCTTCTATCTATCTATCTATCTATCTATCATCTATCTATCTATCTATCTATCTATCTATCTATCTATCTATCTTTCTATCATCTATCTATCATCTATCTATGTATCTATCTATGTATCTATCTATGTATCTTTGTATCTATCTATCTATCATCTATCTATCTATCTATCTATCTATCTATCTATCTATCTATCTATCATCTATCTATCTTCTATCTATCATCTATCTATCTATCTATCCTCTATCTATCTATCTATCTATCTATCTATCTATCTATCTATCTATCTATCTATTTTCTATCTATGGTCTATCTGTGTATGTATCATCTATCTATCATCTATTGTGTCTGTGTGATGATGTGTGAACAGAGGTGAGAGGATGAACTGACAAAATCAGTTATCTTCTTCCACTGTGTGGGACGGGATTTATATCTTCTGTCTCAATGGCAAGCACATTTACCTTCTGATCCTTCCATTCCACCAGCCTCAAGGGCTTCATTTCCACCTGTGTCACCTTAGTTATCACTCCACCCTCTGCCCAAGCCTTAGCTTTAAGATAATGAGAAACCCAATAAGGAAGACTTAGGTCATTGGCTGTCTGTCAAGTAGAGGGAACAGGGTCCATTGGGATCTCCTTGGGGTCAGAGATAAAATCATATTTAACAAATTTCTGATTTGAATTCACTGTATGGAAGAGGTCCTTGACTTTAGGGGCAATTCATTGTCCTGATTTCAGAGCTTATGTCATTGAGAAAGGAGGGTAGCAAAGGTCCTCCAACTGTGATCTAATAAGAGACTTGAGGCCACCAGTCAGTGAGGACTAAATTGATGGAGGGGTGAATGTGGGTGCAAGGTTCTTTACCAAGTCCTTGACCCCCTTTCACTTTTAATCCTGTATGCCCCCACCCCCCAATGTCATTGCCTTAGATTCAATCCCTGGAGTGTGTCCTAAGACAAGGACTTGGACTCCAATGGCTTGCAAGAACAAGGGGTCCCTGAAAGCGTGGGATGAGGACGAAGGAGTCAAGAAGACCAAGGATGGCATGTTAAAAGGCAGGTTTGCAAACTGGATGTTATTGTTTGTGCTTAGGTTCATCCTAGCAGTCTAGAGACTGAGACAGGAGGATTATAAATTCTAGACTAGCTTGGACTACATAGCAAGATCCTGACTTACAAAAAGAAAAGAGATATATCTACAGCCCAGAGCTGTCACACTCAGGGAAGAACATGCCTTCAGCAGAAGAGGGTGCTTCCTGGGGTCACCAGCTGGATTATGTTGGCTGGCTAGTGAGCCCAGAGAGCCTCCTGTCTCTGCCTCCTTAGTATCGGGTTACAAATATATGCCACCGTACCTGACTTTTATGTGGGTTTTGAGGATTGAACTCAGGTCACAACAGGGACTTCACCAACTGAGTGCCCCACCCCCGCACACTTAGTATAGTCAAAGAATGCCACCAGCAAAACTCATAGGGAAGTGTTGTGAGGACTGGGATAGAAACAGGGAGGGTATCTTAAGGAGCAGACATGCTCATTGCAGAGATCTAGAACCTTCTGACTTCCATGTTCAATGTCTCCTAATGTCTGAAGCCTGTAGTTTCAGGGCCCCATGTCAGTGGTCATGTCCCCTTCCCTGATTTCCATCTGATGTAGTGTATCGGCCCTGTGGTTTGAGTTCAGAGCCAGCCATCACCAGCTTTCCTGTCAGTGGCGATTTCCTCCTGCCTCAGGCCCCTTTATTCTGAAGCATCCTTCCTGGGTTTTTTGTTTTGTTTTTTCCTGGTGATAATTTATTAGTGTCTTCTGGATTCAAAGCTTCCCTTTAGTGTGTATAAGATTTCAGAGGGAGACCTGCCCGTCTGTGTCTTTAGAACACTGTGCGGAGTTGTCATTTGTCCCTGGGAAGCAAACACAGGTTTTCTGTTCCCCTCAAAGCCTCCTTGGAGCTCCTACTGGTGCAGCTCAGCGGGCTCCCATTCCTGGCTCCAGTGGAATGTGATGTTGGGTTGTTTTCCTTTGTGGATCCTCTGCTCACAGATGTTTGTCCTTTGCCTTGTTTCTTTTCCTAATTAATTTTTGATTAAGTTTTGAAACACCTTCTGTCTCCACTGCTCCCAGTCACTCCAGGCAGTCCTGTTTACTGAGGGTATGGGCTGGAAGGCCCTGGCTGGTGACAGCTCTGATGTCCAGTGCTGAGAAGGGACAGGGCTTTTGACTACTTAAATGGTCTTATCCTAGAGTTCAGACAACAGAGAATTACTCTTCGGTTAGCACAGGAAATGGAGAGAAATGAATGAATCAGAGATGTCTTTTGGAAGTGACTCACGGAGTGGAGAAAAAGGGAGGCACAAAGGTTGGGCATCACATCAGAAAGAAAATGGGAGCCATACGGTAGAGCTTACTAAGAATATGTGTGTAAGCCCAGCATGGTAGTTCATCCTGTATCCCAGCACTTGAAAGACTGAAACAGGAGGATTGCAAGTTTGAAGCCTGTCTGGGATACATAGTAAGATTCTATCACAAAAAAAGAAAAAGAGGGAGGGAGGGAAGGAGGGAGGGAGGGAGGGAGGGAGGGAGAGAGAGAGAGAGAGAGAGAGAGAGAGAGAGAGAGAGAGAGAGAGAGAGAGGAGAGGAAGAAGGAGAAGGAGGAGGAGAAGAAGATGACGAAGAAGAGAGATATTTGCCATCTTTTCTTTTTTTAAGTGTGTGTGTGTGTGTGTGTGTGTGTGTGTGTGTTTGAGGGTATATATATGTCTATGCCTGAGCACAGAGGCTGGAGGAGGACATCTGATGATGTGATCCTCCTGTCTCTGTCCCCGATAGTGCTGGGATTGTAAGTAAGCTATACCTGGATTTTTACATGGGTTCTGGGGTCCTGAACTCATGGCCTCAGCAAGTGTTCTTCCCACTGAGCTAGCTCCCTGACCCCCAGTATGTTTTCTCTATGTTAGCTATTCTGACTGGGGTGAGGCCAATTTTCAAAGTAAAAAATGTATTTACTTTATGGCTAGTGATGTCAAGCACTTTCAGAAATATTTATTGGATATTGTGTTTCTTCTAAGTAAGATCTGTCTGCCCAGTTCATTATCTCATTGTCTTGTTTTTTTGATTGGAAGATTTCTTCTTCTTCTTTTTCTTCTTTCTTCTTCTTCTTCTTCTTCTTCTTCTTCTTCTTCTTCTTCTTCTTCTTCTTCTTCTTCTTCTTCTTTCTTCTCCTTCTTTCTTCTTCTTTCTTTTCTTCTTTCTGGAGAGAGTTAAAAGAGTCCTTGATGGGGGCGAGGAGATGAGGGAACACATGTGTGCTGTAAGCTGAAGGGGCCACTGGATGGAGGAAGGGGTCAGCAGAAGGGGTCAGAGGGGAGGGATGGGAAGGAGGGGATGGAGAGACGTTCAGCAAAAACAAAACAAGTTTAAAAATGCGACAGAGAAGCCCACAGTTCAGTCTGCTGCTTAGAAAGCAAGTATGGAAGGCCAGCAGGATTGTTCAGTGATGTGCTTGCCAAGAGCTTGCTGCTGAGTTTGATCCCAGAACCCAGGGAAAGAGAGATCCAGTTCCACAGAGTCGTTCTCTGACCACAGAGTAGGTGCATGCATACAGTAATAATAAATTTAAATAAATAAATGAAGAACAAATAAAGCAAGGAGATCAGAGGGGAGGGTTGGGCTTCAATGAAGCTGAGCCCATACTTGTGATCCCATACTTGTGATCCCATAATTGTGATACCTGTGCTTGGGAGGTGGAGACAGGTGGATCCCTGGGACTTGCTGGCTAACCGGTCTAGCCTATTTGGCAAGTTTTAAGTCAGTGAAAGATCCTGCCTTAAAAAGCCAGGTGGACAGTCACGAGAGAGCAACAGACAAGGGTGACCTCTGGCCTCTACATAAGCGTACATATGAACATACATGGGTGTACACACACACAATTTAACCAGACAAAAATGGAAAGAGGAAAAGTGCTTGTATGTGCACAGACACATCTTTTGAATCCATCATTCTAGCAGGAATTACTTATGGAAAGAGGAAATAAAGTAAATATCACCTGTTGCTGTCTTATTCCTTTTCATGTAGCTGTGCATTAGAGTCTGGGAATTTACATATGTATGGGTGTCTTGCATGGTTGTGTGTATGATAGTTCAAGACTGATGTCAACAATCTTTCTCGTTCTTTTTTCCATCTTAATCATAGTGAAAGGGTCTCTCAAGCAAACCCAGTGTTTGCCAATATGATTGATATCAGTGGTTGGCTTGCTCTGCCGATCCTCGGTCCCGGCCTTCCCAGGCTAGAAATCAGCAGGCCATCATGTCCCTCCAGCAGTTCCATGGGTTCTGGAGATCCAAATTCCGGTTCTTTTGCTTGCACTGCCAGTGCTTTAACTGTTGAGTTCCTGACCCAGTTGCAGCTGCTGACATCCTGCCTCCAGTGCCCTGTTAGACTCTACTAAACCAATGGCAGCAGCAATGTTGCAGAAGCAGCAACACAAACAGTATAAATGTAGTGTCTGGGTGTTTAATCTATACCAAGAATGACCCAAGTGCTTCATGTGAGTTCTTGTATTTACCAGCAAAGCAGTCTTGCATGCCTTCCTCTTAACCGATGAGAAGTGTAGGCACTGAGAGGTTCAGTGAGTCACCTTAGGTTGCACAGATGGTAATTGGCAGAGAGAAGATGAAGTTCCAGGCCAGCTCCCAAGCCTGCTCTCTTACCCCCTTAACCCGTACCTCAGCAGAGCCTCAAAGCAGGTGTGAGAAGCTCCGGTCCTAACTACAGGGCAGGGAGGTGGTGAAAAGGACTTTTCAAAGGCTGGGTGGCAGGTGGACGACTGGGCTGGAGAGGACATTGGGTGATTAGGTTTTGTCACCAGAGGTACCGTGTCCTCCGACCTGAGCTGTGGTCACCTGGAGCCCACTCTTGTAGACCTGGCTTCCTGTGGGATGCACTCACATACCTATGCTCATCTCCTAGCCGAGATTCTTCCTCCTTGGTGTGTGTGTGTGTGTGTGTGTGTGTGTATGTACACATGTTCATGTGTATTCACATGTGTGTGAGTGTGTGTGTGAGTGTGTAGTGTGTATGTGTCAGCCATTGGTCAGTGTTCAGTATCCTTGATCACTCTCATCTTGTTTTTGGAAACAGCATTACAGCTTGGAGCGCATGGCTTTGTCTATACTGGTTGGCCAGTGAGCAGCCAAGATTCCTCATGTCAGGCTTCTAACACTGGGGCTGGGCCTGCAGGACTGGGCTACCACAGCAAGCTTTTATGTGGGTGCTGAGGATTGTATGCAGGTCCTCACATCTGCACAGCAGGAGCTTTTACCACCCGAGTCATCCCTCCAACTCCTCTTCTTTTTGCATTGCCCATGCTTTGACTTAGCTTGTGGACTTGTTCCTGGCAGAACCAGTGTGACCACCCAGGACTGTCTCGCTCATTGCTCTATGACAACAACTGCCCCGCTGGTTGTCTCGATTGTGAATTGTTCCACTTAAGTCAGAGGAGGCATCTGTCTCCACTCAGACGGTGCTATGGCTCACTGGAAGAAACTGCACATCATAGAGGCGTGCTGCCAGGATGCAAGCCAGTGCCCCCAATGCCCAGTGGGTTCTTTCTGTCCACATTTTAAACCCACCAGGGAATGATTGGCACATTTTCCTAAGATGGTCTCTCTTTGCACCCTATCCCCTGCTTTTCCTGAAGCGTTCTCCATGCCAACACAGATATCCTAAGATTTGCTACGCCTGCCAAAGAAGATGAAATACTCAGGGGTCACTAGGTAGGACGAGGTAATAAGAAAAGCAAACGGTCAACAGTAGGGCTGGCCCAGCTAAAGCAATTACCAAGTTCCTCCTCAATTCCCAGGCTGTCTTGGGAAGAGCAGAGATCTGGAGAGAAACATAAATAATGTCATCCCCACGCTGTCCAAGGTCCCCAGCATCCCTCCCTGCTGTCCTTTTCATTTCAGCTTCGTAAATACTGTCATTTTTAAAAAGAGTCATTGTTCATGTCTGTTCGGAGGTGACAGGGAAGTCACAAGTCACTAGTGGTCTGAGAAGGTGTTTCATAGGAGCATGCCTCGGTGAGTCATGGCAGAATAACGCCGTGCCCAGGCACACGGGACTCTGCCTAGGACGTTATGATTGGAGATCAGGCCACCCTGGTGGGATCAGACATACCTGAGTTCAAGTCACCCCTCCAACCAATGGCTTTTTAAAATTGGAGGTGGTAAGCAAACCAACTGCCTGGGGGTTGTGGCGAGGATTGATTGAGAAGATATATACAAAGTAGCAGTAAATGGAGCTGGGTAGGCAGTTCAGCTTTTGGGGTGTCTCAGTTTCTTTTCTGTCGCTGTGATAAAACACCCAGAAAAAAGCAACCTATGGAAGGAAGGGTTTATTTGAGCTCACAGTTTAAGGTACAGTCTGTCCTGGTAGGCAGGTCAAGACTGTAGGGGCTTGAGAGAGCTGGTCATATTGCCACACAGCTGGAAGCTGGGTGCAATGAGTGCTCCCCACATATCCAGTCCTGATCTGAGTTTTGGCATCACTCATAGGGTGTGGGTTTTCCCACCTCAGTTAGTGTAACCAGGATAAGCCCTCAGAGAAGTAGTTTTTAACCAGTGGCCCGGACCCCTCCACAAGGGTTCTATATCAGATATTTACATTATAATTCATAACTGTAACAAAATTACTGTTATAAAGTAGCAACAAAAATAATTTTATGGTTGGGGGTCACCATAACATGAGGAACTGTGTTAAAGGGTCTCAGCTTTAGGAAGGTTGAGAACCACTGACTTAGAAGCGTGTAGAGGCCCAGCTCTCAGATGATTCTAGATGGGATGGGTTTATTCTGGTGAGCAGCATTGATCTAGATATTTGTTTCCTCCGGGTAGTGCTCTGCTTGGGTTACTGTAGCTTTGTTAGACAGCCTGAACTAGGAGGCGTGTGATGGACTCACTGTGTTCTGTTTACGGGTGCAGCAGCCATTTGGGATCTTGTAGTTCATGTTAATCTTTGGATGACTTTCTCCATCTCTGGGACTTTGATGGGGATCACACTGTGTCTGTAGGTCACTCCGGGTAGCATGGACGTTTCCATAGCACCTACTCTTCCAGTCCATGAACACAAATGCTTTTACATTTTACTGATTTATGAGTAATAAAATTATTCCAAATTTTCTTTATCAAAGTTTCACCAATTTTAGTTTATAAGTTTTATCTACTTTGGATTAAATCTAGTCCTAAGTAGTTCATCTTCTAGTTGTAATGTTCTAGATGTAAATGTTATTTTTACTTTGTATTTAAAATTTTTATGTCTATGTATTTAGTAGAATGCTTTTATTTATTCTTTGACAGTTTTATAGCTGTACACAATGTATATTGAGCTCCCCATTTGCAGCTCCCCATTCTCCCCAGGGACCCTCAACAATCCTCTTCCATATGTGCTTATGTACACATAGGATTTATTTCTAATTGTTTTCTTTATGTGCATGTGTCTGTTTCTTGTGTGTTTGTGTCGTATGCATGTAGTTGTTGTCTTCAGAATCCAGAAGAAGGTATCAGATCCCCTGGAGCTGGAATTTCAGGTGGTTGTGGGCTGCTCAACATGGAGACAAGGAAACAAGTTTAGGTCCCAGGGAAAAACAACTAGCTGCCTCTCCAGCCCCTGCCCTTTTTGTGTCTTTCAATAGCTAATGAATTCCTATAAGGGTTCATGCATTCTTGGCTTTGGCTAACTCACTCCCACCCCTTCTATGCCATGTTCCTGTAACCCCCATATCTGGACTATGGGGGCACCTGTAGTCACATGCACATGCTGTCCCACCCCCTTAACTAAAAATTAAAAGATTGGTATGTTTACCCCTTTTCTGACCCAAGTGTATAATGAGCCATTTCCACACACCTCCTCACTGAGATCCTATAACACATGGGAAGGGTGGCTTCTCAGAAAGGATTTGAATGTCTTTAGGAGAAGGGATGTGACCCTGTATCGCTGAAAAGAGAAGCATTGCCTCTGCTCACTTAGAGCCTTGGGTTATAACTGGTGTCCAGCATCTTTTGTTTTGACATCACTCATCCCAGACCAGCTGTTGACTCCACTCCTGCCCACGTTATACCCTACACCTTTCCCAGAATAACAGCACTTCCAGGGTGGACATGCAGCATAAATTAAGGCATTTAGACTAGAGAGGAAGCATCTCAGATTGTGGGATTCCAGACACTATAACTAGAAAGAAGATCATGGAGACTCCAGAAGGGATTCCATAGCAATTCAGATCATAGCAAGAGGGCTGGGTTGAGGAGAGATGGGTTTAGACAAGGCAGCACCTCTCATTTTTGCCGTCTGTGACTCATGGCGAGGAAGAAAGGATCCAGGTTAGGCTACAGAGCATTGCATGCTGTGCTTTCTGGGGAAGTCCCCGAGTCTGAATTTCTGTAGCATTGACAATGCTGTGAGGAAAAGCCCCACATGGTGGGCTCTGAGGACCTAGAGAGTAGCTAAAGCCCTCAGCACAGCGGCTGACCCACAAAATGCAGAAAACCCACACTACCTTTCTCATCTCTTTGCTTTGTGTTGGTTGGAGTCACACAGTCTGGATTTACTGTGGGGTCACCGGTTTGTGAAGCAGGGAGCATTAGGACAGCGGGTAGATGCTCTGAAAGGACCAGCAGGAGCTAGACATTGTCTAGACAATTGCATCCACCGCAATTGCATACTATAGAAGACTCACAGAGCAGGAAGGAGACAGAAGTCAATGGATACTGGATATTCCAAAGAATTCAACAATTTTATGCTTCCTTTAAACATTTCTGGTTTCCTTCAGCCCCCTTCCATTTGTGTGTGTGTGTGTGTGTATGTTTGTGTGGGTGTGCACACTTGTGCATGTGCACCCATGTACGCATACATGCCTATGTATGTTTGTATATGCACATACAGAATCCAGACGATAGCCTCAGGCATCTTCCTCTTTTGCTTTCCACCTTATTTTTTGAGACAGGGTCTCTCACTGAACCTGTAGCCCATTTCTTTCAGACAGGCTGGCCAGCAGGCCTCTAGGATCTGTTTCTGCCTCCATAGAGCTGGGAGTACAGATGCACACCACTGTATCTGAATTTTATGTGGGTGTTTCAAATCAAAACCAGGTCCTCATGCTTGTACAAGAAGCCTCCCCCCCCGCCGCCCGAACCATCTCCCCAGTACCTCTGATCCTCCTGTTTTAACATAGTGAGTTTGTTTCTATCCAGCTGTTCTCTGAGTAGTAGCCTTGTTCAGGTTGCTGCCGACTCTGCTTGATGATCATTTTGATTGTTTACAGGACAGGAATGGATCAGGATGCTGAATCAATCCCCTATTGGTAGACATCTAGCTTGCTTCCTATTTCCTTTTTCCATTGCATACGCACATATTTACATGTGTGTATACATGATAAAAGACATAATTTTGTCCCATAAGCCTTTATCTGTAATATATATATATGGTAAGGTAAGGAGGGCTCAAAAGCAAATTTATTCCTATTTCTAGATTGCCCTATATTATAGTTGATATGAAGTGTCCGCTGCAAAGAGCCCGTATGCTAAAGACTTAGTCCCTATCTTGATGAAGAGGTTGAATGATCGAGAGATGACTGTAACATGAGAATGCTAACTTCATCAATGGCTTAATCCACCACAAAGCTCATTGGTGAACAGCCTGTTAGGAAGTGGAGCCAAATGGAAGGAGCAGGGTGGGAGCTAGCTTCACTCTTTAATTGACCCATAAATGAGTTATTTGGTGAGTGGTTTATTAAGGGAGGGAATGTCTACGGTGGAAGTAGGGCACTGGGGCCATCCCTATGAAAGGTATGCTCTTCCCAGACCTTTCCTCTGTTTCTCTTTTCTTCCTAGTTGACTTGATGTGAGCAGCTTTTTCATTATGCTCTTTTCCCATGATGCTCTGCCTTACCACAGGTGATCCCAGAGGCAATGGAGCCCACTGGCCATAGACTAAACCTCTATAACCATGAGGCCAAATACATCTCTCCTCCCTGTTTCCTCAAATGTTTTGCCAGAGTGACAAAATTTACCTCACACACCAAGCTAAATTGTCAAACAGAACCTTCTTGGGAGCCTTTTAAAACCTTGCATCCTGGGTGGTGAGATGACTCAGCAGGGAAGCACTTCCATGCAAGCCTGCTGATTTAAGTTCAATCTCCAGAACTCATAAAAAGCTGGAAGGAGAGAACAGAGTACATGAGCCATCTTCTGACCTCCTCCATCATACACATAAACACCACACGCAAAGAGTAAAGAAATAAATACCCTGGCATCTTACTTTCAACAAAGGGATCCTTAGGGGGAAAAATCCTATTTGCTAGTGGGGTGCCACTGGAAGGGACTTTGGGAGTGCCAACATCCACTTCTCTTACAAGCCCAAGCCCCTCTCTTCCGTGTAATTAAGCATCAGGTAATGTCTCCAGGCTCCCCAGTGTCTTCCGACATGTGCCAGAATGACTGATGGGCACATGGCAGCTCAGACGCAGATACCCATCAGCCCAGGGCTGTGACTGCTCTAACCTTTCCGGTAAACAAGTTCCAAGGGCAAACCAAGGGCAGGGATATGTGAGGCTTTCCTGATTCCCTGCCCCCAGAGCGTCTTGCTTTTACTCTCTCAGTCCTGTGACCTCCTGACCTCTCACAATTATCTCTGCACTAGATTCAAAATGTGTTTTAGCATCACAAGCAAACTGCTCTTAGGTTGCCTGCTGCCAAGATTCTGAGGTAACTGCAAGTAAATATTTCACTCCTGACAAGTGAGGGTTATCAAGAAAGATGCTGTGCATTTTCAAGGGGAGTTTTAAGAGATATGTATTCATTGGACTTGCCTGGTGACTACAGACTTTGGTTAGGGGTGGGGTGGGGGTGGGGAGACGAATCTCATCCATGAACAGGTTCTTCTCTTTTTTTGAATACTTGTAAAATCTGATATGAGTTTTGACAACACAGTATCTAGAACCAATCTTGGGTAAAAATGGAAGGGGAGCTGGGGAGATGACTCAATGGGTATAAAGCTCTTGCTCCACAGTCATGAAGACAGGATTTTGAATCCCTAGGACCCACTTAAATGTTGGGTGGGCATGATGGCCTGCTCCAGTTCATGTCCTTGGGAGGCAAGGGTATGGGGTCCCTAGAGAAAGCTGGCTAGCTTCATCAATGAGCTCTGAGCTCGACTGAAAGCCTGCCTCAATGAATAAGGTAAAGAGTTTCAAATAATCTCTTCAGGGCAATTCTGGCCTCCGTACACATGTGCATGCACACCTACACATATGTAAATATATATGTAGGCACACCATTAGCACACAAACATGTAATGAAAAAATAGAGAAGAGAGAGATCCCAGTCTTTGATAAAGCGTCCTGTAGGTGATCTGAAATGTAGCGGGCTTGGTACTCTGGGTCCCCTGGTGGGGATCTCAGAAAAGTCATGCACAAAGCTATTCAAGTCAGAGCTGGCTGTTCTATCTTCATTACAAACTTCATGTTCTCTTCACACCAATTCAGGAAAGCAAGGTAGGATTTGGTGTCCATTTCTGAATGAGGGGAAACAGACGCTCAGAGAGGGTACCTCCTTTCCTGGAGGGCACTCAGCTTGCTGGCCATGAGGACTTAGACAGCTCCAGAGCGGTTCAGATGCTCTTTCCCAGCTGGACACTGGATCCAGTGCTGGGAAGACCATGGGTGACAGTAAACAAAAGTGATGGTGATTGCGTGTGGTCATGCGCAGAGGACCCAGGAGCTCTCTGGCTCACAGAACCTGCTGTTTGCATGGACAAGGGACTGTGCCAAGCACTTCGGATATATTATTTTGCTTAATTCTCACAACAATCTTGTGAAATGTTATAATTTTCACTTTCGAAGACTAAAATTATAGGCTTAGCAACACTAAGTACCTTTTGTATGTTTGTCTATTGTTGTATAATAAAATGCTTCCAAACCCACTAACTATTGATTACGTTCAAGATTTTGTGGGCCACGGGACTGGATTAGGCTTGCTGGGCACAAGTTCTCAAGGAATATCTTGGTCGCATCCAGTTGGAAGATGGGCACTTCAGGGTGTCTCATCTACCTGAGACATCAGAAGGCAAGGCTGGAAGTTTAGACCCAGCTGGGACTGGTTTCAGGTTTCCTAGATGTGCCTCCTCCAGGATGGGTGCGTTGGGACAATTAGTCTTACATTCAGAAAGTGTTCCAAGTGACACTTGTAGACAGGGCTGGTCTTCAAGGTTCCTTCCACTATAATCTCTTGGTTAAGCTCATCTTAGGGTTGACTGGATGCAGGAGTTATTGACATGGATCTCAACGCTCAATGCACCAAAGAATTCGAGCTGCTTTAAGTCCCTGCAC
This sequence comes from Chionomys nivalis, assembly GCF_950005125.1. Classification (NCBI taxonomy): domain Eukaryota; kingdom Metazoa; phylum Chordata; class Mammalia; order Rodentia; family Cricetidae; genus Chionomys; species Chionomys nivalis. The sequence goes on along the minus strand of NC_080092.1, from coordinate 9,168,064 downwards.
TGGCCAAAGGGACAGCTCAACCAAATGGATGCAATCAAGCTTTGAACGTGGCCTTGGCTTCAGAGCCATCCTCCCAGTGTCTCAGGGATCCAGGTGGACTCGTCACTTCTCTTGCTGCTGTGATGAAATCTCCTCCAAAGGCGATTTTAGGAAGGAAAGCTTTTTTGGCTCACAGTTTGAGGGTACAGCTCCCCGGAGGGCAGGAGTAATAGGGGCAGGAGTAGGAGGTGGCTGGTCGCTCTGCACTGTAGCTGGGAAGCAGGGAGAGGTAGACGCTGCCACTCGTTTGTTTTGCATTCACTTCAGGACTCCAGCCTGTGTTTAGGGCAGGCCTTCTTTCCTCAGTTTACCCTCTCTAAGAACACCTTCACAGACCTGTCCCAAGGTTTGCTAGGAAACTCTAAAAACATCAAGTTGAAAGTGAAGATGAACCATCATATCAGTTAATGTGGCCACTGCAGGTGGAAGCTGAACCACAGATGAAGCTGTGCCATAAGTAGATGCTGGACAACAGGTGGATGCTGGGCCACACACAAGGGGGTACTGTGGAGGCTGGACAGGGGCTGCTGCTGATTCCCAATATTCCCAAGGCAAGGCTCACAGAGGACTGCTCAAGGTCACCAGCTTCTGACTGGCAGGACCTCCACTTGTCTTATTACCCAAGCTTCACCATGTTTTCATGGCAGGGTACCGAGTGGTGATGTTTATACCAATGACAACCACCCAGAGATTCCACCAGTCTAAGCAGAGTTGACTCAAGTTCATGGAGAAAGCCCGTCCTGGTGCCTGGTGCCTTTATTCCCAGTGACTTTTCAGAGTCAGGAAGTCAGACATTTCCTGTTATCTGAAAATGAATCAAGAGGGCGTCCTGCTGCCCTGGTGACAAGGGCTGGTGATGTAACCCAGGAACACCAAGGTCACATTACCCTGAAGCATTCCTCTTGGTTACATTAAGCACGTATCTCAAACCCAACTTCCCTGTGGCTTCCCTTGAACCTTCTGGAAACTCACAGGTTCTCACTGGGAATGAAGAAAAATTGCCTAATATCCTCCAGTGAATCCCACTGGTGAAGGCTGGACAGCATGGTAGGGTATTTATGAGCTTTGAGTTCTACCCTGAACTAGATGGGGCGGGGCTGCAGACTTGGGTCTGAGAGTGACAGCAAGCTTCTAAGTCCACCTGAGACATCCTTCCAAATCAGAAGAGCAAAGTAAAGCTGAAGAATCCAGGCAAGCAGGAGCCCCCATACATGGACATTCATGTATATGCTGGTGTTAGATGGCCTGGCAGCCTAGCAAAGATTACCAGCAGACCCCAGGACATAGCGACTTAACACTTTTATTTGGATGATTATCAGTAAAAGAGATCACATCTATGATCATGTCCTCCTGGGCCCTTCCCCTGAAGGTCTGCTAAGGTAACATTCTGTGCAGCAGTGACATTTGTTGATGGGGAGAGAGATCTGAAGGCCCAGCCGGCCAGGGCTTAAGAAAGGATGTGATAATTCTGTCTTCTTACCTGGCAGGCCACATGCAGTAGCATTCACCAAGTCCTAAGACCCGCAAGTGAATGCTGGAGCATAACAGAGGGTCTGCATCCGTCAATGAGATGGGGATGGGAGAATGTCCAATTGAGGAATGGGAGATGCTGGCGTGGGCAGAGATTTCTGGGTTGGAGTATGGCCAAGCTGTGCAGAGAGCAGCATCTCTCATTGTGGAGACCCTGGGCTCAGCTCACAGTTCCTCCACTTGCCAGAGAAGTAATTAAGCCTCTTTGATCTTATCTGGGCTGTTTACAGTGAGCTCTATCCAGTGTGTGAACACATTCCCCCCTGTGCTTAAATCCTTTTAAATTTTTGTCCTGTGGGACCAAGGGACATGTGTACTTCAGGTGCACAGGCTTCGGAGAGATGCCACAAGCTATCAGCATAGAGGGTCATGTGACAGAGAGACTTGCTGGGGCCCCAGATGGTGTTTAGAAATGTATGGAGTGAGACCAGGTGACTGGCTGAACCTTCGCTTCCTCAACAGCAGTGGATTCAAGCCTGGTGTCTATGAATCTTTGGGTCCAAAATGTCCGTCTGTCCTGAAGTCTCTTCTAATGTCAGAGCTGGGTTCCATTCCAGCTTCTGACACTTCCAGTGTCAGGTGAGGTAAAGGCTTCAGGTCCCCCGTCTTGGTTTCCCTGTCTGTGAATGGGACACGGCAGTGCATTTTGGAGGTGAGAGTTGAAATGGAATCATAGACAAGTTCTTAGCACAAGGGAAGAGGGGCGCCTTCATGTTGGGATTTCAAAGACAAGTCGGAAACTGGAGGAGAGCAAGGAAAATGATTAAAGGGATCAGGAAACGCCAGAACAAAGCACTCCCTCCTGTCCTGCTGGGAGTTTCCCATGTCCCTTCTGTGCCCTGTGCTGGTCCGCAGAATGGCCCACCAGCAGCAGGCCTCTAATCAGATCAGCCCCCCACTGCACATTCTCTGATGGCTGCTGCCTTGCCCAAGATCAAAGCCAAGGGCTGCAGCCCGCCGTCTTTTAAAGAGCCCTCATCCCACGGGCCGCTGTGGTTCATTTTCCTGTGTCCGGTATGCACTCAGCCATCACAGGGTGCAGGAAGGCCGTAGGTCTGTGGGTGTACCTTTCTGAGGAAGCCTTGAGAGGGGAGCACTGGAAATGAATACTCAGATTGATCACATTTTGCCATTTGTTTCTTAGTGTATGTATCTGAAGTGTGATCGTAGGTCACAAATAAGACACGGCTTCTTTCCAGTTGACCCCAACCCCACTTTGCTATATTGCTTTTCTATGTGCATTGTTTTTTTTCTGAGTGCATGCACACATGCCCATGCATGTGGAGGCCAGAAGACAAGCTCAGCTCTTAGTCTTCTGATGTCGTCCACCTTGCTTGCTGACATAAGTTCTCTAATTTCTCTAGAATTCTCCAAGTAGTTTGGTGGCTAGAAAGTCCCAGGGAGCCATCTGTTTCCACTTCTGTTTGGAGACTGTCAGTGTATGACACCATACCTAACATTTTTATGTGGGTTCCAGGGCCTCATAGCCGCCAGCGATCACTTCACTGACTGAACTGTCTAACTTTGTGCCTTACTTGGTACAGGGTGGTGTGCCACTGTGTAGGATCAGGTGAGAGAGTCATTTTTATTCATCTCCTTCATGTTTAAGAAAAGAAACCTCAGGGTTCCTAAAAGGTTTCTTACTAATAGTGTTAGGCTGTGTTTTCTTTCTTGCTTTGAATTTGAGTTTAGCTTTATAAACTAATGCATTTTCTGCTGGAAAGTTTCGAACAGCTGGAAGAAAGGAAAAGCCCCTGTCACTTTCTGGGATGCACCGAGTCTCAGTAAAGTTCGCCTGGAAGAGCTCTGTCCTTCAGAGATGTCTCTTTCGTCAGCTTGATGTGTATCCTACATACTCCTTTCAGGCAGGTGTTTGTGCTTGTATGGGGGAGGATGAACAATGTTTAGAGACATTAGCTATATTAGTATTTGTTCCTGTCTTATGCCTGCACTGTGGAGTGCACCTTTCTTCTAGTGTGTGTGTGTGTGTGTGTGTGTGTGTGTGTGTGTGCATGTATTGCAGGCCTGTGTCTGTGTGCACGTACACCTGTGGGGACATTGCATCACATTTGAAAATAAAGATGCCTCACTGTTTATTGGACTTGCAAGCCTGCCTCGCCTTTTGGCATTCAATTCGAATTTATCATCTAACCAAGCTTACCCTTGAGAATCATGCAATAGCACTATGAAAAGAAGTCACCAGGATGAGGTTTCAGAATGTTTAAGTTTATAGTTGTGTCAAGTCACATTCACAGCTGTCCTGGGCCACATGCTCCCCGCGGTGGCGGGTTGGAAGCAGGTTGGATTGTAAACTCGGTGTTCAGCAGCCACTTCTAGGGTACTTGGCCTTTATTTGTCTGGAGCCACATGTTGCCTGTTAAAAGCTGCTGAAAATGGCTTTAGTTGGGGTAAAGAAATCTCTAGTTCCACATAAGCTCAGCTGCTTTGATCATCTTGTCCCCTTAGAGGTGGCTGAGGGTGTACCCCTATATTTTAGCCTCTATAGAGTTTTTATCAGGCTAGGATCATGTTAGCCCTTGTGACAGGAGCTGTGTGCAAGCTTCTCCATATTAGTATGTGTTTGCAGTAATTACAAAGAGTGGGGTTGCTGTTTGGGGCGGGGGTGACCAAGGGATTTTGCATCAGGAAATGCACACAGAAAGCATACACAGATGATGAAGTACAGGAAATCAGAGGAGTCGGCTGAGGACTGTGTTGCCCATGCTTGTTAGGGGTCAGCTGAGGACTGTGCAGTCCTTGTTTGTGTGTGGAGAGAGAAGCTGAGTCTGCCTGAAACCTGCAGCTGTTGAACATCAGATTTATCCCTCATTACTCCCCTTGGGGGACCACAGGGAAAAGCATATGCACGCATGCACACACACACACACACACAAACACACACACACAAGAGGCTATGCAGCTGAGGGATCTCCTTGTACTTTAGGAATATGGTAATAGTTGCAGCATCCCAGATTCTTCCAGAGCTGTGCAGGGAGGGAGGCATGACACAACTCTGGCCTGTGACCATCATTTTTCCTTATGGTGCTTTCCCCAGACCACAGCCTATCAGGCATTTGGCCATGGCTCACGGGCTCTGTTGGGTGAGGGCAGCCTGGAGGCTAGGCCCCGGCTTGGAAAGCTAATGAGACATGAAAGCGTCTCTGTGGGAAGGGAGTTATGTCTGCTCCCCTCTCCATTTGGGGCAGATGGCTTTGGAGAAGGTTGACACCTTCCTCATGAGTGTGGGTGGGGCAGTGTTGTGGCAGGCTGTGATAGGGCGAGCTGGAGGGGAGCTGGTCCGCTAAGCCAGGGACTGTGCCTTCCTAAGCCCTTTGCTGGAGTCACAGCCAATGTCCAAGTCAGCTGCTGTGGAGATACGCAGACAGGCAGCTTTCACACAGCAGTGGAGACTTGTGGTTCTGTAGGTCTCACAAGAGCTGTTGGGGTTACAGGTGGCTGCCTTTCCACTGTGTCCCTATATGACCTCTCTTAGTTTGGGTGTGGGTGTGGACAGAAAGCAAGGCCTCTGGTGTTTAATGATATGGCCACTAATCCCAGCAGAGACTTTTCCCCTGATATGACCGCAGTGGACAGTGTGGTCATTTTCTAAGGTCTCACTTCCATTTATTTTCACACAAGGGTTAGGACATCAATGTGTGATTTTGGAGAATTTAATTTAGTTATAATTCAGTGTACACCAAGCTTATTAGCACTTTTCATTTTAGATCCCCCACATTGTGTTGGAGATCAAACCAGGGCATCACCTGTGCTAAGCGAGTGCTCTACCTTTGAGATAGATCCCCAGCCCCTTGTTACATTTTGTCGCAAGGCTTGGTCTCATTAAGTTGCCAGACTTCCCTCAGATGCCCTTTGTAGCCCAGAAAGGCCATAACTTCTGCTTCTCCCACCCTAGCTTTCTAATAAGTTAGGACGACAGACACACAGCACTGAACCAGCTGGTAAACTGCTTGCTCTGAGAGTGTGAAGGGCTGCATTTGGTGTCCAAAACTCATCTTTAAAAAATAAAAGCTGTGTATGGTGGCGCGTGCTTATAATTCAAGCTCTGAGGAGGTGGAAATGCATGGATCCCTGGGGCCTTTTGTCTGTCTGGTCCAGTTTGGTTGACAAGTCCCAGGCCTCAATGAGAGATCCTGTCTCCAAGACTGAAGTGGATGATGCCAAGGGATTGACCTCCACACATGCATGCTCACATATGCGCTCACACACATACACATACATATTCATAAAACACAACAACATAAATAATATGGACCTGGAGAGTACTCAGCGCCCATATGGCAGCTCACAACTGCCTGTAACTCCAATTCCAGAAGGCCCAGTGTCCTCTTCTGACATCCACAGGCAACTGCACACACATACAAACACACAGACACACACAGGGGCATGCACACACAGACACACACAGAGGCATGCACACATGTGCGAGCACTTATGAATGAATCATACAAAATCCTACTAGCCCCTAGAAAGGGGATCCTTTCACTATGGCTACTGTGAGCTCAGTGGCTGGTGTCCCTTTCCGAACTTCCTGTATGCCGTGGGCTTCCCGGTAGGAGCTTGAGGTGCCTTTATCTCGGGCTCAAATCTAATTCTCTCCACTTAATAACTTTCAGATCCTGGGGAAAGTTACCTAAAGTTTCCTAAGCCCTGGCATTCTCGTCTATGAAGAGGGGATAATAAAAGTTGTTCTGGGGTTAAATGAGGGGGAAAATCATGATGAATTTGGCATGAAACCTGTCAGGACTCCTTACTGCAAAGTGTTGCAAAGCACTTTGCTAACACAGGGGCCGCAGTTGTTGTTGACACTGGAGCTCTCATAAAAAACTTAAGGAACAAAATGCCCTCAGAAATGTCATTAATGAAAAGGAATTGCCACCACTGCTGTTGGCTCCTCGGTGTTCATTGTATCCCCACTGCGCTGCTTTGCACACAGCTTTCCCCCGTTTGCTTCCAGGCAAGCTTGGTATAATGTGTTGAAAATACTAATTATGCTCTTCACCTTTTCACAAGGCTTCAAATATGAATCTCTTGTTGCTTTACTTGGTGGAAGTGTGTGTGTGTTTGTGTGTGTGTGTAAGTGTCTGTGTCTCCATGGTATGTTTGTATGCCTATGTGTCTCTCCAAAAACTTGTGTATATGTGTGTGTAACTGTAGGTCTGTGTATATGTTTGTGCCTCTCTGTGTGTGTGCATACGTGTTTGCAAGCATGTGTCTGCATATGTTCTTGTGGGCTGTCCCCTAATCCCCTCTGGTTATAAGAAATTATTGATACCAGTTCCTTTAGAAAGACAATCAATGCAATTACCTTCCTGTTGAATCGATACTAATGTCTTTTTTCTTTAATGTGCAGGTTTTGGTGAGTCCTGCTGCTGGCCAAGCTGAGGTAGGAAACATGGCTTTGCTGTCTTTGGGGACGTTTTGAAGTGGGTTTCTTCTTTGGAATGCGTTGAGCTCCCTGGCTGTGCTTTTCCTAGGACTTTGCTGTCTGTGGCAAGCTTTCTGTGGTGCTGGGTTGTCCTAATCCCTTGCTCACAGAGCATGCTCTTAACATCCTATAATGGTGGTGGGGATTTAGAAGATGATTTCTGAGAACACGAAAGGGATGATGGCAGTCACTGCCCAGATAGTTTACAGGGAGCACAATGCATAGCTCCATGATTAAGTATCTATCATGTCCTAATAGCACAGAAATGCTTCCATTGTTTTCATTATTGTGATGTAAATACTCAGAAAAATCTTGAGCTATAGCTGCTGCCACCATGTCTGTTTCACGGACAGGTAAACAGAGACTAAGGAACGCTCAAGCTTTCCAAGCCTCATTCAATGAAGGAATGAATCCGAGCCATGTTTGTCAGGGTGCAGTGTTGAACTCCGATTGCCAGGATGTGTAAACCACCTAGGTTATGGCCTGGTGCACAGGTCGTGTTCAGTATGTCCCTGCTTTGCTACTTACTAAGGGCGGCTTCTAAACACTAGGCCACAAGAAGGCTTCCCGTCGTCCTGTCGTCAGCACCAGGGACAGCGGCCAGCTTCTTTGGCTCCGCCACACACAGGGCTGCTCCTCCCCCTTCCCAAGGCCTTCTCTCACCTTTTTGCCACACAGGACAACTTAAAACAGTCAACTGATGGAAGACAAATAAACAACAACAATAATAAAAATAACCCTTTTCCTGTCCCCCCTTTTCCATTTTCTAGCAGCCTTCTGTAGGGAAACATTTACCACCATAGCCTTGATTAAAGAGTACTGGTTGGGAAGACAGAAATACTTTGTGTCCTGATTGAAATGATGCTTAAGGACTTGACAAGCCTGCATCTACTGGCAGAGCTAGGGAAAACATGTGCTGCTGCCCACCAACAGACACAGGCAGGGACCTTCTTGGAAGTTTTATTCTTGTAGCTCCATGCTGGAAGTGGCTCATGCCCATTAACCAGTTCATAAACCCATCATGGTGCAGGATGCGTGGAATGCAGGGCCACAATCCAGAATCAGCCACGGGTATGAGAAACAGCTTTAGGAGCCACGGAGATGGACTGCTGGGTGAGGAAGCACCTGGACGAAATGGAGGAGGTACCCTGGGTTCTGTCATTTGCACACACAAGAAAACAGGCAGCACTCATCTCAAGTGATAAACTAAAGAGGGTCTCTGGGAGGGGTCTTTCTGGGTAGTGGGGATGCTCTACAGCATCCTTAGGGTTTAGTGATATGGCTAACTTCTGTGTGCAAAATGGATGGGTTTTATGTTTAAGGTGGGTGTGCTTTTGGTATGTAGTTTGTAGAACTGGGCAAAATGAAGTTGATGGGAAAATAGAAAGAAAGGAAGGAGGACTGTGAAGAAGAGGAGAGAGAGGAAAGAAGACAAAATGGGAGGGAAGGAAGGGGAGGGAGGGAGGTGAGAAAGGGGTGTGAAGGAAGGGAAGAGCTTTTCATGGCTGTGGACAAAACACTAGGAATGGTGGTGGAGATTTGCCTTGACCTCAGTTTCAGAGGATTCATTCTGAGGCCATGTTTTGGGGCAGGACATCATGGCAGCAGGGTGTGGTAGACAAGCAGCTGTCCATGTATGAAGTAGAGGCTGGGGTCAGAATAGAGGGTTGGAGAAAATGAAGATTATGAGTACCCAGAACACAGGCAAAACCTCAGAGCAAGCGCAATTCACTTACTCATCTGCTGATTCCTTCATTTATCTGCTGAGCTTCCCTCCTCCAGGTAGAATATATATTTTATACAGAGCCCTCTGTTTTCCTAACTGTTGTTTTGAAGTCTAAGTTGTCACTGTAGCAGCCAAAACATATTTGTTTTTCACTACTGTAGGGAGGTAACCTTTTATTAATTGAATTTCTAATGGCAATTCATCAAAGCAAGTAGTCACTATTATTTAATGTAAGATTTAAATTCATGAGCAAACAGCATGTTCTTGTGTTCTTGTAGGTGAATAACAATAGATTAGGGAGCGGCATCGGTGTGGCCCTTTGCTGTCTCCAATCACTGTTTGATTTTATTTTTTGCCGAAGTACAGACAAACAGTTGTAATTTGAGCAGAACAGACTCTACCTGTGGCAGAGACGTGGGTTAAAGGGAAACAAAAAGAATTACAAGCCTGCAGAATGAGTGTGTGAATGGCTTCTCTAGCTCTCTTTTCTCTCTGCAGATTGACAGCGAATATGTGAATAACGTTTGCTAAATCCGGACTCAGGAAACATGACAGCAAGCTGTCTGTGCCAATAACTCCTCACGGCATATGCCACCCCTCCCTCACCACACACAGTTTTAATAAGACACCACACGGGCTATGGAGAGACATTAAAACCCTGCCGACGGAAAAGCTTTATCTTCCAACCAAATTCTGTGCCTTGCAACATTGACGACAGCTGAAGAATTTATCTTAAACTCCCTCTGCTAGCTGCAGAGCACATGGCCTCTTTGTCCCCAAGCAGCCTGTAAGAACCAAACTAAGATGTCACATACATAATATAACAGATAAATGGCCCAATTTCCACACGCACAAGATGGATGGAGTGCGGGTTCAGCACATACATATTTGCACGTTAATTGGCCCTGCGTGGATCCGTTTTGAACCTAAGTTGCAACTGCATGGCTCCCAGGTTCCTTCCCCTTGGGAATCATTAAGCCTCCTTTATCACACAAATGCATACACATTTCCCCCTATTTATCGTCACGCAGCTTGCCCTGCTGAGAGAGAAACCGGGTTACCTGGGCTCAGCCATTGCACTGCAAGTGTTTCTGTTGGCCTCTCAAACACAGACTGCATGGAAACACAAAGATCTGAAACCCAGCCCACGTTGGCTCTGCTGACAGCCAGACAAAGGACTCTGCTGGCCAGGATGTTTGGGGGAAAAAAGAGAAATTATTCTCTTTCAGTTAACAGTTGTTTTTTTATTTTGCTTCGCCTTAGTGATCGCCTGTTGATAGTTTAATGGTACTATAGACCCAGTGGAGGGCCTCCATTTTGATAAATGGGACAGCTTCTGTTTGAGGGCAGAGCAGTCGAACTGGATTGATTGATATTACCGTTTTGTTAGCCCGAATAATTGCAGTGGCAAATGGCACAGGTGGTGATCACAGTGGCTCTTGGTGAAGGGGGTAGAATGTCCCTCCTACTGATTTTCTTCTCTTCCTTTCAAAAAGAAACTCAATTCCAGGCCAAGGAATCATTTGTTTTTCCCTGTTTCAAGTCTGTGCCTCAAGAAAGTTAATCAGTGGCTGAGAGCCAATTAGAAGTCGTCTGGGCTCCTTGAGAAGAGGCCACAATATTTCAGAAGGGGCTGAGCTTTCATTGCTGCGAGCAGCCCAACTCTGGCCACCTGATTCACTGGGGAGTGCAGCACTTCTCACAAGGAACAAGTGAGCTCTTGCTTTAGGGTGGCAGGGGATGGAATCTGTGTCTTCTGGAGGAGTTCCTGGTTTACAGCAGACCCCTTATGGAGCCAAAGTCAATCACTCACCTAGTCGTTTCTCTGCCAAGTGTGGTGGTGATTCTCACACAGGATGGCACATGAGCCTTTCCTCACTATGTCAAAGCGTCTGGCATAACTTAAGGGAGAAAGATTATGCCAGCTTCCAGTTCCAGAGGGTTCACTCCATGGTTCCTGGTTTTGTTGATCCTGGTCCACAGTGAGGACAAACTTCTTGGTGGAGAAAGCATGTGGCAGAGGCATGGCAGACATGGGGCAGAGAGTAATAGAGACAGACAAAGTCTCTGGGGGAGAATATTGTCCCAAAGGATGTACCTACAGTGCCGTATATCTTTCTAGTTAGACTCTACCTCCCACAGTTTTCAGAAACACCAAAGATGACACCACCATCTAGGGACCAAATCTTCAATGTTTTGTTTCTGATATGAACTGTAAACAGGGCAAAACAGTGTGTTTTTATGAGATACCTATGACCACTTGGCACCAAGCAGGTCTTCAATAATGGTTTCCCTCACCCTTGTTGCAATCAGGGGCCACTTGTTTGTTCCTGGCCACCCAGCTAGCTTAGACCCAAAATAATCACACAGAAACTGTACTAATTAAATCACTGCTTAGACCCTTAGCTCTAGCTTCTTATTGGCTAACTCTTACATCTTAATTTAACCCATTTCTATTAATCTGTGTATCACCACATGGCAGTGGCTTACCAGGTAAAGTTTCCAGTGTCTGTCTCTGGCTGCAACTCCATAACTTTTCTCTGACTCCACCCTTCTTTCTTCCAGCATTCACTTTAGGTTTACCCACCTACCTCTATTCTACCCTATCAGGCCAAGCCAGTTTTCTTTACTCACTAATAATAATCACAGCATACATCACCTCTCTTTCTCTGTTTAAATAAAAAAGAAGATTTTAACTTTAACATAGTAAAATTACATAAAACAAAACAGGTACCAAACAAAAATTACAGATACAATATTTATACTGATTTTATATCTTATCATAACTAAGGAAAACTATAAATTCTTTAACTCCATCAAAGACTCCAGAAGGATATAATATTACCTAAATAAACAGGAAGTACATTGTAAGCAACTTCCAAAACTCTAAGTTGATAGAGACATCTCACTGCCTAGACAGTCACCCAAAGTTCTTCTGTACCATTGAGGCATCCATCTTCAGACTACTGGCCCATAGTATCCAGCAGACTTTTCCATAAAGCAGGAAATTTCAAAGACAGTTTTACCTATATTGGCAGTTTGTCAGTCACTTTCTTCTGTATCCTGCAGAATGTCCTGCAGACCCTTTTATGAAGCAGGAACCCTGAAGGATTGTCTCACCTTTAGGCAAATTTAGCAGTCATTTTTCTGTGGGTTAAGTTAAGCAAGCAGTCCAGGCAAGAGCAGTTTTTTGTCCAAATGGCTAACCAACTCCATAAGGAGCCTCTTCGATGCCCATAATCTTTTTGAAGTAGCTAGTGCTGCCAGGAGCAGATGTGTCTCATTATCATGAAAAGTCCTAAGTTATTATAACATTTTAAATGCCATATTCTAAAGGTCATAACTATAACTAAAGTATATAACTGAAATATATTTCTATATATATAGAAAACCTAATTAATATGATTATAAGCTTGACTATTATAGATGATTATCCATTAACCTATATTTCTTAATTATACATTACATTTTTTAAATGAGCTGCACAATCACAATACCTTAATCAAGAGCAGAAATATATATATATTTATATACAGTATAAAAATTGACCTTAAGCTGGGCGGTGGTGGCGTACGCCTTTAATCCCAGCACTCGGGAGGCAGAGGCAGGCGGATCTCTGTGAGTTCGAGACCAGCCTGGTCTACAAGAGCTAGTTCCAGGACAGGCTCCAAAGCCACAGAGAAACCCTGTCTCGAAAAACCAAAAAAAAAAAAAAAATTGACCTTAAATTTGTATTAATAAACCAATATCAATACCAATGTAAATTATTCATATCTACATGATATTGCCTTTTAAATGTAAACAAACATTTATAAACAATATTTGGGAATATGGGCATAGTTTTTTTAATACTGTTTTTAGTTGATGGGTGTAGTAATTTTGGGGGGTATATATCAACCACACTAGTCTGGAAGCAATTTACAGGTTTTTATCCTCTGTGGAAACAAGAGAAGAACCTCTTTTTTTAAGTAACATATCTTTAGACCCAAATTTGGAAGTCATAATACCTTTATAATATACATGTTGGTTTAGCTTAGTAGCTCATACAGTGAAATGTCTTTTTGTACTTAGCTCATTTACGGTTAAAAAATTTAAAGATAACACAATAATATACATAATCTAGAATCTTTGTGCATTTTTATCTTTATGTGGCTTTTTTTTACTTTTTTATTTATGACTGTCTGTACTCTGTCTTTTTAAAGACTTTAAAAAAAACCCATTTACTTTTTTCTCCCAAGCATACATACATACATTTATCTAACACTGCGACCCATTTAGAGGTCTTTTATGTACAAATTTGTCCTGTGTATCTATAATTATTGTCCAGGAGTATTTTTTAAAATGTTAAACACTTTTTAAAACTTAAGCTGTGGCGTTACTAGGTCAAATATGGTACTACCTGTTTATCCCACCCAGTCCAAAATGTAAGCTGTGCCATTACTATGGTTTATATGGTACTTTCTGCTTGCCAGTCATGCCTGACCAGTCTAACATGGTGGAGTGCCTCTGAGAGCCATGCACACAGTCTTATTTTTAGGCACACAGCCAGTCCATGTTGTCATTAAGCAATATACAGTAGTCTGCTCACAAACCACATTCAAATGCTCAATCTCCTGAAAGAGCCAGAGGTCACCCTGGCAGCATGGCCCAGAAAGCTGGGATTTAAAAATGATGTGGCTTTTTGTTGTTGTTGTTGTTACTGCTGAATTAGGAAAACCTCTCTTAAAGGAGCTGTGGCAATCTCCCAGCTGAAAAATAAATATGGCTAAACTTTGTTTTTTGTGTCTAGAATTTTTTTTTACCACTATACTAACGAGGATGTGTCTAGAATTTTTTAAAGCTCTCTCAGATTTTAAGTGGATTTTAGTTGGCCCCATGTTGGGTGCCAATTTGTTGCAAGGAGGGCCACTTGTTGGTTCCCAGATGCCCGGCTAGCCTAGACTCAAAATAACCACACAAAACTGTATTAATGAAATCACTGGTTGGCCCTTAGTTCTAGCTTTTTATTGACTAACTCTTACATCTTAATTTAAACCATTTCTGTTAATCTGTGTATTGCCATGCGGCATTGGCTTACTGGGTAAAGTTTCCAGTGTCTGTCTCTGGCTGTGGCTCCATGGCTTTTCTCTGACTCCACCCTTCTTTTTCCCAGCATGCAGTTTAGGTTTCCCCACCTACCTCTATTCTACCCTATCAGGCCAAGCCAGTTTTCTTTATTCACTAATGGTAATCACAGCATATAGAGGGGACTCCCATATCACACCCCTCACTCTTTGTGTGTGTGTTGTAGGGGGGCCAAGAGCTGTCACTCCCCAGAAATGTTATCCACCACCTCTGGGACGTTCTTTTACTGACTTAGAACTTGCCAAGTAGGCAAGACTGCCTGGCTGGTGAGCTCCAGGGATGCCTCCCTAGTGCTATGGTGAATATGCAGCACACACCTGAGTTAATAATAAATGGATTCTGGTACTCAAATTCAGGTTCTTGTGTTTGAAAGGTGTGTACTTCACAGACTGAGCCCCTGTTATGACTTAATTCTACCTACAAACCTTTCCCTTTCTATTTTGTCTAAAGTACAACAGTAGTGAGGAACTTAATGAACAATCATTTAAGAGCCATGTCTGGGAACATGATTTTATAATCTCTTAATATCACCAAACAGGAAAGTCCTTGCATGGTTTACTTTACATTGGGTTTTATGACTTCTTCTGCCACTCAAGGACAATGTCCACTTGGAGATCAGTGGCACTTCACAGTAGCGTTCTTGGCGGCTCTTTTTTTTTTTTTTTTTTGCCAAATCACATGTTGGTCATCTTCCCTGACCTTGAAGCTAGTGCATATGGACATTTCAAGAGCTCTGAAAGTTCTCCTGGCCGGAACTCAAAGGCCCAGACTTCCCATTTGGAGATATGATTAGTGTTTTTTACAGTGGACTTTAATGTGAAGGCCTGTTATATTCCAGGCACAGCACTGCAGTGCTTGCACAATTCCAATATGCAGCCACATCCTCAGAAAAAAGGTGCCCTATGGGAAGGATTGGGTAAGAAGTGTTATGGTGTCAGACCATTCATGAGGAGCAAGATTCTCACAAGAACACTGTACTCTCCATATAATTTTGTATCTGAGTTCAAATGCGAGCCTGAACTGATAAGTTATGTTTACAGAGGATCCTTGGGGAGCAGTGAAGATGAGCTAGGCTTTCATCAAACAAAAAAAAATTTAGAGCACAAGAAAATGCACAGGAGAGAAAGAGCTCGTCAGTTTGGGGAATATGCATTAAAGCAAGTGTGGGGGAACTGCTCTCATCACTTCTGAGAACTGGAAAAGGAGTGAACATAAAAAATGTAGACCCAAATATTCTATGGAAGTCATGGAACAAGAGGGTTAAAAGAATGAGATGGTCATATTGGATACCTTAGTGGAGGGTAGGAAATGAGAACCAGGCTCGTAGTTCTAGGTTCAGTCAATGTATAATCTCAAGTACTCCAGGGAAGCCATTGCATTGTAGATGGAAGCAGAAGCCATATGGGGATGGCCTCTGAATCAAATAGGAAAATACATAAGCCACTTGACAGAGCAGCTATTTAAGAAGGCAGGTACTTGAGCCAAGAGAACAAGTCCTTGGCCTGGAGGCAAAGTAAGATTCTGGAAGCAATTTTTCAAGTGGCATTTTGTTGGAAGGTAGACCACAGAGGATGTATCGATAGATTGAGAGCAGGCACCAGTGCACTGGGAGCAGGAGGGGCCAAAACACTCTCAGGAGCACTGTGCCTTCCTTGTTATTGTGTGCCTCCTTCCATTTGGTGGAGGACATTTGTCCTGGAGATACTGTCCTTAATATCCTGGAGATAATGTCCTCTTTAACATGAGCAGAAGAAATGATGGAGAGTGGATGTGGCTGAGAGAGAGAGAGAGAGAGAGAGAGAGAGAGAGAGAGAGAGAGAGAGAGAATGAAAACCTGGCAGTCTCTTTTTCCCAGTAAAGAGCTAAAGCAAGTATGTACATAGAGAATAAGGAGAGTGAGGGCAGAATTGAGAGTTAGAGATGAAAATTAAGCAGAAAGCCAGAGCTGCTGATAAGAAGCCTCTGGGTCATGCTGACCAACCAGTGAGTGAGACCTCTACAGCAAACACCCCCATAGAGACCTGGTATCCATGGAGAGGTGTAGGAAGACACTCCCAACAGCAGCAGTGGTACCGATTGGCATGGCTTTTGGTTGCTACCTGTGTATGGATCCCAGACACTGAGTTATGTGAGCAGCCTCAAAATGAGTATGGGAAAGGAAACTCAAGGCAGCTGTTGTTTAGGTTGCATTTGTAATGATGACGAACACTGACAAGAAGCAGCTCACAGGGAAAGAGGGTTCTTTTGGCTGTACTCTGAGAGGCTACAGTCCAACGTGGTGAAGAAGGTATGGGTGGAAGAACTTGTGCCTTGGTGGAAGAATAGTGGATAGGATTCCATTCATCTCCATGGACCAAGAAACGGAAAAAGATGGGGGGTCATAAGCCTCCACCATGCTGAGCTCCTCAACAGCAACACCAGTGGGGAACCACTGGAGTCTGTGGGACAGGCTACCCAAAGAATAAAGCCTAGTAGGAGGGGAAACTTGGACAGATGGGTCTCATCCTTCCTTTGTGCTCCCCCACAGGATGAGAGTAAGGAACAAGCCTTAGGACTCTTTTGTGACAGCAGAAGGGATGATCTGGTGTATGAGAGGCCATTGACATTCACCTGCTGTATACCCAGTTCTGAACATACGCCGCTCACTGTGACTGTTGATGGTGCGTTTACAGCTCCTTCTCAGTGCTATAAGAAACAAAAGCATCAACAAACCATCAGAGCATCTAAACCAAATGGAAGCATCAGTCGTTGATGCCCCAGAAACCCCTTAGCCCAGGAACTTCCTTTAAAGGGATGCTGGAGAATAGATAGTGAGAAGTTGTGCAATTTGTCTTTATACTTCTAGATGAAAATGGACTCTAGGGGCTGGAGAGATGGCTCAGCAGTTGGAAGTGTTTGCTGCTCTTCCGGAGGACATGAGTGAAATTCCCAGCAACCACATCAAGAGGCTCATGACCACCTGTAATTCTAGGTCCAGGGCACTGAACACTCCTTCACTTATGTGTAATATACGTACAGAGACACACGCACATAAAAATAAATAAATAAATAAATAGACCAAAGCAAACAATGGGCTATTACTGGGAGGTATGGAGGACATTTACTCCCAGAATGGCACAACTGCGCTGGGACACTGTGGTCTGGATGTAAGGTGTTCCCACAGGCTTTTGTGTTTGAACTCCTGGCCCCCAGCTGGTGTTACTATTTATGGAGCCTTTAGTAGGTGGAGCAATGCTGGAGGAAATGGATCACTAGGGTGGGTTTTGAGATTTTCTAGGCCAGCCTCGCTTCCTATCCACTGTCTGCCACCTGACTTCAGATGCAATGTGACTGGCCAGCTGCCTCATACTCCTGCCTCACACTTTTCCATCATGGTGGACTGTGTCCTGTCAAACTACAAGGCAAATTAAAGCCTTCTACTGTCAAGTCTTCTCATCATGCATGTAGTCACCAACAGCAAACTAACACGGGAAAAGGGGTGCATTTGAAGAAGAGGAGCAGCAGTAACCGAAGTTGACTTTCCCTAGTATGCAAGCGTGTGCAGGCACAGCACCGGTCCTTCTGTGTGCTCCATCTTATTTCAGTTTCTCCTTCCAGGCGTCCTGTGAAGCAAGGGTTGCCAGCTTCCCTATTTCACAGGCGAGCAAACCATAGCTCAGCACAGTTCATTCAGAGAGCTAATAAGAGTGAAGTCAGGGTCACATTGATGATGGTCATGCACCAGCAGGGTGCCTGGAAAGAAAGGTCGGAAGTCACCCAGTCGCTTCAGGAGCCAAGGCTTCTTCTTGGGGCACTGACAGAAAGCCTAGTCGCTCCTTTCCCAAACTCTATCTTGAGATCAGCCATTCTAAAGCAAACCCAATTGCCCTGGTTGACTCTGTGCTAAGACTCCCTGAGTGTGCTGGGATCACAAAATCCAATCCTGCACTATCAATTACATCCTATGGTTTTAACACCATCCATTTCCATAGCATTATACTTTCCAACCTCCTGACTGTTTCTGACTAAAAGATTTGTTCCTGGGCATATATCACTGCAGCTCACAGGGTCAGTATACCAAATGAGGCCCAGCAGTGGAGGCTCTTGCTTGCCATCCTCTGTAACAGCATGTAATTTTAAGGATTCTGCATGCTTTATCAATGGCAACGGGAGATGCGGGTCCTCTCACATAACATGGTTTTCATGGAGAAGAAACAAGAAGGTTGGAGGAGTGTCGGTTGATGGAGAGTGCTGGATTGTTTAACATTGTCTAAAAGGTGGGGAGGTAAACTTCCTGACTGAGAGAGAGGGAGAGGGAGAGAGAGAGAGGGAGAGAGAGAGAGAGAGCGAGCGCAGTTAAGAAAGCTTGCTGGTTTTTCAGATGAACTCATTTTGGATTCCAACACTCATGGTGAGTAGCTCACAAATTCCTGCCACTCACACCAAGGAGAATGAAGAATCCATTTAGGGCTGTGGAACACCTAAGAAAAGAATAGAGATCCTAGGTCTGGCCAGGGCCTGGGGTTTCTCAGAGTAGCAGAGTGCACAATATATTTGCTAAAGGATGGATCCCTTGGGGGGACCTGCCTTGTTCAACTAAGTTAAAGAGCGTGTTGTTGCCATTCCTTGAGGCACTGGTGACTTAATGTCAAGAGGAGTCTGTGGTATAGGAGTTGTGATACAGGTAAGTTGCAACAGAGGTAAAAGGTAAATACCTAGAAGACATTTAAGTTTCTTAGGAAGCCTAAAGAGGCTTTGGATGCAATGGGCCTTTCTTTCCTTCATACACCCATATGACCTGTTCAAGGTGGGAAAAACGATCAAGAGCCACATGCCTGGATAAATCTGTAGCATATTATTTCTAACTAGAAATACCTTTCATATCATTGGTTTGGCTTATTTATTGAAACACGGTCTATATACCACAGGCTGGTCTTGAACTCTTTATATAGCCTGGGAAATCTTGAAACCCATGGTCTTCCTGTCTCATCCTCCCCAGTGCTAGCATCTCGGGCATGTAACATCTTGTCTGACTTTGAAGACATTTTTATAAGGGATAAAGAGATTTCTTTGGACAGATGTATATGTGGGTGGATGATGGAGCAGCAGAGAGATGAAGGTCTACCTGGACTTGGGCGTGAAAAACATTGAAGGTTAATCTTCTCGATGCTGGCCTTTTCCCAGTGGTGGCAATGAACACAGACAACATCTCCGGAGCGTCAAGACTTCCATGCTAAGCATTTTCTATGGATTACCTCTTTTATTCTTTCTAACAGACTTGGGGGAAGCATTGCTATAACCTTCATTTAATGGATGATAAAGCCGAAGCTCAGAAGAGTTTATGGATCTATCCAAGGCCATACGGCTGTGGGCAAAGTTAGTATTTGATTCCACGCACTTTGCTTCCTGAACAAGCTAAGATGGGCAGGGTGGGCTTGCAAGGCCCTGTGGGTGGAAGTCTGCATGGCTCAGCACAAAGCCCTGGTGATGAACGATGCTAGCATGCTTGGGGGAACTGGTGACTGCGGTTGATGCTCCGCAGTAATGTTCCTTGACTCGAGGCTGGCATTCCTCTCCTCTCACCAGAATGACAATTAGGGATGAGAGAAAAAAAAGTTATTGCTATCCTGACTTCCTCTATTGAGCTATGGATAAATGATGATGATGGCTGTGAAATAGTGTGATGTTTGGATCATTTCTGGTAAATTAAAAAATAACCTAGAAATTGAATAAAGTGGTAATCCATGCAGACATTTAAATAAGAGGAGTGAAACAGAATTTGAAAACTCTTTCAGTTCCTCCTGGGCTCGTCATTCTAATGTAATTAGTTGGCAAAAAATATTAACTAATACTCAAATATCTGACATGTTTTACATGTTGATTTGAAACATGTTAATTACATCTCATGCTTTGTCCCTGGGCCATTTACAGCAGTTGCCCAGGTTGGAGTTCTTAGAGGTGGGCATCCAGCTGTGGGTAAAGAGCGAGCTGCTTAAGTATGGAATCTGAGTTTGGATCCCAGCACCCACATAAAAGCCAGCTGTGGTGGGGAAAGGGCATAATTCCCATGGTGTGGGGGAGGAGATAGGAGGACCCTGAGTGACTTGCAGCCAGAGAGTCTAACAGGAATGGTGAGGGTCAGTTAGAGTCCTGATTCAAAACAATGTTGGGGAAGCAATTGTGGAAGACATTCGGTATTAACCTCTGGCCTCAACAGGTGCTAACAGGAACAAGCGCACCCCGATATACACGCTATTGTGAAAAGTCCACTAGAGAAGACCACTCGGGCACTAGTTCAAGCCAACAGGAAGTCTTTCTTAGCCAGTGGGCTACTACATTAGCATTCTGGACCTGAGCGCAGTCCCGAATCTTTCTCAGGGTGAGCTTTTCAGTACAAAAGCCATATCCTGGGTTGACACCTCTTGGTTAGCAAGAACAGTTAACTAAAAGCAGAACACAGAAGCCAGAAAGTAAGGTTAGTACATTTAAGGACTTTCCCAGAACTATGGACTTTGATGGATCAGATCTTTAGTCTCCTTTTGGCAGGAGGTACTGCCTATGTGCTGGGTTCTGAGACCTGAATGGCACTTCCATCATGGCGTCAGCTGTGCTAAGGCTTACAATGCAAGCACACAAAGGTAGTCAGCTAATGGGAGGCCCCCTTGAAGTCTCACAGCCTCTTGCATCTCTGGAGAGCAGACAGCATGCTTCTGACTTCAGCTGATGTGGGCTGTGGCTGAGAATGTAGCATCTCTAGAGGCCTTCTTCAAGTGTTCCGCTGGGTTTCCAAACTCTTAGAGAGGCTGGGCTGTTTCTTCTGAAGCTCACACAGCCTTTGGACCTGGTAGGTAGGTGACAGGCTCCTGCTAGTCTCCAAGTGTGGCTTATGGGAGATCTAGAGATCTGGCTAGTGCATTCTGAAGGGGCCTTTTCATTTCTGTGTTTCATTATTCAAGCAATTTTTTGTGTCACTGCTCCTTGAGAGATATGAACACGTGTTTATTCACCCCTAAGGCACCAATGACAGGGCAAAATAATTACCGCCAAAGTCCAGCTTGGTGAACCAAGAGTTTACTGGTGTTGCTTAGGGAGTATGGGTGAGGTGTTACAACAGGAGCAGCTGAATCACTGAAAACCACCCCAGCATGGGTGATGGTCCTCAAAACCTGACAACCTGGAACTCTCTGCAAGACTTGCAGGCACCTCACCAGGTTGGAGAGGACCTCCTCTAGGCATCTCAGATGGCCTCTGACTCTCGGCAGCCTTTCTGATTAAAACAACCTTGAGGAGGGAGGGAATTTGTTCATCTGGTCAGTCTCAGGGACTTTCTGAGACTTTTGAGTTCCTGGTCCCCAAGGAAATTCTCTTCAGAATGTCTTTCTTAAAAAACATTCTTTTAAAATTCCTTGAGTCTTACAGAGGTTTCCTCCATGATGAAATGTTTTATTTGGGAGGAAATTGCTAAATTAATATTAAGAGGAGTGGAGCTGGATGGAGGCGGTGCACGCCTTTAATCCCAGCACTTGGGAGGCAGAAGAGGGCAGATTTCCGAGTCTGAGTCCAGCCTGGTCTACAAAGTGAGTTCCAGGACAGCCAGGGATATATGGAGAAATCCTGTCTTGAAAAACAAACCAAGTGTGGGGTGGGAGAGAGAGAGAGAGAGAGACAGAGACAGAGACAGAGACAGAGAGAGACAGAGAGGGAGGGAGGGAGGAAGGGAGAGGGAGAGAGAGAGAAAGAGGGAGAGAGAGAGAGACAGAGACAGAGAGGGAGGGAGGGAGAGGGAGGGAGGGAGGGAGAGAGAGAGAGAGAGACAGAGACAGAGACAGAGACAGAGACAGAGAGGGAGGGAGGGAGGGAGAGAGAGAGAGAGAGAGAGAGAGAGAGAGAGAGAGAGAGAGAGAGGGGCTAGGCCACACTGAAGTCATATATTCCCTAGTAGTCCTAGTGTTCCGTCAGTTCAGTGCGGGTCTATTTCTGACTCACACTACCTGCTCACTGAGGCTTGGGAGATTACTCATAGAGGCTTTTCTTGTGTGTTGGCCAGTCAGTCAGCACAGAGTGTTTCTACCTCAGGCCTGCTGCGTCCACTCCCCCCTCCAAATTTCACTAGTCTACAGAAGGGGGCCACTCCCTTCCACATTCCACTTGAGTCCGGGCATCTAAGGTGAGGGGCGCGTAAGTATTCCATGGGAATGGAAGAGCTGGCACAGCAGGGGAAAAGAGCTGCAGCAGTGATGATGATGGCCATCCATGCTCTCACCCTGACACTTCCTCCAGCCCTGCCATGAGCTCACTTGTAGCTTGTCCCACCCCACTTCTTTCCATTCTGAAGATAAGGACTCTGTGGCATAGTCGGCAAGGGACACAGTTGGGGTTCCATCTATATTTATATTAAGAGCCTTCACTGAACTTCCTCACTCAAGACTTTTGATGACTGGATCTCGTAGCATTCTAGAAGGAATGGCAGGTGAGCAACGCTTTCAGCTTACTCATAAAGACTCAAAGGGAGAGAATTTCAGAAACTCAGAGGGATGACAGTGTGGCTCTCCCACAGTGTTGCAGAATCTGTTCTTTTCAGCTAGCAAATCCACGTGGTTCATATTAGAATCATAATAACCTTAGAGAGGGTTTAGGAAGAATAACATTAAATCGTCTTCATAGATACAATATCAGATATAACAGGAAGTTAATAAAAGGAAGAAAGCAAGCTACCGTAGGACACCAACAAGTCTTCAGACTCTAGACTAAGTCTCTTGTATTTGAGATTGAATGTTCTCAAAACCCCAGGTGACCAAGCTTGTTAACCTCTTATGATGCCTTTGGGCCCCTGGGACATGAATGCCTCTGGCTCCAGGATCAGTGTGTGTGTGTGTGTGTGTGTGTTTTAAAGCTGAACATCTTCTAGTGGGAGATAATGCATCCAGGAATATGTGGGCCACACAAATCAGTCCTGATGGGTTGAAAAGGGGAGTAGACACAAAATTAGGCAGGTACTGAAGGGGGTAGATCTTAGAAGAGTTGGGGGAGGAGTGCATATAATCAAATGCATTGTGGGAAACTCCTGAATAACTAATAAAAATAAATAACAAAATAAAAGCAAAACAAAACAACAACAAAAGCCTATAACGATGCTGTTGAGATAGTGATGGTTCAGAGGGTAGAAAATGTATCACGCAGCCTGGGGATGAGAAGCCACAGAAAAAAGACATAGGGGCATTTTTCTGTAATCCTGGAACTCCTGTGTTGAGATGGGAGGTAGAGACAGGAGAGCTCTGCCAGGGAAGAGGAAACATAGAGACCTGGCCATGACAAGATGGAAGGAAAAGGGCCAGTTGTTCTCTGACCTTCACAGGTGTGTGCTGTAGCACATGTGTTCCCTTACATGCTACTAATTAGAATAATTTAAAAAGACATAGTACAAAATACTAATGATCATCAAGGAAACCAGGTGGAAACGTGTTTAGTATAAGAGTAAAAAAGAAAAAAAGATTCAGTCAAATCTTTATTTCCTTTATTAACACATTAAACAAGCAGGCCTAGTAATTATCATGATTTGGAAGTAGCAATAATCATTATGATATTTGGAGATATCTTTGATAATTATAATGTAATGTGACTTAAAAATATCCATGATTTCTGTTGTTGACAAAGTCACAGGTGGCAGTAATGTGCCTGCAATTCAGCTGCTCCCGTGTATAATTAAAGAGAATCTTAAAAGTTGTTGGTTTTTTTTTTTATTTGACTTTATGGATCTAATAAATTTTACTTGGTGGCGCACTGGGGTGTCTTGGGTTATCAGTGAAGAACCTTGGATCTGGATTGGCCCCCTGCTCTTCTTGAATCAAAGTCTAGAACTGAGTCCAAGGTCAAAGGATAGAAAAGGTATTATGGCTTTATTTTGTTAATCCATTCAGTCTTGGTTACCTTCATGATAACCTCTCTGACCATATTGAAGGACTAGAGTTGAGCTGGGTGATGGCTCAATCTGTGAAAAGCTGGCATGCAAGCATGAGGAACTGAGTTCGAGTTATAGATCCACATTAAAACAAAGCAACCAAAACTTAGGTGTGGCAGTGTGCACTTAGAATCTCACTGCTGAGGAGGTGGAGACAGGCAGGTGCCCGAGAGTCATTGGCTGTCAGTTGAGTAATCAGTGAGCTCTGGGCCAGTGAGAGACAACAACAAGATAGTGGGCCCCTGAGAAAGTCACCCTAGTGAGGAGGTTGCACTCAGCTTACACACACACACACACACACACACATACACACAAAACGGGTTAAGGCCCCCAGACATTAGCACATCTGACACCTTGTTTGAGGCACTATTCAGATCTTAGCACCTAACATGTAGATCCCAACCTCTGCCAAACTGGGATCAAAACCTAATCCACCAGAGACCTAGTCCATAGTTCCAGGATCCAGGAAAGTCCCAAAATGTGGTAACCTTGCTTTTCGACTTCTGTAGTTTCACTTCTCACTAACTGTTCTTGCTAAATGACATGTGTCAACCAGGATGTGGGTTTTGTGTATAAAAGACGAAAAAATAGTAAAACTCAGACTGCAAGACTTGGACACGTTCCCTGTGCAGTTGTGGGCTGGCAAGACAGACTTCCTATTTGCCTGGGAGAGTGTCCATGTGCTCCCGGTGGTATACCTCACAACAGACGTCAGTATGTTTTTTGAATACCGAGGTTAGTCTTCACACACGTTATTTCACCAGTCCTTGTGGGGTTTGTGGCTAAATGCATTTAGGAGAAGAGGTTGTGATGGTCAGCCTCCATGGACACTGATTCTGACCCAGACAGTCCGCAGATCACATTTTAGATACCAAAATTATCACCATAGTGGCATCAGTAGTGGTAGCAGTGGGCCCCCCCCTCGGCTTCCCCCTCTCTGAGTGTTCTAGGTCTCACGCCTGATGCCTGCTTCTCCTGGCACTGCTCCTCAGTTGTTCGTACTGTGTGGGATGGGGAATCTGCATAAGTGAAGGGAATGGCTGAAGCCTGCATCTTTCAGCAGGAAGATGGATCAGCTGGTAGTGAGGGTGGTCCACACACGGAAAGATCCTGTATCACTCTGCCTGCCTTTCTTTGGCCAGAACCCTGATATGTGTTCTTACCAACTCCAGGGGAGACTGGGAAGGGAAATGTAGTCCAGTCATGTCCCTTCAGGGGGACAAAGAGTAGTTTTGGTGAATCATAAACATCTCTAAGACATATTTCTGTGTAAGAGCTTGGGAATGGGGAGGATCTCTGTGACATACTGTCTCCAGGACAGGACATGGCTGTTGTACTCATGAACTCATGGTAGCCATGGTTATCTGCACAAGTTCAAACCGGCCAGTAATCCCAGCTTGAGGGAGGGAGGGGCTTATGAGGTTCCACTTCTAAACCGAAGAGTTCTTGGCAAAGAGGGCTGCTGGAGGAGTTTTCTTCCAAAGTGTGTTTGCTGGGAAGTTGCTTGTTGGAATCAGTTTGGCTATTAACAAAACAATAAGAGAGGACATGAAGATGGGAGGAGCATGTGTTGGGGTGAAGAACCAAGGGAGGAAGAGGGGAGAGTGGGGGTGCATAGATCAAGATCGTATACATACGAAATTTTCAGAGAATAAAAAGGATTTTGAAAGGCATGTTTCATGAGCAAAGTCAATCTTCAGCCATTTAGGAGGCCTTCACTCTCCTGCATCCCCACAGCATCCTGGCCCCAGCACAGCATGGTGCTGACTTAGACTTTGGTCTCCCTCCTTAGAGGCACAAATTGCCAATGCTTTCCTCTGGGGAGGCCATAGACTGAATTTGACACAAATACATTACTGCAAATTAGAGAATGTGAAAAATCGCACGCTGTGGGGATTTGGACTCTGGGTCTATTTTTATAAGCCACAGAGAGGCTGCAAATGAAATATTGTCAAACAGAAAACAGATTAAAATATATAATGGTTTATTACTATATGTTTAAATGAATATTTAAAGTGTAGCCCTCGATTTTTTTTCTTCTTAAGGAAATTGGAAAGTGGTTATTGGCTTTTTCCCTCTCTGCTTGATTTGTAGTTTTAGCCTGAAAGATTTGGCTAGCCCTTACATTAGAACCTTCTGCATGAAGCCTTCAGAAGTGGCCACTGTATTGTCATGGAATTAGGTGCATAGGGCAAGAGAAGTAGATCCTTGGATTATCTGCTATATGATGCCACCAGCTATAAATCTTTCTGTTCTTAGATGCTGCGAGCTTACTATGAGTCTCAGCCTGTCTCTAATGTTCAGGGTGCGTGGGGGCAGGAGCGACGGAATAAAAGCCACTCGGCACTAAATGCTCACTCTGACTTGAAAACATGCTGGTATTTTTGATCTGTTTTTAAAATATGTGCACATGGAAGAAAGTCACTCTTGTGGAGAAAGAGAAATTAGACCAATATACAATAAGACAGCGCCACAAATATCACACAGTCTGTCTTAGCTACTGTTCCTGTTGCAGAGATAAAAATACTCTAAGGAAGCCACTGAATGGAGGAAGGATTTATTTCAGCTCACAGTTTCAAGGTGCAGTCATGGTGGGAAATCAAGGCTACAGGATCTCAAAGCAGCTGGACGCTCCCAGTCAGGAAACAGGGGGCTGCGTGTGTGTTAGTTTTCACCTCACTGTCCTCATCTTATACAGTCCATGGTCCCTACTCAAGGAACGGTGCCAACCACAATTCAAAGGGGTCATTTCACATAAATCAGCACAATCAGTATAGTTCCCCAGTGGCATATACTAGGGACCCATTTTCCTGGTGAATATAGTCTGTCAGATTGACAATTAGCTCTGATCACGCTGTCTATGATACTTCTTTCCCTCAAATTCCCCCAGTGTTTATGAGGTTGTTGGGTAAGTGCTGGTGGTCATCTGTGTCTTGGCATCTCATCCAAACCAATTGGTTTGGAAACTGGGCGGGCATTGTGCAATCCCTGCTATAAACAATAAGGACCCATGGTCCTGACATTGGATCCTCTAATGGCTGGGAGTGGAGACTGTAATCATGGGGGTCTCTATGCTTAAGGAGACTGCAGGACTTCCTGTCTGCTGGAAGTTGCACTGTACCTACTAAACGGGGCTTCTGCTGCCACCTCCCCATTCTCTCTTCCTCCCTCTATTTCTCCATCCTCAGCACGAGTCACCTATGAAAGTTAAAAAAATGACTTTGACTTGTGTCATTTCTATTTATTTTCATAACTCGCATTCTGAACTTCTTCTGACATGTTTTCTTTCCTATGAGCTAATACTGTGGCTTAAATAATATGACTAGGAAGAAGGAACCTTGATGTTTTGTCCCCCGAGGGACAACCTAATCTGACTGATGAGTCAAAATGAAGAGAGAAGTGCTAAGTGTGTCAACTCTGAGATGATGGCATTCTGGGTGATTTAGGGTCCTCTAGTGACTTACCATGCCAGCTGGCAACACCTCACTTTCTCATCTACAGTATGGGGGTGGTGTGGGATTCCCCTCTGTATACCATTGGTTAATAAAGAAGCTGCTTTCGGCCAATGACTTAACAGAACATAGCCAGGCTGGAAAAGATATATAGAGAGAGTAGGCAGAGTCAGTGAGATGCCATGTAGCTGCCACTGAGGAGACAGATGCCAGAACTTTGCCAGTAGGCCACAACCTGGTGGTGATGCACAGATTAATGGAGATGGGTTAGTTTAGGATATAAAAGCTAACTAGAAATACGCTTAAGCTATTGGTCAAACAGTATTGCAAATAATATAGTTTCTGTGTGATTATTTCGGGTCTGAGCAGCAGGGAAAGAATGAGCAGCCTCAGTCAACATGGGGGTGATCATGCCATGATGTAATCCTCTTAGAGTAAGGATTGAACGAAAGAAGGCAGTTACAACGTTGGTCACATTGACTGGCATGTACAAAGTTGTTGGCGCTCCCTCCCCAGACTAATCTGAGCCCTCCAGAGCTTTGCTTAATGTCCAATGGAAGAGAAAGTTGTGAATTCCCCCAAACCCATTTCCTCCATCCCCCTTAGGTACACAGCTAGAATGCTTCCCAGCTTCTTTTGCAATTGTGGGATCATGTGACTGAGTCTTGTCCAACAGAGTCCAATGGAAGACTCTTGATTTTACTTAAAAATGTTTCCCACAGAGTAATCACCTGTAGCTCTCCTGTACCATCTTTGGCTTGAATGAAGTGATTCAGAGGCTCATCTCATTTTAGATAACCCTTTTTAATATCCTGCCTTTCTTTTTTTGTGAATTCTGTTCTATGGCAAATTTATAGATGTGTATAATGTGTTCTGATTAGTCCCTCCCCACCCTCATACATGTGTATAATGTATTCATACATGTGTATAATGTGTTCTGGTTAGTCCCTCCCCACCCTCATACATGTGTATAATGTATTCATACATGTGTATAATGTGTTCTGGTTAGTCCTCCTACCCCCAACCTTCTCTTATCTCCTCATTCCTCTCAACCTCTTTTCTCCCTACTAGTCCTTTTCCCAGATTGGGGATTACATACTTTAAGGTTTGCTTATGTTCATACACACATATATGTATTGCACCTTTTATTCTCCCTCATCGCCCTCCTTTTGAGAACGTCCTTCTTTCCAGCTAGTCTCTGCTCTCCCTTTGGCCAGCATATCATCCTTACTGTGTTTTTTTATTTAATGACCCAATGATTTTCTTACAGGAGTATGGGTGAGGAGTTCCATGAGTTCAGCACTGAAGAAAATTTCTCTCCTTCCTCCAGCAACACCTAATTGTCCATAAATTCTCAGGGAGGAATAGGACCTCATGGGGCCCTTCCCCTGACTTATTTTCTACTGCCTGTTCATCTTCAGGGAGGGGTGAGGCCTCATCAGCCTCTCCCTTCTCCATGACAGGATGTTGATAGGTCCAATATGTGCAGGTCACGGCAGGTAATCTAATCATAGCAGCTGAGGGCTCATGGATGCAAAGGCAACATCATGCCTAGAGGACTGTGTTCTCCGAGACTTTCCCTCTTCCTCTGTATTTCTCTCTGTATTCTTTCGGGTACTCTTCTGTGGTCTTCCCTGAGTAAGCTGCTCTTGCTGTACTCTTGCCTCCATTGTCTGGTAAATTTGTGACCTAATGGGTAGAGGAAGGAAAAATAGTTGAACAGCTTCTTACAAGAGGCTGTGTTGGGGGACATGGCCCCTTGCAGCACAAGTTTATCTCTGGATTAGGAAGAAAAATCCCTTCCCATGTTGTTAGGCAATCATGTGCCCAGGGTCTCAGTAGCCTCACCCACAAATCAGTAGGGAAGGGGTGGGAGAAGACATTTGTCCCAAGAAGTATGGTAACCTAGAACCCCCACCTTAAGAGCCTGTGTGTCGGGTTTCAGCCACTCCTGATCTTGCACAGACTGCTTGCTGAGGCAGATGCTGTCTGGGTTTCCCATGGATGAGCATTCTTCAAATAGAGAAACTTCCGGACCTTCCCATCTCTATCACTTCTGAGGGGAGGGTGGCAGCCTCAGTGTCCTGGGATGCAGCAGGCTTCCTGTGGAGTTGCTCTCTGCCCACTCACAGGTCTGCCACTGCAGAGAGACTTCATACATCATTAGAGAGATGTCACATGCATCGACATAACGCCTTGTTCTTACCCGGAATGTCACCGTAGACTCCTCTAAAAAATCAGATTCAAATACAAGCACATTTCTCCCTTAAATCATCCCTTCTGCCATCAGCTGCCCCCAAAGGGAAGTTGCTAGTGAAATAACAACTCAGAAGGTTAAGAAAAGCATTGGAAAAATGTTAGCTGAAAACGTGAACTTTGCAGCCTGTGCCGAGGGAACAGAATCAGAGGGGGTGCAGAAAGAGGTTTCGCACCCGGAATCTTAAAAGATCTCTTTTCTGTCCTCACAGCAATGCTTGGATGTTTGGGACATGACTGAGGGCCCCAGAAGACGCCTCTCTTGTTTTGAGTTTTCAACTCTGCTCAATTTCAGAATCTTCTCTGTGCTAATGTGTCCCAGGGAAGCTCTTTCTGAAAGCTCAAATAAGGCGGTGCATTGTATTTATCCACCGAGGCTGGAGACAGGTGGTGATTTTCTTTTTTATGTATTCATCAATAAGCATTCACTCCTGGGGTATCTGATGGGGTCCAGCACGCTGGTGGGTCCTGGAGCTCCTTTTCTGAACTCTTGCTAGGTTACATTGGATAAGTTAACTTGTGACTCTGTGCCCCTACTTTCTAGTTTGTGGCATAGTCCTGGCAGATGAACTAAGTACGTGGATTCATTTGAAATACTCAGCACAGGGCCCAGGCAGGCTTCACCATATTGCCTCCATTAATTATAATAGAAGTTCTTGAAGAGCTGGAAATAACCCTTGGTTGACATGTGATTCTGAAATTGTGGGGTGCTTCCTCTCTTCATGGGCTATTAAGGTTCATAGTGGCTGTTTTCATTAACATAAAAGTGGCATCTGGTCACCTTGTATGTGAGAAAGTCATTGGTTTGTTAACTGGAGGATGAACTCATTATTCAAGTCACCCATCCATCCATCACTCCGTCCATTCATCCATCCACCAGCTGACCAGTTGTTTACATAAACCAGGGTTTTTCAAGGTTAGAGTTCTAGAGATTGTGGCTGCTTCTCATTGCCGGAGACTACTCTGCACAGTAGTGTTGAGCAGTCTCCCTGGCTTTGCCTCTCCCGATACACAAAGCATCCACTCTTCCCAAGCCACCGCATTAAAACCTGATTTTAGGAAAGTACCAAATATCAGCTGGGGGAGAGTAAACCTGTCCCAGCTTCATGGACAATTCCTATTCTAAGAAGCCTCCTGAGATCACCGTATTCAAGATCTTTTGTTTTTTTTTGCAGTGCACCCCCCCTCCATGGAAGGGAGCATAGTCAGATAATGGTTATTTCTTCTAAGAGTCCAAGCTTGTCACCAAGCACTGCTACATGGGGTCATTAAAAAGGGGTAGAGAGTTGAGTTAGTGGAGCACCTGTAATCCCAGTGCACAGAGAGGGTGAGGCAGAAGCATCACAAATTCAAGGCCTGTTCAAGTTCAACTTTGTGAGACTGGGTCTCTAAAGGAACAGTGAAGCAGAGACCAAGGCTATGTAATGGTGTGCTAGGGATGAAGTTCACTTGCCAGAGCACTTGCTTAGCATGCACAAAGTCCCGGGTTCAATTCCCAGCACCACATAAGCCAGGAGTGCTAGTATACACTTGTAATTCCAGCACTGGAGAGATGGAGGCAAGAGGATCTGTAGTTCAAGGTCGCTCTAGTCATATTTACTATGTATGAGGTCAGCCTGAGCTACATGAGATCCTGTCTCGAACAAAAGAAAATGAAATTTAGAGATGTTATTTTAGGGTGAAATACTCGTCTCAGATGCAGCAGACTTCAAACAGGAAACAAAAGGCAGGAGACCTCTCTGAAGTGACCAGTTCTGCACTGTTTGTCACTCACTCCAGAAATCTAATATGACCCCATAGGTACAGATTCCAAGCCCATGTCCATCCCTTACAGACTGTGTGACTCCTTCAGTGGCTTTGCTTGGCTGGGTCTTGATTTCTCCATCTGTGAAATGTGAAGTAACCGAGGTCCTCTCACAGCCAACAGCAACACCCAGTGAGAGAATGCATTCAAGTCTCCCAGAGCAATGTCAGCACAGCACGCATCAACAATACGTTGTTATTACTGGGAATCAAGCCACCTGTACATCAAGATTGGCTCTGCTACCTCTCTCTGCAGACCCCCTCTTTGGCCTTCAGAACATCAAAGCCCCTTTTCTTGCTCACATGTGTGATGGGCAGGTATCCCTGATATGAGCCGGGGACAGAAACCAAGGGCACTTGTGGAACATGGGTAGGGCTGCCCCTCCTATGACTGCAGTGTGCTTTGGGGCAGAGGGATGCCGCTAGCTGGAGCTTCTCTGTGTTATTTCCCCCAAAACAAGTGCCTTTCTTGCCAAGCCATCATTCCTGTGCAACACTTTAATTTACATCTTTTAATAACTTCTGTTGCCATGGAAGCACTGGAATTCAGTTTTAAAATAGACAAACTAATTGTTTCAGTCAGTTTGGGTATTTGCTGTCAAGGAAACAGCCAACATTTCCCCATCTCCATGAGCCCACTTAATTGGATGCATGAGGAGGTAAAATGGTAGAGGGGGGCCCTCCCCACTTTGCTGCCAGGTGGGGAGCAACAGAGGACATCAGTTATGAGTGGGGTGAGCCTTCCAGCTTGGCTTCACGCCTGGGAAGGGTAGAATCTGGATGAATGTAGGGTTATCAGGTGAGTACTCTGCGTGAATCAGGGAAGAGCAGTAGGGGTAGATGATTCTTGAGGCTGTGCTGGGGTGAAGCTCAGAGCTCTGCTATCTGAAAACCAGATGGAGCCAGATGTTGTCATCGTCATCCACCCTGTTTCAAAGGATTCTGGTCCAGCACACACTGGCACAAGACTGGACACTGTCTCCTTGGAGAGACTTAAAGGACGCACACATTTTTCACGCCAGAGTAGATTCCAACTTATCCCCCTCTCTTTAGTGCGTGCCAGGCTCTCAGGGTTACGGATCCAGACAGAATGTGGTGTATTCTTTGTTTTGAGACAGTGGCTCCTGTAGCCCAGTTTGGCCTTCAACTTGCTACAATGCTGAACTTGGCCTTGAACTTCTGATTTTCTTTCTTCTACCTACTCAGTACTGAGATTTTGCCGGTGTATGCCACATACCTGCCATTTTGTGATTCTAGGGATCAATTGAGCCTTGCTTTGTGCAAGATAGGCTGCCAACTATGCCACACCCCCGTCTCTTGAATACTCATTTATGTAGTCACTCAACAGAACTTAGACCTATTGCATTTCTGTACATCAGTGAACTCAGTGTTGATCTTTCTTTACAAAGTTTATAGCAGACACACAATGAATGACAAGAACAACACACTGAGGCAGATGTTGAAAATGAATGTGAGAAAGGCAAATAGAAAAGGCAGGACTGAATGGGGTTGGGAGAACCAGGTGCAATTGCGTTATTACTTGCTGGCTTAGGTGGTGTCCCTGAGAATGGAAAGCTTGGAGAAATACTTGACAGAGGTCAGAACATCAACCTAGTGGGACCTTGGAGGTCAAGTGTGATTAGGTGTGATTAAAAGTTCTGTTATTGGAGCAGATTTGGCTTGCAATCCTATTTTTATCACTTATGCTCTGGGTGGCTATGTTATGTCTCAGATCTTTATTTTTAGAGTCAGAAGAATAATGTTTTAAGTTATTGAGGTGGATTTGTGCTCCTAAAGTGCCTGGCATGAAGTAAGAGTGATGATGATGATGATGATGGTGATGATTATTGTTCTAGTTTTCTTTCTCTTTGTGTCAAAAAAAAAATCCTGGTAACAAGCAACTTAGGGCAAGCAAGGGTATATTTTAGCTCACAGTTCCAGGGTACAATCTATCACTGGGGAGAAGTGAAGGTGGGATTTCATGCAGTTAGTCATACCCCATCCACAGTCAAGAACAGACAGCAATGCTGCCTGATTCCTGGTGGCTTAGCTAGCCTTTTCTACTCTTATACAATAAAGGACTCAAAAAAAGTGAATGATGCCACTTGTAGTGGGCTGGGTCTTCCTACATCAACCATTAGTGAAGACAGTCCTCTGCAGATGTGACCACAGGCCAACTTGATCTAGACAATTGCCAATTTAGGATGTCTTAGGTGACTCTAGGCTGTGGAAAGGTGACATTTAAAATTAACCATTGGGATGATGGTGGTGGTGTCCGGGTGGTGGTAGTGACTAATGTGATGGTAATGATGATTGTGATGGTGGCAACGAACGTGCTGGTGATGATGATGGTGGTCATGGTGATGTTGATGGAGATGATGGTGTTCATAAACAAATGGAAACAAGCAACAAAGCAGTGGCTGTTTGCTCTGAGATGCTCTAAACAGGAGGATGCAGCGCAGCACACGGTAGAATGCACAAGATTTATCATGATCAATGCAAATGTGGTTGCAACATACAGTTCCAAAGGAGAAGTAAGGGGAACCAAATCTGAAAACTGGGCCTCACTAGGAGGCCATGGTGGCAATCAGATGGGGATGTTAGTGAATTTATTAGTGATGGTAGTCATGGTGATGGCATTGGGACTACAGATGCTCTCTGGGACTAGCTATCATGTGTTATCTATGTGTCTGTCTATCTATCTGTCATCTATCTATCTATTTATCAGTCATCTCATATTTATATCTATTTACATCTCTAGCATCCATCTATCTACTTGCATAGCTAATATGAAAATCTGAGCATTCCATTTTGCCATGTGTTCCCTGTACTCACAAGTACTGTACTTTCAGAAAGAGGAGACCCACATTTAAGAAACGGTGTTCAGAATAGAAATGCAGTATCTTAAACAAAAGAATCATTACACCAGCAGCTCTTGACCCATCTGTTGCCAATGCTGAGGTCACAATGATGAATCTTAACTTAGTTAAGGCAGCTTCCTGGGAGAGCTAAAGCAATGTGGACCAGGTGCCTGCCTTCCTAACTTAATACAGGACTGGAGCTCAGAGAATCCCAGGCAAGAGGTGACTCACAGTCCATTACGTTATCTGCCTGAGATATTAGATTTCTCGGATGAGCCCTGGAAGCTGGAGCTGGATTTCAGTCAACTCATAGCAGGACTCCAGCAAGTGCCAACCTCTTTGTCATTGAAGAGGAAAATGTATGAAATACCAGGGCTGAGGGACCCTCTTTGTTTTATTCTGAAGCGATAGTCTGGCAGCTTGATTTCCATTCTTCTTGAGTTGGAGAGGGGACCGATGTGGCCTGATGCATAGAAAGCAGCTTTGGGGATGATACCAACATGGTGTGACATTTCTGCAGTTAATGTGTTCTGTGACTCTGAGCAAAACCGCCCTGTTGTTGATTCTGTTGTCTTCTTGTTTACCACGTAGAAGTGTCATTTTGCAGGGCCGTGGGAAGGATTAAGTGATATAACATATGTTAAGCACCCAAGACAGTGCTCAAGTAGGTTTGCTGGAAATCTGAGAGCTGTTTAATCGTCCCACTAAACCTTAACCTTGACTTCAAAATGTGATCACCAGCTACGAGGACTGTTTCTAAATCAGAGAGAGTGAAAAAGCTACATTTGTATCCCAGAGCAGGGGGACCTGGGTGTGGTTGGTATCTTTACCCGCACCATGCAGGACTCTCTGTACCCCAGAAGTGCAGCTGCAAAGGGAGAGGTCACATGATGAGAGCGGTGCTCTTTGGAAAAGGGGGCTGAACGAGGTGTAAGGAAAGGGCAAGGACTGTGAGATGACTCAGTGTGTGAGGCTTTGTTCCCAGGGCTAAAGAGGTAGAGTGTAGCCCGTGAGCCAGCTTCCTGTCTGAGTGGGAGTCTTTATCTCAAAAATGAGATACAAGCTCCTGAGGAGTGACATCTGTGATTGGCCTCTGGCTTCTACACACATGCCCTACCCACACAAGCACCTTCCCTACACAAGGGGACACACACACACACTCGAGAATACACACATGCAAGAGAAAAGAAGAGAGGAAAAAGGCCAAGCCTGGACTCTGGGGGTTCTAGCTAGAGAAAACTCCCCCAGGAGAGGGCAGGGGACTCTCAGGTATAAATATCAACAAAGATTTTGTCTTACACAAGGATCTAGGATTTTTCACACTTTGCTGCTGGCCAAGGTTTGCTTCGAGGGGAGAGGCATGCAAAGCTTTTCAGGTGCAAGAGTTTCCACTGGGAGGAGACACCATCTCCCAGTCTCCGTGGACTGGGCCCAAATCTGCCCATTGTTTTTCTCATTCTCCTTTGAAAGTGTTCAACTATTTTTCTTTTATTGTTCTTTCTTTGGTGTACGTGTGTGTGTGTGCGCGCGCGTGCGTGCGCAAGGCACACCAGTGTATACTTATGTGTGTGTATGTACTTTTGTGTGTGTGCACACACATGCATGTGTGTACTTGTGTGTATATACGTTTGTGTGTGTGTGTGTACACATAGGCATGCATGCTTGCATGCACACATGTGAAAGTCAAGGGTCAGCAACTCAGTAGCTTGCTGCCAGAAGACCCAGACTTTTTTACTTGGGATTTGGGATCAAACCCATGTCCTCATGCTTACAATACAAGCATTCCCCCAAGTGAGCCATCTCCTGAGCTGCCAAAGGAATTTTTCACAACTCTTTAAGATACCAGGAATTTAAGAACTATCTCCTGTCCATCATGGAGCAAGGTCCTTACTCTTCCCTGAAGACAGGGGACAGCTTTTCAGGTTTCTGAAAGATACTGGGACCTTCCTGATTATCCATGAAACAAATAGACCTCCCCTAGGGAATAATACAGAGGCCAGAGGCTACAGCACTATCTGACTTTCATGTGGAGGGAGGGGCAGCAGTAGGGTTCAACAGTAGCAGGTATTGGAGGAGTGAACTGACGCTTGCAATGAAATTTTCCGCATGTGTGTAGCTATAATTCATGACACCACTTTGCAGATGAAAGGTTTGAAGCACAGAGAGATTGAAACATTCGTCCACAATCACACCCATATAGCAGACAGACCAGAATTTGAGCCCAGTGCTTTTAAAATGTGGTTTTATATACATTAGTTATACATAACAATGAGTCCATTCTGACATCTGCATACATGCGCACAGTGTATGTGATCACAGTCACTCCCGATGCCATTTCCTTCCCTCTCCCTCTATTGATTTCTATCCTCTGCCCAACCAGTCCCTCTTCTATTTTTATGTCTTCTTCTTCTTTCTTTCTTTTCTTCCTTTTTTTAAATGAGTCAATGAACTTCATTGGTGTTACTTACACATGCACAATTGAGGGGTCATTTGCCAGAGCATAGGCACTATCCAGTGTCTGTACCACTGTGAGAAAATCTCTCCTCCTTCTACATCAGTCATTAACTGGATGTGAATCCTCAAGAGGGTGTCCAGCAGCATGAGCACCTCTGTCCTGCATAGTAGGGCATCGCCATGCCAGACTTTTTATAGATCTATTATGGCTACTCTAAGCTTAAGACTACCAGAGCCACACTGTGTCTGGAAGAGACCATTCCACAGCACTCCAGCCCCTTGTCTGGCCCCGCCCTTCCATTCTGATCCTTTTTCCACGATGTTCCCCAGGCTTCTCAGAGGGTAATAGAGCATTTGAGTCATCAATAGGCGCATTTAAAGAAGTTAATGACAGTGGTGAGGTGAATTCATAGCTTTGCTGGCAAGAAGAAGCCTGACCAATTGTTTGAACCCAGTGGGTTTCATGGAGAAGATGAATCAGAAGGAAAGGTGGTGCCAGCCATCCAGTGGGTCCATAAACCCCCATTGTATCACCACAGCTGAGAAGCTGGTTCAAGTGAGCCCCAAGAGATTCCAGCATGCTCCAGAGTGGACCTTGGGTACATGTGAGTGAGCGTGCTATTAG
Organism: Chionomys nivalis; assembly: GCF_950005125.1. Classification (NCBI taxonomy): domain Eukaryota; kingdom Metazoa; phylum Chordata; class Mammalia; order Rodentia; family Cricetidae; genus Chionomys; species Chionomys nivalis. Next base: position 9,130,811 of record NC_080092.1, on the reverse strand, counting down.
GACAAAGGGAATCTCTGCAACATTACTTTAGCTTGCAGTGGTACCTTTACTGGTGTGGTCTATTGATCAGCATCTTTATTGGGGCTGTCTATTGATCAATGTCTAGCTTTGTTCTAGGTTTCATGGCTGGGGCGGGAATGTGGTACTCGCTCTTTCATTTTGTGCTCTGGACAGGGTCTTTCTATGTAGCACAAGTTGAGTTCAATCTTGTAGTCCTCATGCCTCCATCTCCTAGTCCTTGTATAGTAGACATTCACTATCATGTCTGTCTCACATGGGATGCTATCACTAAGAGGTACCCAGTTTCTAACACACTGGTCACAAGGTAGATGCTTGGTGCCCTATTGATTGCTTCATGGCTGTATGAGGTTGTAAGCAAAGAGTATGAAGAGAAGAGGGTGTATTTTCCAGGTATAGAGAACTGCATGCACTAACGCAGGAATAAAGGAAGATCTGATCTTCCAAACAGCAGCACTTCTGCAAAGACTTTCATTTCAGTACCACCAGGAGACATTGGTGCAGGCTCGTTTATCAAAGCCTTCCTGCTCCCACTACGTGCGGCCATCCCCTCATCCATATTCTCCCAAGTACAACCCCCCAGCCCAGCAATTGTTGTGTCCTTTAAAGCAACCATCAGGACAAAGACAAATCATTTCTCCTTAGTAAGAGATGTGATCTTCTTGGGGACCAAGCAGCAGGCCCCTGGACTCTAGCGAAGATACCAGAACAGGCAGCAGGAAGAATACAAAGTTAGCATGCTCTTCCTGAGAGAGATCACAACCCGCTCTGAGTTTGAAGAGTCTGGGGATCTGAGAGACACCATGCTCCTGGGAGAATCTGGCAATGCTGGGGCCTGTTTGAGAGGAGCATAGGATGCCAGAGAAAAAATTGGGTCCCAATAATCACTACTTTGGGGCCATAGGATCCCTGCTTCCTCTGTTGCTACCAGTCACAAACTCAAGAGAAGACACTTATTGGCATCAGGAGAAACTGAGGTACACATTTATTGAGTCTCACATCTCAGCATCAACTAAGCCGCACTGGTCTTCCTTGTCTCTGCTTATATTCCTCTGAGATTTTCTCGTGCCTGTCCTACCCCTCCATTGTCATTAATTTAGATAGGCTTCAACTGTCACTCTTGAGACCACATCAGGATGCAGTTGTCTGATGTCTTTGCCATTGTCCTTTTATAGGCCATCTTGCCCTCTATAGTCATGTCTGTCTAGATCTGGCAATGATGTGTTGTAATCTGAAGATGAAATGCAAAGTCATCATGCCTCTTTTATGTCTCAGTGCCTTTGTTCCAATGATGGTTTGTGTAGATGTGCCTTCACAGGTGTGCTAATCAGTATGGTGGGCTACCTACTGCTTTTGACCATTACATTTAAACTGAAAATAGTGGAAATGCTCATGGCCTCAGCCACAGCAGTCCAGTGCCAAGTGTTTGATTCCCGGGTGTTTGATGTCAAGGTTAAGTGTAGAGCACCAACCAGCCTGACTAAGATCAGTACTTCCCATTCTTGATCTGCTGTTTTCCACACACCAGGAGCCCTACTTTGGTGTGTGTGTGGGGGTGTCCTTTTCCTCTGTGAGTCTTCTCAGTACATCATACCTTTGTGCTTTTGCTCAGGATTCACCTCTACTTCCAACTTGCCCCACCAGAGTCCAGACCCAAGAGTCCAAATTCTTTGGGCTTCAACTACATAGGGGAGGTTTCTTTGATTTGTCATCTAGAAGTGGCATGTCCTGCCTCACTATTATCCTAGTCTTTGGTACTCCCTGTCTTACTTCTAATTCTCCATCTTAGTCATGGGTGTCTATGTGAGACTCAATGGATGGTGTCGAATGAATCATTGTTGTTCACTGTGTTAGGATATAAACTATAAGTACTGACAAGTACATTATTATTCGCCTGCGGTGCGTTCATTCTAGAAAGTGTATTTGCAGTGTTTGTAACACTTACGACAGAACTATCAAGGAGTACTCCCATTTCATAGATGAATAAGCAGAGACTCAAAACCATTCAGTATCCATTTCCACATTTATAGTTGGCAAATGGTACAACCGGAATGGGAACTAAAGCTCCAATTGCTTCAAGCCTTGTATTCCCTTGTGTAACGCTGAGGAGTGTCTTTGCAGCAATGTTTCTTCATTTTGTTGTGTATCTGTTCTGGGTGGAGGCCTTCATTAATTCTTTCTCCCACTCTTACTCACTCTCTTCCATTCCAAGCCCATAGTCTGGCGTGTCTTTCTACTACACAGGAACCTTTTACCATCTAGAAAATGCCCTAAGGTGCTGCCTTCCCAACCTTTTCTTAAACCTGTAGAGATGGTATTTTAGATGTGGAGAGAGGACTCAAGAGAGAACACCCCGATGAACCTGGACCTTGGCCTTCCAGTCTCCATCACAGTGAGGATGATTTCTGTTGTTGAAGTTGCCAGTCTGTGGGATCTTGATACAACAACCTTAGCAAATGAATGCATCCCCATAGGCTTCTTCCAGAGTGTTCCAGATCTCTCCATTGGGAATTCTAGGCCCCCACTGCAATGGTCATTGGGTCCCAAGACTCCTGTTGGAATCCTTGAAGATGATTTATTGCTTGTGTGAGGTATGTATGGGGTAAATGTTGTATTTGGGGTAGAAAGCTCTCTAGCGGAAAATATAGGCACAATCTGCACATTTGTGTGTATGGTGTACACATGTACATGTGTATGACTGTGTTTGTATGCAGGTATTCATGGGCATGAATGCGTGTGAGTGTGGAGGTCAGAAATCAATGTCAGGTGTCTCTGTCACTCTCTATCTTATTTTCTGAGACAGGATCTCTGACAGAACATGGAGCTAGTAGATGTAGCTAGGCTGTCTGCCAGCAAGTCCCAGGGGTCTTTCTCTCTCTGCTTCCCCAGTGTTGAGTCACATGTATGCACTGTGGGCTGCCACACCTGGCCTTTTACATGGATGCCTGGGATACAACACAAGTCCTTGTGCTTGGATGACAAGCACATCACAGAGCCATCACCCCAGCCCCTGCCCGGCTTTGTTTGGAAGAAGATCCCCAGCGTCAGGATATACTACAGCCGTCTCCACGCTGCCCTGTACTTCTTCCTGTAATGCTTGTCGTCTGCCCACCCCACCGCTAGACATAGTCTCTCCATCGCACCCCACTCTTGCCTTCACTGGAGAACCATGCCTGACACCCCTTGTCTTCCTGATGCTCACACAGCATCAGAACACACACCCACTGTCTGTGCTTATTTGCAAAAGGAAATAATTATTGAACACACTCACTGGCTGGTTCTCCTTTTCACTTAGTCCATAAAATACCTACTCTCATTTAAACAAAAGTAAACGGAAGGTACGAGGGTAGGAAGGAGGTAGGGAGGGACCCAGCAGGCAAAACTGTCCATGGCAGCAGTCAAAGAAGCCCTCAGGAGTCTCGAGGGACAGGAGTGACCCTGCTTGCACTTGCTGGAGCCAGTACCCTCTCTCCTTGCTGATCGAGACTGGTAGAGGCAGCATGCACCTCTAAAGCCAGACATATGTCACCTTTGGGCAAAAGATGAGCTAATAGAATTGAGATGCGCGTAATTGGCAGAAGGTCAGCGAGGGAGCCCTGTGCGTCTGGAGCTTCCTGAAAGGCCAGCCTGTTTCCTGTTCCCTTGTCTGGCGATTAGTATGCAGGTAAGGCGGACCAGCCTCTGCAGAGTAATTGGATCATTCGGAGATCGGCGATGCCTGGTGTATGTACAAAGCCTCAGCAGTGATTAGATCCTGCCCGCTCCTCTCAGCAAGCCTTGAAATTCTCCCCACTGTGAAAAACTAATTTTCTGTGGGAATTTATTAAATAAGAAATCTGCAAGCCACTTTACCTTGTAAGTCCAGCTGGCAGAATACAAAGACACCCCTGGACTTTGATGTTTGTTTCCAACAGAGCCTTCTCCATCACTTGGGGACAGGTGTTTAGGAGCAGGCTTTGTTTCAGGCTGAGTGTGTGTTTCCCAGTGTCCTAAGAGGACAAGAAATCGCTTTCCCCAAAAGCCACCAAGAGAGAAAAATTGAGACAAGCAGAGTGTTGGGTTTCAGGCAATAGATTTGAACCATGGCACGGCCTCTCTTCCACTGTTTAGATTGTATTTCCCCAAACCCTAATGTTGATGTCCTAAACCCGGTATATCAGAACATGGTTCTTCTTGGATACAGGATCTTTAAAGCAGTGATTAAGGCACAATACTATCCTAAAAAAGGTCTACTCCAATTTGAGTGGTGTCATTATATTGAGAGACTGGAGCATAGATACACAGGGAAGGGGAGCATGGGGACACACCAGGAACAAACAGTGCCTGCTGCCATAAAGAGTTCTCAAGAGAAACCACCCCACTGGCTCCTGGTCTTGGACTTCCAGGCTCAGTCATGATGAGAACATCATTTCTTTTGTTAAAGTCACTAGTCTGTGAGATTAGTCACTGCAACTCTGGTGAATAATAACACTTTCCCCTGGCCTCTTCCAAAGCATTCCAGAACTCTCCATTGAGAATCCATCTTTCTCTCTGCTGACACAACAGAAGGTGTCTTCTATAGCCACTCATACGCTGGTAGATGTAACGTTGCCTTGGGACATGATTAGCAAACCCCATGACAGGAAGGATACTGACACTAAATACAAGCCTATTTTGGTCACGGATGGAGGTGGTGGCCACCCACAAGATCTGCTGCTTCTGTGTCTTACCTGGGACCTCGTATCTAACTTGTGTTGACCTTGAATGATGAGTTATAGGGTAAATCATGTCCAGTTAGTGTTCCCATGTTGAACTGTCCCCAGTGCCTCTCATGTTAACCTCATTTAGAATTAGGGTCATTGAAAATACAATTGGATGAGGTCATACTAGAACAGGGGGGGCCCTAATCCAATCTGACTGCCTTCCTTGTGTAGAGGGAAATTTGTTCAAGATGAACACATGAGGAGAAGTCTGCTTGGAATAAAGGCAGGAGTCAGGGAAATACTCCTATAAGGAAAGCCATAGATGGCCAACAAAGCACCAGAGGGTTCGGAGAGGCAGGGGAGAGGCTTCCAACATAGCCCTTCCTACACCCTGGTCTTGTACTCTCAGCATCCAGAACTAGTGGGTGATGAGGTTCTCTGTGAACCTTGGATGATGGGTTTACTGGTGGGGCACTTGCAGTGTTCAAGCTTCTGGTGCCTGTATAAAAATGGGGTGGTGTATGCAGAGACGGCAGATTCCTGGGCGCTCTGGCCACTCAGTCTAATCTATCGGGTGAGTTTCCAGATCCTAGTGAGACCCTCTCTCAAAAATATGTTGGGCAGCATCTAAAGGATGACATTCAAGATTGACCTCTGGCCTCCATAGGAACATACCTACATCTGCACACATGCGTGTGTGTATATGTTCACTCATGCACATGTACACTATTCCTGTTGTATGTTGGTACTCAAGTTTACAGTACTGTGTCACATCATCCAGCCCGTTTGATACACAGAAATAAACCCCAAGGAGAAGTCAATTGTTAGACACGGCAAAGGAGTGCTGGGGGATGGGCTGCCTAAGCCCCCAGACCTTGTCAGTAGCTCCATATACTCATGCTGCAGTAGGGCACCTTCTATGCCTGGAGTACGGTTGATGAGCCACACCTCCATCTGGTTGGTGGCTTTCCTGGAGACTACCTACCCACCTCTGTGTACCCTTGCCTTTCTCTATGGATAATCAGACTGACAGGTCAGCTACAGGAGGTGGCTGCAAAGGCGACTCACTCACCGAGAGCAGAGCCCAGGTTGGGTAAAATCTCACCCCTGAATAAGCTGACAGAGAGTCGTCATCTTCAGCCACTTGTGTGTTTCCCTAAAAAACAACTTAAGGTCACTGGCCATTCTCTAGGGGCCATGGAGCCTTTCTATGCATCAGCTTAGGATGAGTGCAAGGGTCATGAATGAAAGGGAAGTGGAGTCAGAAGTGTACAGGTTCTTGCTGTTGGTCCTGCAGGTGAAGTTCCAGCTAGCATCGAATAGGAAAGGCACAATGTCCCATCATCTGCCAACATGCTCCCACAGCTCACTGTAGCATTCACTAGTACCAACACCATCTCAAGGAGAAAACAGTCTTCTTCATGCCATGGCCAACTCAGTCAGTTTTCTCCACCCCGCCTGCTGTCAGTAGGACAAGAGATTGCCAGGAAACTCTTGGGCCAGGCTATGAGGCACCTCTTCCAGGCACCCCAAGTGTGACGAAAGAATCAGGCTACCTGGATGCTGGGTAAGAGGGAGGAAGTTGACTTGGTTAAGTCAGGGCCTAGCCATTGAAAGGAAGGGTCCAGGGTGGTTATTTGTCTCTCCAATGATGCCCTGCCCTTGTTTTTTCCACTGTAGTGCCATCATCCCAGCTTTAAGACATTAGAATCTATCCTTCTGCCTGGGAATGTCTCGTTTGGGGGGCCAATTCATTCCCCATGTGCAGTAAGGGCTAGAAGTGCCAATTTGTGAAATCTCCAGAAATGCATCGTGAAAGCACCCAGGTCCCTTCTCCACTGTGCAGGGGCCATCCTGACACTGGCCGCCAATGTGCCTTAATGGATCAAGTTACAGTTATATCCTCCAGTGGTAATTTCCTATGAATGCAAATCATGTCCTCACTCCCTTTACTGACTTGCGACCATCTCCAGGGTTCAGTTCTTGAAGCTGGGTCTCTGCCTTAGCACCTGGTTTGAGAGAACAAAAGTGGTCATCAGTCAGCTGTCTGAGCGCTAGGGATGTTGGTGGAAGACAGCCCACCTGCAGATGTATCTTCTTAGTCCATCGTCCGGATCATCCTATCCCCTGCAGCCTCCATTTAGACTCTGCTGTCTGCTCTCAGCCCTGGAAGAATTCCCTCTGCACTGTATCCAGCAATCCCAGAGGAAGTGGATGGTCACTGCGTAATCATGGGTGATTTGCTGCAAGGAAGGGGGTCCCTGTTGTCATATATTACACCACAGTCCTGTCTTTAGAGACCTCTGAATGCTACAATAAGCACAACTTCCCTTGGTCACTGTCCCTGCCTCTCTCTCTCTCTCCACCCGATCAGTGCAATGCTGAGTGCATTTTTAGTTCTTCTCCAGGAAGAGGGCCTAAGAGAAAAAACACAAGCTGGAGCATGGAGAGCCCTTGATTTCACTGCCAGTGCACCCTGAACTAGTGCTGACCTCCAGTGAGGAATTCTGGGTGAGGGAATGAGGTGTCGATCTGTTTGTGCACTGTAAATATGGCATAACTTGGGCTCAGTGTTTTCCTCTGCCTGGATAGTAGGCATAGAGAGAATTGCTGATGTGGTGTTTTAATGAAACAAAGCGTGTCTGTTTCCAGAAAGACTGCTTAACATATAGCGAGTGCATGAGAACATCCACAGTTATAAAAATTAATTTTAATCACCTAGGAGATACACCTCTAGGCATATCTGGGAGGGTATTTCCACAGAGGTTTATCTAAGGAGACAAGACCTACCTTGAATGTGGGCAGAGCCATGTCATGTCCCAGACTCAGTAGAAGGGAAAATGGAGGAAGCCAACTAATCACCTGCCATCCTCACTCTTGGCTTCCTGATTGTGGCTGCAATGTGACCCGCTGCCTTATGCTCCTGCTGCTCATGCTCCCGCCACCACAGTGCACTGTATCCCATGTACCACAACTTAAAACGAACCCTTCCTCCCTTACATTGCTTTTTTCCGGGTATTTGATCAGAGCAGCAGAAAAAGCAACTAGGAAGGCAGTGGTTTCCTCTATATTCCACTGATGCACACATGTTGAACACACAGCCTTCCAGAGACATCTGTCTGGTAAACAGCTTCTCTGTCACCATACACTCCACATCCTTGATACCCCAGCTCCTTCCATCTGACCCCATATCCCCATGTCACAAGTGTGTGGGAAAATGATCCGTGTCATGCTGAGTAACTTTCAGGACAAAGTCATCCATCTGCTTGTGACCTGTGGTTCCTATAGAATTTAGTGGGTATCTAGCAAGATGTCAGCCTCGACCCAGATAAAAGTATAATTATTTCCTATTTGCTTGCTGGGGTTTTCAAATCAGTGAGGTAATTTAAGCATGACTCTTGGAGGCTTACAAAGAGATGTTATGATTAGTTTTATCTTCTTTGTTAAGGAAAAATAATTACAGTGAAATAATTAGAGGCGGCAGAGTTGACATGAGATTAGGCGAGCTGGCTTGGCAATGTACGTGACGTACTAATGAGGAAAGGAAGTACAAAAGGAAGGGTCCATGGGGGACAGGCAAACAGATTGTCCAATTCTGGCCTGGGGACCCAAAACCAGAAGGGACACTGGACATGTAGCCTAGAGGGATGGCCAGCTTTATAAAGGACTTTACCCACCTGGGAGCAGTTATCTCCCCAATATCAGAAGACCTAAGGGCAAGGTCAGAGATCAGCATTATAGACTGTGCAATGCTATAGACTAGCATTCTAGACTGTGCTATGCTAGAGATTGGCATTATAGACAGTGTCATGCTATAGATTAGCATTATAGACCTTAGACAAGCACCTTGACATTTCAGAGTCACATCCAGTATTTCTGTGTGACACTGGCTTCTCTTCCATTTTTAGAACTCAACTTCATGGAGGTAGAATAAGAGTTCCATGAGAGAGTGGCCTTACTTAACAGGTTTCCACATACAGAGGCGTGGCACCATCTTGTTAATCTCACAAATGATGATATTTATTTATTATAAATATATAAAAATTTTATTACATTTCATTTAGTGTGTATGGATGTATGGTGTGCCCATGTGTGCTATGGAATGCATATGGAGGTCAGAGGGGACCCGAGGGAGTCAGTTCTCTCCTTCCACCATGTCATTCACCAAACTGAACTCAGGCTATCAGGCTGGGCCAAGGGCCTTTACTCCTTGAGCTGCCCCCCGGCCCTTGATTGTTTTTCTGCACTCCCTGGCTCTTAAGTGTGATAAGGTTAGATTTTATAAAAATGTGGTACCAGGTTTGTTTTCAAAAAGAGCAAAAATATAGATACAGTGACCATTAGCCTCAACTCCAGGGGGTTCTGCCCTGGCTTTGTTAGTATCCCAATCAAGGATCAATTTGCATCTAACATGGTATTAGAATGTGCCCCACTTGGCATGCCTGTACACCCACACTGAAAGTGGAGAGGTAGATGCCACCATCAACTCGTTCTTCCCTTGAAGGAAAAAAAAAATCACAGAAGCATCCCTCCCCTCAGGCCCCACACAGCTTACAAGGACCAAAGCAATGTTCCAATGAGTCTCTGATTCATGGATGGGGATATAAAGACGTACCTTTAATGAGGTCATTTGGAGTTTTCCAAACTGTTCAGTGATGATGACCAATAGCAGAACCATGAAACAGGCTGAGAAAAATTTAAGACAATTTCTGCATTTTGTGTCAGCCATCTATTCCTGCAAAGTGTCTTCCTGCAACTGTTAGTCACATGCTGCTGTGTAACAAACGATCCCACAGCAAATAGGGCCAGAAAGATGACTCATTGGGTAAAGGCATATGCCAGCAAGTTTGATGAGCTAAATTTGATTCATGGAACCTATTTGGTGGAAGGAGAAAACCGACTCTGTCAATTTGCCCTCTTACCCACACATATATACCCATATCCATACACACACACATACAAGCATACACACGTGCATGCACACACACAGGAGTTTTAAGATAACAAAAACAAAAAAATTATTTATTTTCTTGACTGTTATTTTGTGAGTTGAGACTGAGGAGGTGGGTTAGTCAGAGAGAGCCCCTAGATAAGATCTCCTGTATATCCAGACTGTAATGTCACCTAAGTGCTTAGATAAAATTCTAGAATGTACCTCCAGGTTCAGCCCATCACTGATGGCAGAAGTGCTTCTAAACTCCTTCAGCTGCTTGATGGCCAGCCTTAGTGTTTTACCAGGGGCTGTCTAGAGACTGTTTGAGTATTCTCACAACATGGGAGAGGGAGAGAGGGAGAGGGAGAGGGAGAGGGAGAGGGAGAGGGAGAGGGAGAGAGAGAGAGAGAGAGAGAGAGAGAGAGAGAGAGAGAGAGAGAGAGAGAGAATCACTATGTCCAAGTTGAAAGATAGTCTTTTAATAACCTTATGTAAGTGATTGTCTTTGTGTTTCTTTCTGTTCATACAGAGATGTCTCAGGGTGTGATCAATGGAAGGGAGGGCCATGGAGAACAACCAAGATATCATTTCCTGCCCATTCTCTTTTCTCCTTCTATGCATCTCCATGGCATATAGTTTTCTTGAATCTTCTAAAAAGCCCCTGATGCTGAAGTCAAGATGCTAAGGGATTTGCTTGTATATTTTGTTTTCATCTATTTCCTCATGGTTAAGGGATGGTTTAGATGATGAGTTTGTTTGTTGACTCCATTGGTATTTTAAGTTTCTCAAGATGGCCAGTGCACACCAGAGACTAAAAAGTACCTAATACTTGTGTCTCACTTGTATTTTGATTTGCATGCATAGCCTACCTGTATGCAGGTACACTCATCTATGTTTGCTAGGGGGTTGACATTACCAATTTTCCTGTAACCATCTCTATCTTATTTTTCAGTGTGGGGGGTGGCGATAAACCAGAATGTCATTGTTACAGCTAGGATGACTGCCAGTGAGTCTCTGCCATCCCCACGCTGAGGTCACTGATACATTCTGCCCCACCTGACATTTACTTGAGTGCTGGGGATCTGAGCCCAGGTCCTCATGCTTGTGAAATAGGTCCTTTACCCACTGAGCCATCTTCTCAGCATGCACTTGTGTCTTAAATAATGCCTGTTCATCTATGCCACAAGCAACACATTGCCTACTTACCCACTGACTCTAAGAAGATAGAGGCAATGAGTTCCCTGCAGGCATGGTGCCCACATTACAGAGGAGGAAGACTGGCCACAGAAAGCAAATAAACATAATTTAGTGTGTAGTAAGTATTATAAAGGAATCTAAATTGCTATCAGGGAAATTGGGGTTTTTTGAAGACAATGTGATACATGACCACCCTGAGCCAAACAGATTGTCATTACATTAAAATCCATGATGTCAGCATTGGTAATGCTGCTCCACAGAGTGGTTTAACGCACACTGTCCTGTGGACTGCACACAGCAGCCTCAGTAGTGAGTCTCCCCAATCTCTGCAGCCTTCGAGGGAGTTGATAGTCCCCTGGTAGGTGAGAGGCTGGATCATGGAGAGTCTGACAGACTGCTGTGGGATTTTATGCTCTATCTCAGGTACAAATGAAAGACACCAGATGGCTTGAAATGGAGACTACACCTGAAAATCCAAGTGGCATTGAATCCACGTCTTCAGTGTTCTGGAAAATGACACAGATAGAAAGACCAGACCCTTTCCGCAGAGTGGATCAGATGGCCACTCCAGACCTTCATTGTCTTTGTCCCTGCACCTTGAGGAGATGGCCCGTCTTTCAGCTTGCTTCCGGGGGCATTCATTCTCCTTCTCCATCCTTCTCTCCCTCTTTTCTGCTCTAGCTCTGTCTCTCCCTCCCTCTACTTTCTGTTTCTTCTCTGCCTCTCCCCCTTCATTTCTCTCCCGCTGTCTCTTTCCCTTTTCATCCTTACCCCCCCGCCCTCTTAGCCCCATCTACCACTCTTTTCCTCTTCCCCTTCTTTCACTCTCTTTCACTCTTTTTCTCTCCCACTCTCTCTTCATTTTCTCCTTTCTCTCTCTTTCTCTTTCCCTCCCCTCCCTCTCTGCCCCCTTTGTCTTTCCACTCTTTCTGTCTTTCTCTCTCTCTGCCTCCTTCACTGTTTCCTTCCTGTCCCCATCTTCTTGCTCAAAAGGACAAGCTCAGCAAAGAATCTTCAGAAAGTGCTGTTTTCTTCAGGGCTGCTTCTGTCTAGATCAGACCATCTCCAAAGCCCTCAGCTTTGGTGGTGTGTGGATGCCCTGGTCTGGAAAGCTCTCGTGTTGTAATTAGGAAGCCTTAGTCCCCCAGGATGTCCTGGCCCTGGAACTCATTTCAGAGAAGGCTGTCACAGACAGGAGAGATGATTCTCCTCTCCCCTCCTCTGAAATCCCACAAGTGGTTGTCAGGTGAGGGTGGTGCAGGTTCAGCACCGATCTCAGTGCTAAGCCTCTTATCTTAGCCTCCACACTGTGGGTTTATCAGCTGAACTTCTCCAGGGCAGAACCCAGGACTGAGCTGTGAGAATGGGGACAACAGCCTCCGAGCAAGGAAGAAACAAGAATATGATTGCTGTTGATGGCGGAAGGAAGGTTTCTTGTCTAGGGGGCGAGTCTGCCTCGGTGTGGCATTTAGCTGTGATTGAAGGGTGAGCCAATGGACTTCTCTGCTATTTCGGATCTAGCCACAAGCACAGGAAACACCCAGGCAAGGGGGCTGAGGATGAGCCGAGACAGACATGTTCCCCAGTGCAGATCCCTCTCCCCATTTTCTGTGTCAGCAGAGGCCTCGTGTTACCCTGCTCTCTACAATTTGGAGTTCACTTCCAGGCTGTACACCTGTTCCTCAACATCCGACAAGTGCATTCTGAGTGTCTGCAGGGTGCCAGGCTGGGTTCCAATCTAAGTGCTTATGCTAGGTGCCCACACCCTAGGAAAAGAACTGCTTGGAGGTCTCCAGTGTTAGGCAATCATGCCAACATCAGTAACAGTGGACGCAGAAGTAATCAAGGCTTCATCTGTGGTGAAAGAGTGTGACAGCTCTTGGCCACGTATTATTAGTTCCCATGATGCTGGATAGTCTCAAAAGCTTTTGAGATCTGAAACTTATGGTGTACACACACACACACACACACACACAATACACACACGAGATATTTGATCACGAGGTATTTGATCATAACATTTGAGATATTAGATCATGTTCTCTATATTATCTAGTTGCCTAAGACCAGATAATGGTCCCAGTCAAAGAAGTTGGTAATGCCCAGTGGTTTTGAGCCTTTCTATAGGACACGGGTTTTGTGGGAAAGAGGGAAATGGAATATGAGGAGGTCCTAGGTAGCCTTTGCTGTGTACAAGGCATAAACATAGGAGACTTATCTTCTAGGAGTACGGTTAGTGTGAGCCCAGCCTGGTCTATGCCAGCATCTCCTGCTGGATTATTGAACAGAGGCTCTCTGTGACCTCCCAGTTTGGTCCTTCTAATGTATTTCCTAGCTTATTTTTAACATGTACCAGGGTGCCCCTTACTAAGTACAGTCTGAATTGGGATGGTTCCTTGCATAGTGTCACCCCAGCCTGCTCCTGTCTCTTCCCATCCTTCCTTCCTTCTCCCTCTTTTCTTTCTTTCCCAGCCATGCTGCTTTCTCTTCAGTTCCTAGGTGGGGCCATCTTTCTCTCTCAGGGCTCCTAAAATAGCCTGTTCCACTCCCTACACACTTTCCCTGCTCTGAAACTCTTTTGGTTGACTCTACCACAGATTTTGAGTTCAGTTATCTTTTAGGGATGCTTGGCTGGATCTTGTCACCCTAAGTCTCTGTTTTAAAGTATACACTTAAGTGCTATTTAGTGTAGCATTGGTGTGAAGCAATCAGGTTTTTTTTAGTTTAAAACATTTTCCCAGCCCCACATCCTAGGCATTGTAGGACAGCCACCAACAACAGTTCATGGCTTTCTCAACACCACCACACTTCCCCCCTTCAGCACTGGACAGTGAGCAGCTTGACCTTACTACCTAGCTCACCATCACCAGTGCCTAGCAGAGAAGTAGCAGTTTGGCAAAGTGTGTTAAATTAATGGACAAGCCCTATAAAAGTCTGTTTCCACTGAGACTCATTCATTAATTCATTGACATCTTCCAGAGCTGCACGGAGTTAAGACCACAAATTCCAACCACAGTCTGCTGAGTCCTTCATTGATCACGACCAAGGGGGTTGGGTCTGCATTAGCTACCTTTTAATGTCTATAACACAGTACCTGGAAGGGACGACTCAGGAGGAAGGGCTTCAGAGGGTCTCCTGACATCATGGCAGGGAAGGCATGGTGGGGCAGCTCAACCAGTAATAGAGCCACAAAGGCAGGAAGAATATAGATCCGGATAAAAACCAGGGCTGCCTCTACTGACTTACCCCCCCCCACACACACACCTCAGTGAGGCCCTACCTTCTAAAGGTTCCATGGCTTCCCCTCAAAAGGCACCCTGTCCACAGGACGACATGTTCCCAACATGAGTCTCAAGATGCATTAGTTTTCAGCCATAGCTGGACCCACATGCAGTGACAGGTTCAAGGAATTTGACTGGATGAGCAGTGTGACGTCCTTTACCAGCAGTGAGAAGAAGTTCAGATGTCCTTCAAGCTTCTCAGGAATCAGTGTTTTGGCCTGCAGTATTAGGGATGACGCTTCTTCAATGGCGAAGGAGGAGAGCCTTCCAAGAAGGATACACAGTTATCACAGAGAGCCATATCAACCTTGGACAATGGTCACTGCTTGCTCAGCTTGCGGGGTCCAGGGACACAGGTCACCACATTCTCTAGTGGATGAGACTGGGAGCAGTTTCAAACAGTGCCTGGTGTCGCACAGATGCCAAAGGGAGGCTGAGGCATTCCTCTTTCCTTCTAGAGAATGTTTGACACTTTGCTGAAGGGTGGGTTAATCCCATATCCATGTAATGCTCCTCTCACTTAACTAAAGAAGCCATTTTATGGTGTCATGGATTTGACAATGAGTTGTATGGCCAAAAAAAAATATATGAGAATTCTATCAATAGCCAAAGGTAAAGACAATAGTTTTGCTGTTGTTGTTGTTTATAGTTAAAAAGAAATTCAAAATGATTCAAAATTCACCATTTAATTAATTAGTTTGTTCACAGTCTTCTGTATCCTAGGCTGCCCTGAACTCACATGTAGCTAAGGATGGCATTGAACTCTTTCTCCTTCTGCCTCTATCCCTAAAGCCTGTGATTCTGGGCATGTGTCACCATGCTGGGTTTATTCTGTCCTGGGGATGGAACCCAGGGCTTTGTGCATGCTAGGCAAGCAATCTGTCAACGGAGCTATAGCCCCAGCCCCTTTTACCATTTTGAAGTGTGCGATTTGCTGCCATGTAGGGCATTCTCAGCATGCGATTGTAGCTCCGGCTCAGTTTTCAAACATTTTTTTGCAACCCCCTTGGAAAGCCCTGTTCTCATTAGCAGTCCTTCCCTCATTCCCTCACTCTCCAGCCTCTGAATCTGCTTCTCAACATCCCCCCCCCCGCCGCCCCCTTGCTGGAAACGGGACTCAGCAGAGCGGTCCCCCTGGTATGGAGCTTCCAGACCATTCTGGCAGCAATCTATTGCTGGCTTAAGTCATTAACATCCCCATCCCCACCCCCACCAGGAACCGCCCTACCCCACCCCACCCCACCCCACCCCACAGTGTGTGTTTATCTAGGCATTCTCCTCACCAGATGTCCGTAAACTCCTCCAACCCCATCGTGTATTCAGATGGAAATAAATGAGTTTAATTACTTAAAGTAGATTTGGAATTCAGGGGCGAATGGCTCTCCTCTCTCTATTCTGCATGTAAGCCTGGCCACAGGAGGAATTGCAAAATGTTCAAGTCTTTGAAAGATTGCAACCACTGGGCTTGGCAGACACCAGCATTCAAGCTGGATGTGCTCCGAGCTGGGTGGAGAAGGCTGGCTCTTCCTACCTCTTCAGCTCTGGCAGCCTGAGCAGGGAGAGGGACCGCTCAGCTCGTGCCCTCGGTCCCTTTCACCTCTTTCCAAAGGATTTCTTGCCAGATCCCACATGATCTTCTAGGGTCGCCCACTGGAGCAGACTGTAATTTCGCTGACCACCCAGGGATACCTTGGAGCCACCAGAGAATCTATAAGGAGAAGGGAAACAGGGCTGCTAGTGGAGCTGCAAGGGGCAGTTTAGGCAAGCCTTCCAGGGAAGGAAAATTTACAATTTAAATAAGAAAAGCAATCAATTCTAAATAAACATCAAGAGGAAAATGAGAGTGGCTGTATATGGCTATGACTGTGGTGTGAGGAGTCTTGGTGAGGGAGGAGGAAAGCTAGGATTGGTGAATAGAATAGCGAGAGCCCTGGGAGTCAGCCTCAGCATGCACAGGGGTGTGAAACTCAGGGGTCACAGCATCTCATCAAGAGTGCTCCAGAACGGGTTTCGGGCTGCTCTAGCCACCATGTCTTCTGCAGTTTGTCTTAAATGATGCTTTGAGACCTTTCCTGCCATTCCAGGAACCACTTTGATCCGATAATTCTGTTTTCATCTTCCCTTATCCCCATCTTTATCACTGCCTTAGCATCCCTGGAGCTGCTATGATACTGTGAGTCTCAGGAATGCCAGAGCAGCTGTCTGCTCAGCCACACAGTCTGCCACAGAAAGAACCAACCCCTCTCTAGGCAAACCCCCGGTGAAAACCCTGAATCAGTGTAAGGGGGTCTTCTCCTTTTCCTGCACTGACTGCATGTCCAGGGTCATCTTGATCTGATCCCCAACAACTGATTCCACTGAAGCTAAAAGTCGCCTGCCATAGTCACTGGTCCTCAGACCCATGTGCCATTGAACTCAGCCCCCCCCCCCACACACACTTCCTACTACCTGAACACAAAGGTCTATAGCAGCGCCATTCACAAAAGCCAAAATGTAGAAGCAGCCCAAATGTCCATCAATATGTGAATGGCTAAACAAAGCAGGCTCTGTCCTACAGTGAGGTATTATTCAACCTTACAAAGGAATGGAGTTCCATTCCAGGCGTGATAATGGGGATGAACCTTAAAAACAGGTTGCTAGTAGAAAAGCTGGACCTGAAGGTCATATACCGCAGGCTTCCATTTGTATAAAATGTCCAGAATAGAAAAGCGCAGAGACAGAAAGCAGACAGGTGGTTGCCAGAGGCTGGAGGCAGCATGGACGGGGCTGCTGTTAATGGGTGCAGGGTTTTCTTTTGAGGTGAGGCACCTACTCTGCAAGCACGCAGTGGTGGCAGCTGCGCCACCTTGTGAATGGACTCAATGCCCTGGAGCCATGAACCTGGAAGTTCTGAATTTCAAGTTATGCATATGTTGCTACTAACTTAAGCTTTAAATTTACTCTAAGGGCTGAAGAAATGGCTCGGCAGTTAAGAGCACACATTGCTCTTGCATAGGACCTGAATTCGGTTCCCAGAACCACAATAGGTGGCTTACAACCACCTGTAATTGTAACTCCAGGGCATCTGACACCCTCTTCTGGCTTCTAAGAGCCCTTGCACTGATGAGCACACACTCTCACACAAACACACAAATGCTCCTACCTTTAAAAAATAAAGTCACTCACACTTATCTTCTCCCATTTTTTTGTCTGGGAACTGGTCATAAGCAAATTATAAGGCCTATGTTTGTCTGGTAGACAGTGAGAAGACCCACACTGCGGAGTTCTACCTTGTGCCCTAGAAAAAGCAATGCTGGCCTCAAGAGACCAAGAGAGTTCCAGTCTGAGAGGCTCACTGGTTTCTGCCTTGTTCCTCTCCCATTATCCTCATGCTTTGTCCACTCATGTTTCTTGCAAATGACCCCTGGAGTCAGAGTATAAAATAGACATCCCCCTCCTGCGTCCTGTGTCTTCATTCTGAAGGCTCCATGTCACATAAAACTAGAATCAGATGGGTCGATTAGGCTTGCCTGGTTATAAGGATGTTGGCTGTAGCCCTCATGATGGGGAGAGAAAAGACCCTGCCTTCTTCCTTCTCGCCCTGCATTACCATCAGCTTCAAGCTTGACGTGGCTGCCTTGTCTTCTCTCGGATTGGCTCCTCAGTCAGAGTTCACTGCTCTGTATGGACACCCAGAATCTACTATCTCAGCTCCCCTTCCTGATGTCACTCCATAACAAACACATAGTAACTTTTCTGGCCTTCCCCAGTTGTGATACTCTGATCACAGGGTCAGGCAGGGACACTGGATAGTTGCCCTCTTGAAATAGGATCTAACTTCAGAAACTACAAGGTGGATGGACAAAAGTCAGCTGTTTTGCAAGTACTGGGGCACTCAATGATTAGTTTTAGTTGTCAACTTGACACAATCTAGAATGATCTAGGAAGGAAGTCTCCACGAGGGGTTGTCTAGATTATAGCCTGGTCCATATGTGTGTCATTAGGGTTATCTTAAATACATTAATTTAAGTGGGAATACCTGCCCTTTGGGTGACACCATTCCCTGGGCAGGGCATCTTGAACTATGTAAGAGTGCAGGAAGTAAGCGTGCATGGATCATTTCAGTCCCCTTTGCTCTTGACTGTGGATGTGCTCGGAGTCTCTGCCATCTCCTTGACTTCCTCAGAGTGATGAGCTGGTACCTGGAATTGTACACCAAATAAATCATTTCTCCTTTAAGCATCTTTTCCAGCATATTCTGTCACAGCTACTAGAGTTCTAACTGAGAAAGGTAGTCTTTCCACAGGTGGAGGGAATGGTTTGAGTAGATGGCATCCTACTCAAGTCTAGTGCTCTTTGAAATGATGTCTGCATACAATTAATAATTAACCATGTGACACTTTAAAAGAACCCAGGTTCATGAGTGACACATGCTGCTACCCAGGACCATGGCATTGTACAGGCCTGGGCTACAGCCCGTACCATGTCTGAGTCCATAGCCCTGAGTCATAGGAGGCTGCTTATTTGATCCCAGCTGCTCAGCCCCAAAATAATCACACAGAAATTGTATTATTTGTAATACTGTTTGGCCAATAGCTTAAGCATATTTCTGGCTAATTCATATCTTACTTAACCCATCTCCATTAATCTGTGTATTGCCATGAGGTTATGGCTTACCAGGTAAATTTCGAGTGTCTGTCTCCTGTGGGGCTACATGACTTCCCCTGACTCTGCCTTCTTTCTCCCAGTATTCAGTTTAGTTTTCCCCACCTACCTCTAGTCTTTCCTGCACAGGCCCAAGACAGTTCTTTATTAACCAATGGTATTAACAGCATACATCACCTCTCCTTTTCTGTTTAAATGAAAAGGAAAGTTTTAACTTTAACAAAAAAATTACATATAGCAAAACAGGAGTCAAGCAAGAATTACAGTTACAATATTTATATCTACTTTATCTTTTATCATAAATAAGAAAAACTATATCTATTCTTCAACTAAAGACTCCAGAAGGATATAATATTACCTATGTAAACAGGAAGTGCATTGTAGACAACTTCCTAAATTCTAGAATTTACAGAGATATCTCACTGCCTGGACAATCACCCAAAGTTCTTCTGTACTGTTGGGGTATCCATCTTTAGCCTACAGGCCCATAGTATCCATCAAACTTTTCCATGAAGCAGGAAATTTGAAGAGCTGTTCTGCCTTGTAAAGGCAAAATCCATCAGTTATTCTCTTCTGTGTTCTGCAGAATATCTGGCAGACTCTTTAATGAAACAGGAACCCTAAAGGACCATCGCACCTTTAGGCAAGTTCAGCAGTCATTTCTCTGTGGATCCTGCATGTACAGTTTATACAACATAACATCAAACAGTCCAGGCAAGAGCATTTTCTTGCTTAAATGGCTAATAAACTCCATGAGGAGCCTCTTCAATGCCCATCATCTTGAAGTAGATTGATGCTGCCAGGAGAAGATATGTCTCACTATCATGAAAAGTCCTAAGTTCTTACAACATTTTAAACGTTATATTCTGTAGTCTTTGAAAGGTTTGAAGAATACCTATCTAACTGAAATATATCTCTGTATATCTAGAAAATCTAACTAAACATGACTATGAGCTTGCCTATTATAGATGACTCTCTATTAACCCATATTTCTTAATTATACATTACATTTTTAAGTGAGCTGCACACATAATATCTTAATCAAGATCAGAAATACACATACATAGTATAACAAAATTGACCTTAATTTTGTATCAATAAAGCAAGATCCATACCAATGCAAAGTATCCATCTCTATATCAGCCCCAGCTACAGCCAGCATCTGCATTGAAGTCAGAGGCTCCTATTGTCATTGAAGGCCATGAGGGTGTCTGGGATCTGGGTCACCATTTGGGGCCATGTTGGTGTTCAAAGGCCATGCTGCCACTGAATCTATGCCAATCTGAGTGATTTACACTGTCAGCCCAGGCCATGGTTACATCTGGTCCCAGGCTGCTGCCAAGGACCACATCTGGGTCAGTGGTCCAACAGCAGTCAAGGTCTAGGTTGATATCCATTGCTTATGTTGCTACCAAGGGCCATATGGATGTCAGGGGTCTGGGCCACCACCTAGGGTCATGTTAGTATCTGAGGGTCATGCCACTGCTGGGGCCATACAAATCTGAGTGGCCGGCACTGTCATCAGAGGCCATGGTGTTGCTTGGCCTAGGCTCTTGCCAAGGGTCATATCTGGGTCCATGGCCCTGCAGTGACTGTAGTCTGTGTTGTCCATTCTTCTTGTTACCACCAAAGGCAGTGAGGATAGGGTTGTACAGAGTTGTCCCTTTTCTTCACAGCCTGAAGCACTAAGGAGAACTGGTCCAGCACCTCACCTGGGCAGCACAGTAGAGCTGACCCTATTGTTGTTGTTGCTGCAGGTAAGCTGGCTCTGAAGGCATGAGAGTAGAAGAGCCAACTCCACTATCTGTCTCTCATGTGGCAGAGTCCCTCCCTCTTCTTGACCTTTGTCACCTACAGCCATTAGGAAAGCTGGTCCCTGGGCCACCAGAGTGGGAAAGCCAACCTTGCCTTTCACCAGCTGCAGCACTCAGGGGAGAAGGCCCTGCACCTCATCTGGGCAAAACAGTAGAGCTGGCCCTAATGAGGGACTGTAGGTGAGCCAGACCTGAGGTCATGAAAGTAGGAGAACTGTCTTGGTTCCTTGCTTCCTGCTGTATTGGGTGAGCTAGCCTGGGCAATGCTGGAGAGCTCACCCTGGAGGTGATGAGGAGGAAAAACTGTTAGGGTGGCCAACCTACTTACCACCCATACCCAGAACCAGGGCTGAGTTAGCCCATTCCAACATCTACCTCATCTGTGACCTACTGAAGAATGTAAAAGGGCCAGACCTGCAGATCCAAAACTATAGTATCTCCATGACACAAGACAACAAAAGGATATCCAAGAGGAGTCCAGTGAAGGCCCAGTATTGACAGTGTAGCTGAAGGAGAGGCCTCAAACCAGACCAATGACTTTTTGCAATGAACACTTGCACATAAACATGTGTGGACTAAAGGATTTACTGTGTGACTTACTATGTCACACTGCAGCTCCCAAGCCAAGATTCTTTTGTTTGTTTGTTTGGATTTCATTTTTCTCTTAAATTTTATTTTATTTTGTATCTTGGGTGGGTGTTGCAAGAGCAGAGGGCAGATACAAAGGGACAGCAAGTAATTGGGGATCAGAATACATGATATGAAATCCATAAAGAATCTTTTAAAAATTATATTTTCAAAACAAAACAAAAAAGAATCCAGATCCTTCTGAATCCATTCATGAATACTTGACCTCTATATGGAATCTTAGTTCTAAAATACTCTTGGCACTAACATGGGGGGTTGGGAGCAGACAAAGATGTATATTTCTTTATTAGAACCAGATACTGCCTCCCTAGGGGATCTCTGGAAATATGCACTGGGATTTGGAATTATCACATTGATGCAGGGGGGATTTGGGAATTGAGGGTAAGGGAAAGGGAATAGGGAATAGCCATTATCCCACCTCAACCTATTTTGGAAGATAAGTCAACATAGAATCTACTATACCTGTGATCCAAAAATGTGGGACTTTGGCTGATTTGTATCCACCTCAGTCACTACCTTATTTTGCAAGGCCTGGACCTACGGTTGACAGCTAGCCATAGAGATGTGGTCTGTATAAGTTTCATCCACATACAGGTCTACAGGATGTTTGTTTCATGGGGCAACTGGCGAATCCTGGCCTTTCCTGTAGCTCTGGGGATAGCACCTCACGCCCTCTCCACACCAGGCAAGTGTTCTACAATGAGACTGCAGCCCCAGTCCCATCTTTGCTTTGAATCTCGAGACAGAAACTTCTGAATTATACTAAGTTTTCCAGGCTGGCCTTGAAGTCAGAAGTCTTTTCTTCTAGGATGGCCTCACACTGACAATCTCCTGCATCAACTGCCTGAGGAGCTCAGACCACAGGTCTGTCTGCACCACAAGGCCCCACTTATTAAGTTTAGTATTTTCCTTTTGTGTGGTTTGTGTGTGTTTGTTGGGGAGGGAGACTGGGCATGTGTGTGTTGTGACAAACTCGTTGAGGTCAGAGGACAACCCCTGATTGGACTCAAGATTTCAGAGATCTTCCTGTCTGCCTCCAGTCTCAACACAGGAGTTGCTGCGATGAGAGGTGCACTTTCCTGGGCCTGGTCTTTACCTGGGTTCTGAAACCCATTCCACTGAGCCTCCTCTGCAGCCCAGGAAGTCCACACTATTTCGGTTGGAGGAACACAAAGCTCTCAGGGTTACTGGTCTCCTGTAGGCTAGGCAAGTGCTCTACCATCAAGCTACACCCTGGGCCCAACTTCACATTTCATTTTTAAAACACGGCATACTAAATTACCCAGGCTGTTCTTGAATTCATTCAGCAGCCCAACCTGGCCTCAAATTAATGGTTTGTCTAGTTCAGCTTCCTGCACAGCTGAGATCGTTAGGCTTTGCATAGTAGGCTTCTGTGGATGGTGACCAGAGTCTGCCCATCATCACTGCGCCTGTGCAAATCCCAGAGCAGCCTCTGTGGTGAGTCTTTTCACTTCTTCCTCTTACAGATTAGGCACTGAGATTTGCACAGGGTAGGTGAGCTGGCAGTGGTTGAGCTGGGGTGTGAAGAGCCTGGAGCAACAGTCCACACTCGGCAACATCCAACCAGTGTCCCTGGCCCACTCTCCCACGATCTCACCCTTTGCTTTTGCTGTATCCGAACACCAATATGACTTCTGCCGCACTTCATGTCCCAGCCTTGTTGCTCATTTCATCTTTGTAGTCGCTTTTGGTTTTTACAAACATTTAAACTGGGTCCTGGGACTGTCTTCCTTCACACATAGTGAAAACAAAAACTGCTACCAAATTCGAAGCAGATTCCTAGGAGTTCCTGGCATTAGACTTGCTCTGCATAGCTTTGCTTTTCTCGTTGAGGTGGCAAAATGCCTGGCAGAAGTACTTAAAGAAGGAAGGATTGACTGGAGCCACAGCTCAAGGGTCCAGTCCTTCAGGGTGTCAGGAAGCAGAGAGAAATGAATTCTGGTGCTTAGCTTCCTCTCTCCTTTTCCTAGAGTCTAGAATCCCAGCCTAGCAAAAAGCACTTTACACACCCCAATTGCATCTTCCCAGATCAATTGACCAAGTCTAGAAACTCCCTCCCAGACATGTCCAGAGGCCTACCCCTTTTGTGATTCTAGATCCTGTCAAGTTGATGGTCTTTATTAATTATCACACTCTGTATTTGTTGAATAGCGAGAAAGGAGAGTATTGGGGTTAAAGATGCGCAGGTAATGAAGAGTTTTGTTAGAGGGTTACTATTAACATCGTGAGCAAACTGAGTATAAGGTGACTTACTGACTTCAGTCACTGTTGGGTTTTCATCTCCAGCTGTCACCAAATGAGAAGGTCTGGAGTCTGCCATCTTTGCTTCCCAGAATGCTGAACAAAATTGGGAATGGTGATCTACAAGTGTTGCATGAGATGTTATTGAAAAGATAACTAGAGGGTCCAGCAAGATGGTTCAGGGCGTAAAGGCGGTCGCTGCCAAGCCCAACAACTTGAGTTCAAGTCTCAGAACCCACATGAGATTATCATGGAATGAGATTATTGACTCTTTCAAGTTGTCCTCTGACTTCCATTTGTGTCCTTCCTTGCAAACACAAATAGATAATAAAATCTAAAGAAGCGTTGGTAAAGACATGGAGACAAGTCCTTATACAGCTCTGGTAGAAAGGTAGGCTTTGTGGAAAATGGCATGAAAGTGCCTCAAAACCAGAAACAAAAATAGAACAGACAGATTGTTATGGGCATGGATCTGAGTTTGGAGGCACCCACTGAAGATCCCAGGTTCTTGTGTCCTATGGTAAAGAGTTACGCCAGGGAGCCATGACTTTTAGAGCAGACAGATGTTGGCTGAGGTTCTAGCTGCCCTCTTTGGCTGTGTTTCCCCAGGTACCTTCTTGGCTGCCCTCAATCCTCTTGTCATAGGTGCCATTTTGTTCCTGTGGTCCTCAAACCAGCTCCTTCCCACCCTGGCTTTAGAAGGTTAGAAATCTTTTGTTTTTTCCTCCTTTTCAATTACAAAAGCCTGTTTGAACAGCCTCTGTGACAGCCCATGTTCAAACAAGCTTTTGTAATTGAAAACAGAGCTGGCAATGTGGCTGCAGGGACTCCTGCCTCAAAAGGAGGGTGTACAGACCATGCTGCGAGCTGGTCCCAGAGGCCACATTCAAAGAGTTTAAAGCTCCCTTCCAATTTAAAAAAAAAAAATGAAAAGGAAGAAAGAAAATCCTGTTTAAACACACAGTCCAAACCAGCTGGCATGAGTGATTGAAAATGGAGATTGTGGCCAGGCAGTTGCTTTGGTCTACCTTCTTGGAAATGGAGTAGGGGAGGGGCATTGCCTCCCTGAGGTCCATCCTGCTCTATGAAGCTGCTAAGACTCCCAGTGATTGCCACAGCTTGGGTACATGTTCAAGTTTAAAATGCTCCCCCTTCCTCTGTCTCCCTCATTATCTCTCCTTCTCTGTCCCTCACCCTCAAGTAAGTGTGTGTATGTGTGTGTGTGTGTGTGTGTGTATGTGTCTGCACATGCGTGTTATGAATGCAATGACCAAGAACAAAGACTCAAGAAGAATCGGGTTCATATTCCAACCGTGTGACCTTGAGTGAATATGGAAGCTCTCTAGGTTTTGTTTCCAGGTTCCTTGCCTCTAAACTCACATCACCTGAGCACTTGCTTTGAGTATCGAAGGAGGCAATCTATTTACAGGAACCCTGCATCTCATGCTAAGACACAGGTGTCTTTGGATAATATGTGGTTCTTTTTACAATTTAAATGGATAACAGTCTTAATAGTGATATTATAATGAGGTGGGGACTTTTCAGGGCTTAAGAATGGAGACTGTTGAGTGCCTCCATAACGTCTCTGTGAACTCTTAAGATGAGAGCAATGATAGAGTTAGTCTCTACCCACCCGTCCCCACTGGAAACTGCCTGAGCAGTTCACTGGCGGTGAACAGGAAAGTGAGGAGAAAGCCAAGTGCTAAGGTTGCCTTCTCCCAGTAAGTAGACCACATGCCCTGCGGTTGCATGGAGATGTGAAGAAGCATCTCTTCACCCCAGATAGACAGGACACTGACTGCCAGACTAAAGAAAGGAGTCAGCACCTAGTCCAGCTTGGTGGACCAGTTACTGAGGTCACTTACAGGAACATGGATGACTCAAAGGCAGAACACTACAGGGTTCTACCAAAAGGCCCCAGCCCAGATGACCATAAATTTTGTTTCATAGCAGTATTGGGGATCAATCCCAGGATTAGTGAATCCTAGAAAACTCCTCCTCCAACTCCTCCTTCAGTGGTCTCCATCCATCCTCAACCCCATCTCCTCCACTTTTCAAAATTTCTGTGTAATCTTGAAGAGGGGAGGGGCTGCCTGAGAATCTACTGATTGGCTGTAAGGCTCCTGAGCTGCCTCCTTCCTTTAGTGGAATAAGGATTTTTTTTTTTTCTGAGACAGGGTTTCTCTGTAGTTTTGTAGCCTGTCCTGGAACTCACTCTGTAGACCAACCAGGATGGTCTCGAACTCACAGAGATCCACCTGTATCTGCTTTCTGAATGCTGGGATTAAAGGCATGAGCCACAGCGACCCTGCATGCAATAAGAATTTTTGAGACAGAGTCTCCTGTAGCCCAGAATGGCCTCAGACCCACTGTGTAGCCAGAGATGACCTTGTATTTCTGGTCCTACTTCCAAATTAGCAGAGCTGAGGTAACTAGTATTCCAGGTGGGCTCAACCATGCCCAGTTTATGAGGTGCTGGGGATCAAACTTAGGGCTTGCGTGGACTAGGCAAAAGTTCTACAGTGGAGCTGTATCCCCCGCCCCCCCCACCCCCCAGGTCTCCACAGGGAAATGTCTGTGCACCTGATCTCAGGTGGGTGACCACAGTTGTTCTGACTCAAGATGGCATTGGATATGCCCAGATGAAAGAGCTACATGGTATAGAGATTCCAATTTTCTATAAATACGGGACAGTGAGGAACCAGTGAAGAATCTGCTCATCCCTTTCTGTAAGGAACTGTTTGATTTGCTTTTGCTGTGTGTGTGTGTTTGTTCCTTGGCTCCCATCTCCCCACTGTGCCATACCACCTCACGCTGCACCATGTTATGCCTCACCACGCCACACCGTGCCACACCATGCCACAGGTCACCACACCTTGCTATACCACATCAAGCTCTTCTCATCGCCACGGTGTTGTGAGGCTGCTGCTGAGCCATTTGGTCCATTTCTCTTTCTTGGCAAAGGAAAAAAAAAGTAAAGAGCTCAAAATTATTAGGTAATGATATCACTTTAAAAGGCGACACAATATTTTACCAGCATGATGCCACTTAGCTGTGGTTTAATAAAATCCAGAAAGCCTGGAGCTGAAGAAGCCAGCGTCAGGTGGGGGCAGACAAGCAAGCTCTCGAAACTCACATCGGGAAAATTACTTCTTCTTCAAATGGAAACTTTTCAATTGCTTTCAAATAGCTAGCGCTGATGGAAATAATTCCCTTCCCACGTTTGCATACGCTGCCCGTGTCTTCTCTGCATGGCGCCAGGCGCTTCCTTAATAAAGATGACTGCAAGGCTCTGATGTTGCCAGGCTCATTATTTAGAAAAGACACCAAACCAAGTCAAGGGGAGTCAATTGATTACTAAATGCAATTCCTGTTTGGTGTCCCCCGAGGCAAATAGAGGCCACTGGGGGAATGTGGGAATGTGTGTTCACAGGGCAGGTAGGAGGCATCTGTCTCCTTTAACCGTTTGGGATATCTTGTTTGGATAACAGGTACTAACAGGGAGCTTTACTCTCTTATTTATTTTCCTTTTGGTGTCCTGGGACTGTTAACCTAGGGCCTTGAGCATGCTAGACAGGTACTTTACCACTTTGTTACCTCCTCAACCCTTTTAAAAAGACGCTAATTGGTGTGTGCAAGTACTGTGTAAGCTCTCTCTGCCTTTGCAGTACTGTGATTAGAAATGCATGACATCATGCCTGGTGTTTCACGTGTATGTGTATGTATATGAAACACATACACACACCCAAGGGAGAGAGAGAGAGAGAGAGAGAGAGAGAGAGAGAGAGAGAGAGAGAGAGAGGTTGGTAAGGCTCATTCATGCTATGTTGTACATGTGGACGTTAGTGGACCAGCTTGGCTGCCAGTTTTCACCTTCCCACCCTCTTTGAGACAGAGTCTTTCCCAATGCTGTACGTATCAGCTCGCTGGCCTGTCAATTTCTGGGGATTCTCGTGTCTCTGCACCCCATTTTCCCATAGAGGTGGCTGGCATTACAAACACTTGCACTACTCTGTTAGGCTTTTCTGTGTGTTCTGGGGATCTAAGCTCAGCCTTGAGTGGCAAGATATTTTTTTAAAAGAATCTCACTGGTCAATACACTAGGAATTGAACTCTGGTCCTCATGCTTGCATGGCAAGCTCTTTACTGCCTGAACCATCTCTCCAGTCCTCCTCTCAGCTCCTTCTTTACATTTTATTTTAAAACAACGTCTCATTGAGTTACCTAGGCTGGCCTTGCTTACTGTGTAGTCCAGAAGGCTTTGAGCTTACAATCCCCCTGCCCCATCTGCCTGAACAGCTAACCAAAGTTTCCTATTACTGACCGGAAGATGGGGAAAGAGACTGAGAAGCAATCAGAGAAAACCAGAAATCATGTCCATTTGGGGAGGCCAAGCTATAGCTGGGGGAGGAGGTTGTGTCTATGAGACATTGTTATATTATTGTGATGAACGAAGACTTAAGCATTCATTGTTCTCTTTCTTCCCCATCCTGCCCACAGTCCTGAAATAGAAAGTAGGAGTTTAGGCTGAAAGATGAATTTCATCTTTCTAGTAATGAGGTTTTTGAGTGCTGATGGTTGCCCAGCAGTTTTATATGAAAACAGCGTGACCCGAGATACCAGAACTCACAGTGAGCCACAGCCTCCCACTCCACTTCCTTCTGTGTTCCTTATCCTGTCATAAAGAATGCCCAGATGGGTACAAGTGGCCTTAAGGCTCTCCCAAGCTTGCCAACTTCCCTTTGGCACAAAGAGGCACAGAACTGGGAAAAGACAGTCAGACCCAGTTCATGGTGTTTACTGTAGCCTTTGCATGTGCTTTTATGATTGCCTGTTATTTATGGCAAGTGGTAACAATTCTTGCATTTGGATAAGGATTCCTTCTTAGGACCATTATTTACTTTTAAAAAGCGAGTCTGTTTAAAGGAATATGTAGAGTCTGGCTCAAATCAGCAAGATTAGAGTGTTGCCAGCGTGCACATCCTCGGCCTGTCTGTACTTCCGGGAGCTGAGACAGGAAGCTCTCAGTTTCAGTGTTTGCCTGAGCCAACCAGGGAGAGCCGGTCTCAAAAGCAGAAGTTAGAAGAGGGCTGGAGCTACAGCTCTGTGCTGAATCTCTTCACAGGCATGTGTATGGCCTTAGATTCGATTCCCACCAATGAAAATGAATAAAAGTAGAAAACTCCTGGCCTTGTCCATGGCCTGTGATTTAGGTCAGGAGATCGGAGCCTGTGGTGAGGATGTAACCGGCAGTGCTCACAGAGAATCTGGGGTAGGTGCAAGCAGACTAACAGGCCAGGTGATAGCTGTCACCAAAAATGTGGTTATTCCGAATTTTCCCAAAGAAGGGGACATTCTATCCCATGGAGAAACCACCCAGGCCAGCACTGGGATGGTTGGGATAGGTAATGGGATGGAATAAAGACCCAGACCCAAGGGCAGTAGTGTTCACATGTGGAGTGATGGAGGTGGGTCTTGTATTAATCTGTTGCTTTCATTGGTTAATTAATAAAGAAACTGCCTAGGCCCATTTGATAGGCCAACCCTTAGGTAGGTGGAGTAAACAGAATAGAATGCTGGGAGAAAGAAGCTGAGTGAGGGAGTCGCCATGATTCTCTCACTCCAGACAGACGCAGGTTAAGATCCTCCCTGGTAAGCCAGCTCGTGGTGCTACACAGAATATCAGAAATGGGTTAGATCAATATGTAAGAGCTAGCCAATAAGAGGCTGGAACTAATGGGCCAGGCAGTGTTTAAAAGAATACAGTTTCCGTGTAATTATTTCGGGGCATAAACTAGCCATGCGGGCGGCGGGGCGGCTGGGTGCCGGGGACGCAGCCCTGCCGCTCATATTACAACAGTGGAGGTGTATATCTGTGGATACATGTATGTGAGTGTGCATGTATGTAAAACAAGACAACGAACTTGAATTTTATTCCGCAACTATGTTCTGCCTTTTTTTTCAGAGTCTTTCATTGGTCTTGGGCTTCTTGGTTGGGCTACACTGGCTGGTCAACAAGCTCCAAGAATCTACCTGCCTCTGCCTTCCCAATGTAGGGACTATACTTACATGTATATGTAACGCCCCTAGGTTTTACATAGATTTCTGGGAATGGAACTCAAGTTCTCAGGGAAGCCTGTTATCAGCTAATCTATCTTCCAGGAGCAGTAGCCTCTATCACAGTTTCCTAAGAATAAACAATAGAATTAGGATAAAGAGGCAGGTATTTGGCTAGTTTGAATGGTTCTAGTGAACTCTGGTGTAGGCCAGCTCTCTGTAGTCTGCTGGTACACCTGACCCTGGCTGATTAGGGGAGGCACTGACCCAGAGTGACAGCCCAATACCAGGTGACAACGTATTCTCTTTATGGTAGGTTTGCTTCTGAAGCATTCCTTTCCAGAGACCCCACTTTCTATGTCTGGGAGTGAGGAGTCTCCCTATGGTCAGTCAGGCCTCATCTATCAAAGAATCAGGATTCGGAAAAGATGTGATCAGAATTCTTAACTGCTTAATGACTGGGCCAGTCTCAGCCTGAAGTCCGAGACTCATGTTTATTCTCCACAGTCCCAGCTGGATATCCTGCTTTCTGGGCACATGCTCTGAAGTACAAGAGTTAAAGAAACGTAGAACAGCTGATCACTAGCTGCAACCCTGGGGAGTTGGGGAGCCCACCCTCTGCAACTGTGTAAGCCTCTGAGGTTTCCTGTGTCTCTGTGTTCTATACACAAGTATACAAATATGCATGTATAAACACACCCAACTAACTCTACACAGAATAAACTAAAACTTCTGTGGGCCTAATTTGATTAGCGTGTCTCTGTGAAAAGAACAGTAGAGATTGTCAGACTTTTCCTATTGTGTGTAAGTTCCCAGGACCTAGGGTGAAGGATTGGAAGACAGTATCTGTCTCTGTCCTCAGCACAGTGACAAATGACCTACCACAAGGCAAAATGTCATGGCATTAGCTTCTCTAACACAGGTACAAACAAAGCACTTGTCCTAGTTTCTGTTCTGGTGCTGTGATAAAAGAATACTCTGGCCAGAAGCAACTTAGGGGAGGAGAGGGTTTATTTTGCTCACACTTTCAAGTTGCAGTCTACCATTGAGTGAAGTGAAGCCAAGACCCCAAGCCAAAAAGCTGGAGCAGAAACCTTGGAGGAATGCTGCATTGTGCTGGCTGGCTCTTGCTTAGCTAGCTTCCTCACACAGCCTAGAACCACTTGCCTAGGGAATGGTACCACTGTAGTGAACTGGGCACTCCAACATGCATTATTAATCACAGCCATCCCCCACAGACATGCCCACGGGCCAAAGTGATGAAGACAGTTACTCAATTGACACACCTATTACAGGTATTTTAAGCTGTGTTGGTCTGACAGTTGCTGATAATTAGGACATCACTGCACCATAGAAGACATTTCTGATCAGAAGAAAAGTGTGTGGACTTGGTACGTATTTCCCAAGGGGAAATATATATCTTTTCATATGACTGTAATGCATAGTTCTCATATAAAACATCTACATTTGTAAAGACATTTATAACATATACATTTGTGATATGAAAAATATGGCAGATACTCATATATTTATGGAAAAGTATTTTTGTCTAGGGATATGGTTCAATGGATAAATTATTTCCACATAAGTATGAGACCTGGGTTCAAATCCCCAGAGCCTGTAAAAGTCTTAATGCATTTGCAAGTGTTTATAATTTCAGCACTCCTGTGGTAAGATTGGATGGAGGCAGTGACAACCCTATCTCAAGCTGACTGAGGTTGTCCTCTTACTTCCATACATTCAGGTGTCATACATGTGTTTACATGTATATATGCATGCATATAAAGATAACAAACAACTATGGTTCATACATGAAACATATATGTACGGTTATAAATACACATAGATAACATACATATATGCATATATAAACTTACTTATATGTGTTTAATATACATATGTTACAAAATACAATTTTCAGTTGAACATCAGTTCTTATGGATGTCAAATATATGTAATGAAGAAAAATAGCAACTGAACAGGAGTTAGTCCATCAACTGTTAATATAAATCACATTCTTTTCTTTACCATCTATCTTCAGCCAATTAAGATGATTTGCATGAATATTTACATTTGCAAACTTCTCTGCCCAAAGCTAAAGTACCTCTATACTTTCTGTATTCTTTTATTTTTCTTGTTTCTGTATTTTGCCCACGAGTGCCTGAAGCAAAACATTGTTTCTGGAATAGTCTACTGATGTGTTTTCCTGGGAAGCCATTAACATTCGGGTCTGTCACCATTCATGGGCAGAGTTGAGACCAGTTCTGCAAAACTTCTCACCCCTTCTCTGACTGGCGCAGTGCAATTTCATTTCTAGTCTATTTCAATCCTTAGCTGAGAACAAGACCATAGGCTGCTTCTGCTGTAGTGGTGGTGATGGCACCTGCAAGTAAGTTCACAATACTCCCACCTTCTGTGCTGGATTACACAGACCTCCATTTCTCTCCACACCTTCCTCTACCCATGGCCTTTACAATATAGCTGTCCAGTGTATCTCCCTAAGAGGTAGACACTGTCTTTTGGTCCCTTGAATTCTAGCTGGCCCTGTGACTTCCTTTGACTAATGGGATACATCAAAAATGACTCTCAGCCATAGCAAGTCTAGGGAAAAGACTGAAAATTTCTTCTTTAGCCTCTGGAGCCCATCTGAACATCCAGTTGGCCCTCTCCCCAATGACCAAGTTGCACCCAGGAACCCTAGACACAGAGTCACTCTGTTTACCCTTCCTTATCAAGGGAGAAGAAAGCCATCTGAGAATTGAGGAACCAGTCTTTCAAGTCCACCCCAAATTGTCAAGTCACTGGCATTTCAGTAAAATTAATGATTATTGTCCAAAGTCACGACTTTTTGAGAAAACAAATACATAGAAAAAGTGAACCTTGGATGGTTACTATGTAGGAAAGTGAACCTTGGATGGTTACTATGTAGGAAAGTGAACCTTGGATGGTTACTATGTAGGAAAGGGAACCTTGGATGGTTACTATGTAGGAAAGGGAACCTTGGATGGTTACTATGTAGGAAAGGGAACCCTGGTAATTATCTGTGGTTATTATAAAATAAAAGAGTTGTTGAAGTGAGATAGCCCAGTGGGTAAATGCTTGTCTTGCAAGACCCATGACCTTAGTTACATACCAGGAACCTGTTTAAAGGTGTAAGGAGAGAACTGGTTTCACAAAGTTGACTTCCACATGGGAGCTGTAGTGCATATACGTGCATGCACACACACACACACACACCACCACCACCACCACCACCACCAACAACAACAACAACAACAACAATAATAGCAATCAACTAAATACCAACACATATTTACTATCTCACAGTTTCTAGGGATTGGGAATTTGGGAGTTGTTTAACTAACTAGGTGGCTGTCTCAGGGATATTTTACAACAAAGGCTGAAAGGTCCATTTCCAAGGTGACTTATATGTGGCTACCAGCAAGTGATGTGGAATTTTCCTCTATATGCTGTGATTACCATTAATGAATAAAGAAACTGCTTTGAGCCAATAGTAGGGCAGAGGTAGGAGGCAGGGAAAGTTAAACTGAATGTTGGGAGAAAGAAGGGCAGAGTCAAGGAGAAGCCATGGAGCTGCTGTCGGAGACAGATGCACTGAAACTTTGCTGGTAGGCCACGACTTTGTGGTGGTGCACAGATTAATGGAGATAGGTTAAATTAAGATATAAAAGTTATCCAATAAGAAGCTAGAGCTAATGAGCCAAGTAGTGATTTAATTAATATAGTTTCTGTGTTCTTATTTTGGTTCTGGGCTGCAGAGACGAACAAACGGCCCTTCCTCCAGCAAGCAAGAGGCCCATTTCTCACTATGGTATTTCTGGAGGGGGACTGTTTGAGTGTTTGTACAGCATGGTTATCTCTTTCCTCCCAAGTCAGTGATCAAGAGAAAGCAAAGAAGACACCACATGGTTTAAGTCCTGAGATTCATTGTTCGTTCTTCCAAACTCTGCTCAATTAAAGGAGTCTTTAGCCCAATATCTTAGATTAGAGAGAGGTGGGAAAAGAGAGACCTAGACTCAATCTTCTGAAAGGAGGAGTGCCTAAGATCTGTGGGCACATTTTCCGACCATCACACTCACTGAGAGAACCTCAGTCAGAGAACTAAAGCATCCAGGTGAAAATGTTCATAAAGTAACCCTATATCTTAGACGCAGGCCTGAGAGTCCTGGGTGCACAGACACACAGCCCAAGTTGACTATGTGATTGCTTTCATCACCTAGTGGATGTGGAGTGGTATCTCACCTGGAGCTCTGTGACCGCACTGAGGTTATGAAAGCTCTCAGGCTTCAGTTTTCTCATTTCTCAAATAGGGCAACTGTCACCAATCTTCTTTATGGTAAGAGCCACATAAATATAAGATGTCTGGGTTTCCCCTCTTCTGTCCTACATACTACTCCACTGTCTTCACAATAGTCAGTGGACGATCATGGGGAGGAGAAGGAAGCATTGTGAAACACTGGAGTCTATAGTGATAGAATTTACCTGTAATCCCAGCACTTGGAAGCCTGAGGCAGGAATAACAAATGACTTGGAGTCTTGTTATGACTTAGAGAGAGGTCAGTTGGGGCTATCTAATGAGTTCCAGGCCAGGCTGAGCTACAAGGAACAAACAAATAAAAAGGAAAAAGCACACAAAAACAGAAAGTATCGACATGTTGTGATGCTAGAATACTTTTTAAGACTCCAACTGTGTTTGTGTGACCTTCTGATCTTAGGTGAGTTACCTCCTTCTAAATTACAGGTTCTGTTTATGTTAAATTTGCTGTTTGGACTGCCAATCCCTAGGGCCTCAGTTGGCTTCAGATGAAAATTGCAGGTAAATGGATGGAGCTAGAAACAATCATCTTGAGTGAGGTAACCCAGACCCCAAGACACAAATATTGGGTGTTTTCTTTTATATGAAGATGTTAGCTTTTAAGCTACAGATGTGTGTTTCAATACAAATAACCACAGAGGTTAGGTGGCTAGTAACGGACTGTGTGTGTGTCTGGGTGGGTATCTTCCAAGGAAGGAGAAATAAAATGTAGTATTAAAAAGAGATAAAGAAGAAACTAGAATAGGATGATTAAATAAGAAGGGGATGGGGGGCAATGCAAAGAAAGGAATATGGGGAGAGACAACTGAGATTAAAGGCCTTTTGGAAGGTCATAAAGGAACCTACCGCAGTAGAAGCTTCCTAAAATATAAACATACAGAAATAAATTTAAATGGAGTGACCATATAATGGGATAGACAATGCCCCAGCTAGGCATCTTATGTCACCAAGTGCCATCATATAGGACAGGACAGATGCACAGCGTAGCTCCCCAACCACACCTGCATTCTTGTGCATAGATTAAATATGAGTGACACCTGTGTGGAGATGTGGCGAACATGCTCTGTGCTGTGTCCAGGATGAAGTGCAGTGGGACAGGCTCATATCTGCTCTCTGCTGAACTTCCAGGGCCAGGAGTGGCTTACATCACATCATAGAGTATTGCCAAATCTACTGTTTACTCTCTGTTACCTGACGGCAAGGTTCTCTTGCTGAAGTCACAACTTATTTAAATTGCTGAACGTGGAGAAATTGAGGTGCTGCCCAACTAGAAGTTTTGCCCCACTGACTAGCATTCATAGCATTCATGGAAGGTACTTTACATGCTACCGGATGAGAAAGTAACATCACCCAGCTAGACATCCTGTGACCTGCAATACTGACCTGCTTGCAAGATGTACTAGTGCAATCATAGTACCAATGTCATGGGAGTAGCCAGTCATTTTCTGGTTGGATTTAAGGGCCACTCCATGAGATGGAACCCATACCCAGTGCTTCTAAAACAACAAAGAACATGAGACTAGAATGGTCATGGGCCCTATGGGAAAAATCTAAGAAAACATAGCAATAAAATAACTCTCAATGGCATGATGCTAGACCCATAGATCAGAGCATCATTCAACCCTCATCAGAGAGGCTTCTTGCAGTAAATGGTAATTAACAGAGAGACTCACAACTGGGCAAGGTGCAGAGAGAGAGATTTTGGAGTACTCCATCCTAAATGGGATGTCCACCAAACTCCTCTAAAAGCCCAGAGATCTATGCTGAGGAGGAGGTGAAATATGGTAAGAACCAGGGATAGTGGATGACATCAAGGGAACAGCATCTTCCAGACCCAATGGATCTGTTACACATATGACCCAATAGAGACTGTGTTGGAATGCCCAAGAGTTGCATGGCTTCTAATCAGACACAAACCCTAACACTGAGAAGGGGAAGCAGACTCTGGGTCCCATCCCTGACCAACAAGCTATTTGCAACTGATACCTTCTGGAAAAGGGAAAAGGCAATTTTCTCCAGTGGAGTGACACAGGCATATTTACTAGACTCTACAGCAGGTACCATGCCCAGGAAGAGTAGGCCAACACTAAATAGATTCCATGTCTTTTTGTGCACATTTTTTTTTGTTCCACTGGTTTTATTTTACTTTAAGGAAGAGACACAGAAATAATCGGGAAATGGGGTGGGTAGGAAAGCAGAGATATGGGAGGACTTGGGGGAGGGGAATTAACATGAACAAAATATATTGTAGAAAAATTTTTAAATAACAAATTTTATTTTTTTTTAAAGTACAAAAATTCCAAACGTATGGCATATTGTAATAGGGTAGTCTTTACGACTGCAGCTGGTGGTTGTGTGACCTTATGACCTTACTGCATCTGAATTACAGGTTGCACCTGTGGTATATGTTACATTTGCTGTTTGGACTATTGGTCCCTCCTACAGCCTCAGTTATCTTCAAATGAAGAACCCATTTTCCCAGACATTGAGAAGTGAATATTCATCTTCCCTTGTCACCCCCCCCACACACACACAAATCAAGCAGTAACTTTTAGGCATTAATGAGGCCTTTTTCTAAGGTCACCTACCCAGGAAGTCATGTGGCAAGAATCCCTGAGGCTAGGCCCTTGGGGATATTAAGGTGCCAACAGTAAGGTTTGCAGGCTTTTAATGAGAGCTGGCTTGAGGGGAATTGTAAGTCTTCAGGACTCTGAGAAAAGCACCAAAAGGGCTCCTTCCAGGAAGCAATTAAAGGGCCCATCCCATGGTGAGGGCACGGTAGTGAATCAGCATTGCTGTGACACATTTCTAGGCCAGGAAGTAGAAGGAACGTGAAATCACTCCAGCTGAGGGAAGGACACACGGCTTCTCTGTAAACTAACGCATTTATGGGTTTCTGTGGAGGGGGTCTATGGCATATTTTGGTTTCAGACAAAGTTAGACTTCATGGGCAGAGAGTTGCTCCTTAGCCCCTGTGGTCACAATCTGTGCTGGTGAGTTTTGATTCTCAGATCGATGTAATCTAGAATCACATAGGGAGAGGGTCTCAGTGAGAGAGTATCTGGATCAATTTGGCCTGTGGTTATGTCTGTGGGGGATTGTCTTGACTGTGGGAAGCCCCAGCTTGAATGTGGACTGCACCAGTACGGGCGTTGGGCCTTGAATAAATAGAGAGCAGAGAAAGTTGACTAAATACTGAGCGTGCACACTTTCATTTGTCTTTGCTCCTGACTGTTGTGGCTCTTCAAGTTCACACCTTGACTTCCTGCAACGGGAGACTGTAACCTGGCATTGTGAGCTAAGATTTTCCTTTCTCCCCTACGTTGCCCTTTGCATCGAGGTGTTTTAACAGAGTAAGAGAAATAAAACTGTCTTTATTACTCCTTCTTGGCACAAGCTGCTCCCTTCTCTGGTGCTGATTGTTATGGTTTAAATGTAGAGTATATTTCTCTAGTGCTGATTGTTATATAAACCATAAATGTAGAGTATATTCCCCCACAGGTTCCTTGTTTTGAATGCTGTCTTTCCAGATGGTGGCGCTGTTTTGGGAAGTGATGAAACTTCAGAAGGTTGCAGGAAAAAAAAGTGTGATAGGAAGTGGGTGGGACTTGAGGGTTTCAGTTTGGCCCACTTCCCCCCAAAATTCTATGCTCCTTGATTGCCGCCATGTAACTGCTATCTTCTACATTGGACAGAAAGCTGATGGAGCTGGGGGTGGAGAGGTCTTGATTTTGAAGCCATACCAGTTGGTTTTGAATCTCAGTCACAGTGCATAATTGAATGACTTCCCAAGTGTGTTTCCCCATTTGTACACTAGGAGATGTGACATGTTTACTGCCTCATGTGCTGTTATAAAGATTAAATAAGATAATACAGGCAAACCCTTGAACATATTGCTTGCCAAGTCACCGTCCCCCACAATAGCTTAAACACGGAAAAGGAGTTTGAATAAGTCTTCTTTGGTGGGACAGAGAACATCAGTAGGTTGCAGCTCTCCTCTCCCGAGTTGCTTCTATCAGACAGTCAGTTGCACTGAATGGAAAAGTACTGAGCACGTTCATCTATTTGGGAGCCCAGCTGCTAAGGCAGGCTTCAAGATCTTTCAGGGTACACAGAAGTGTCCCTTTGTGGATGCAGTCCACAGTTAAGGTAACTTCTCAGTTTGTGAGTTTTTCTTTTCTTCATGACAGCAGCCCCAACTTGGGTGGTGGCAGTGGACAGATAGCAAGGACAGAACAGCTCTCTGAAGAAGACAAGGGCGAGTCCTTTTACTTTACATCATAGAGGAGAATGGCAAACTCTGGAAGGAACGTCCCCAAACAGTATTAACAGCTGGAGAGATGGTGTTGAGACCCAGGAGGCTATCGGGGGGCGATATTCAGCATTTAAACTGCAACAACCAACAGCAGACAGGGCAGGTGGAGAAGCAGCAGTGAAGATGGGGTCCCAGTTTCATTTCTCTTGCTGGGTTAAAACACCCCGACAGAAAGCAATGCTAGGGAGACAGGAGGTGTTAATCTCATGCATCCAGGGTACAGTTCATCACTGTGGGAAGTCAAAGCAGGAACCTGTACTCATCCCCACCTGCTCCCTTGGGTACAAGCCATGCTTTGTTCCGACAAGTCAAGATTGTAGAGAGTTGGTGACATAGGCACAGTCTGTCTCTACTGTCACCTTCACAGTGACCTTGAAAGAGAGAAAACCTGAGAGTCTTTTGGAAGGAGAACCTTGTTCAGTGTTGGGGTAAGTACTGAATATCAGCTGCTCTATGTTTCCTGGCTCACTTAGCTTAGATAAGTCTGGTAGCAGATCAACCATGGGTCATATTTCCTTACAAGGCTGTGCCATATTCCAGCAAGCATGTGACTGAGACAGAATGCTGCTAGTCAAGAGGACCCACTTCTAGTCCTGTGTACTTGAAGTCATTGCTGGGGCTGGGGGACCAGCTGGACTGAAGGTAACTGGTTGAGGACAGCCATTGTATTTTGATGAATGGATTTTGGATGCTGACAGAACAGCAACCATGTAAGTGGAGGTCCTTGTTCACCTCTGTGCTCTGCTGCAGAGCTGAGTGTGGTAACTGGAGAGAGATCTAGGCGTAAGACAGACTGTGGGTTGAGCCTGTGCCTGGTCCCCGTATGTGGACCTTCATTGCCTTCTGAAGGGCTCTGGTTATGATGTTCTTTATAGATGGAACACTGTGGCTGAGGCAGTTTCACTAAGTCCTAGGCTCCCAAAACGGTGGTAGACAGAATCAGAATTCAAGGCTATACTATTGTCCCTCAGGGCAGCATAGTGTTCCCTAGGCTTGGCAGCTCCTGCTTCCTGCCGTCTCCCCGAACTGAGTTTCACAGGATGCAGGGGGATGCCCAGCATGGCTCTGGCATTCACACATGGCTTATATGGCTTATCTTAGCATGGAAGGTCTTATCTCTCAGTCAGTATTCCTAATCCTCTTCTTTGTTTCTTCCAGCTCTGTGTCACAAATAAGAGCTGTACAAGTTGTCTTAGCCATCCATGCATAGCCTCTCTCCATCCTTTGTCCTTAACAGACGTCCTGCATGCCTGGGGTGAGAAGAGTCCCCAGTGTCAGCCTGTCTTGGTGAGGCTGCTTTTGGAGAATGAGGGCGGTCACTAGAGCAGCCACCCCTGGTCAAATAGTGAGGACTGCCTGCTCCATTCTGACGGCTAGGCAGTTGCAGAAGAATGAGCCGGTCCCCAGTAGCTGGTGATGTAATCAGTGCCACTTCAGTTATGGAGTCTCCATAGGAAACTCCAGCTACAGGCTGTGCAGGCTTTTGGGCTAGGGTGTTTAGGGGTCCATGTCTTCAAAGGTTACAGAGGCACCCCTGTCCTTCCCTATACTTTACGTTATACATCTCTTCTACCTGGCTCTTCCTGAGTTCCAGCCTTTAAAACAGACCAGTAGTAAGAAACACATTTCTCCAGTTCTGTGCACACTCTAGCAAATTGTTGCTCCCAAGGAGGGGTGTAGAGAGACCCCGGATTTACCACTGTTAACGGTAAGTCAGAAGGGAGGCTGGCATTTGGCGGCCACTTGAACCGAGGCCTTGCTGTGGATGGAGCACCTCACTTGTGGGGTGACTGTTTACTCTCCTTACATGGTGTCTGAATTGAAAGGCATGACATGACACAAACTGGCTGTCCCCAGGGAAGGGGACTATCCTGCTAAGATGGCTCAGGGGATAAAGGAGCTTGCTGCCAAGTCTGACAACCTGAGTTTGTTTGATTTTTGGGATCCAGATGATGGAAGGGAAGAA
Source organism: Chionomys nivalis (assembly GCF_950005125.1). Classification (NCBI taxonomy): domain Eukaryota; kingdom Metazoa; phylum Chordata; class Mammalia; order Rodentia; family Cricetidae; genus Chionomys; species Chionomys nivalis. The sequence continues at coordinate 9,090,658 of NC_080092.1, read as the reverse complement.
CTGACTCCCATAAATTGTCATTGAACCCCCACACTGTGCCTCCCAAGAAGATGTAAAAAAAAATGCTCAAAAGGAGGAAGATTAGTCATGTGGTACCTGGGGGCTGGTGAAGCTGAGGGAAGAGGTCAAATGATCAACAGAGAAGAGCCCCCTGGCTGGCATGTGCCTCCATTCTGTGGCCAGTGTTTCTCTTTGATCCTGTCTCCTTTCCACGTTAGATTGCCTGTCCTCTGTTGAGAGTGGGCTGGGGGATTTCTCTTCACCTTTACTCCGTGTCAGTATTTCTGAAGGGTGTCTCTGCCTGATCACGTGAGGGTATACCTGCCCGTGACTTTCTCTAGGCAGCAAGTGGAAAACCTAGGTTGCCTTTTGCATTTGCTGAAAGTACCTGCTCTAATTACGGCAACCCGTAACGAGAGCTTATGGAATTATTAGTGTGAATGGCTCTGCTCATTATGGGATGCATTTTTAATTTGCAAATGCATCACTGGGGTCACGGTGATCTGATTCCCTTTCTGACTGTGAAGCCGAGAACACATGTTCCACCATTTTCATGCCTGGGCTTCTGATGAGATAGACGGTAGGGGCAGCGACGGGACCGGCTGCAGCTGAGAACGGCATGAATTTGGAACAAGTGTTCTTCCCCCCAGACCAACACCAGGAAGGGCTAACCTTACTGCATCCTTGAACTCAGCCTTGGGGCTCTCAGAGCTGTGAGTGTGGAAACTGCAGTTTGTACAACAGCTTGCTGCCGAAGTTCAGGGCATAACTAGCCGTCATTAGGTCCCAGAACCAGGGCAAGATGATGCCATTCACCTACCAGGCAGCTTTTTGCTGCATCTCAGACCACAGATGTTTTGGTGTTTGTTCATTGTCTTATCTGTTTGGTAGCTTCCCTTTTACAGTGCCTGGTGTTACCTTACCACACACATGCACACATGTATGCACACATGCCCACACTTTTTAAAAATGCACTCTTTGAGGGGAATGTGGATTTCATGGATGGCATATCATCTCCAAATACTTGAGTCTGCACCATTTAAAAGACAGGCTATTTTCCCACATAACTGGGATAGTGCATGGAACACGGACACAATGCTCATGTACAGACTATGTCAGGTTTCCCCTCTTGTCCCAAAACATCCTTCTAGATATTTTCAGTATAATTAAGGATTATATTGAATGTGGGCATCATACCTTTTCATTCTCCTGTGACCTGGAAGGACACACCTTCCACTGTGTTGATAATCTTTTACAACTCCAGCATTTTAGGAGACTTGAGGTCAGCTGTGTTGCAGAGCGGTGATCATCAAAGTGGAGTTCCCGTGCCATCAGCATCAGCTGGAAATTATTCATTTATCACTCGGAATATCCTCAGACTTTAGGGCAGACCTACTGAATCTATACCTGTGGAAATGGGGTTCAGGAATCTAAAGCATGTGTGTGTGTGTGTGAGAGAGAGGGGGGGGGGGGAGAGGGGACAAGGGGATTTGCACTGCAAATGAGTTACCTTTCTCCTCACTCTGATGTAAAGGAGGAGAAGCTTTTGTTTTTCTGCTTGTGGTTTCGGTCCATTGTGGTGGAGAAGGCATGACAGCAGGAGAAGCTCAGGCCCTGCAGCTGGAGAGGCTCAGCCCCTGGTGGTGGTAGCTCTTTATGTAGCTTGCAAACATCTTGGGAAATAGAACAGAGAGAGCTTTGTGTGACTAGCCAAGGATCTCCTACCTCAAGCCCACTCCCAGAGGCTCACTCCTCCAGCAAGGCTCCATCTTGGGATGGAACCAGAGCTATCACTTGGGGACCGAGAGTTCAAATGTGCCATCCTATGGGGGACAAATCTCATTCAAACTGTAATGTTGTGTCCTCTTTTCTCTAGGATAGTCCTCACAGGCAAAACCTCCCATAGTTGTCTGACAATGGGATGTGAATCACCCAAAACTCAGGAAACACCCAGGATTCTTAGACCTTGCCCTCTAGGCATCTGGCTTTGGTAGTCTATGCTGGGAACTGAGAATGCCCTCCCCTCCCCCCCCCAAAAAAATGTTTCTGTAATGAGCAGTTCTCCACCTAGCTACAAAGTAGAGTTTCTTGGAGAAGTTAGGACAAATGGAATTTCCAGTCACGTGGGCCCACCAGGCAGTGTCTGTTGGAGTTGGTGAGTGTGGAGGAATGGTTGGAGAGACTAAACTCATTCTGACTGCTACGATCAGGTGCTCTGGTACTGTTACTCAGCTCTGGAGGAGGAATATTAACCTTTAGGTGGAGCCAACAGATAAAGTGTGTGATACCCAGCTAAACTTGGCATGCCTGGAGTGACATTTCTTTTTTCTATCTTTATTTTTCACATGTATGTGTGTGGTGCACGTATGTGTGTGAACGTGTGTGCAGGTGCATGTCTGTGTGTGCCTGTGGGGGTCCCAAGCTGGCATTGGTGTCTTCCTTGTAGTTTTCCTTTCCTACCTGATTAGTGAGGCAGGATCTTTTGCTGAGAAGAGCATGCGTATTTGACTGATTAAGCTGTCTCGCTTCAGGAATCGCCTTCCTCCAGCTCCAAAGTGCTGGGATCACATTTGGCTATCATGTCCACCCAACTTTTTACATGAGTGCTGGGGTTCACACTCTGGCCCTCATGCTTGTGAAACCAGTGATTTCCTTGCTGAGCCATCTCCCCATTTCTCTTTAGTATAAGCACTTCCCAAGGGTTGCTTGGCACACTTGTGTGAAGGATTGTGTGTGGCTTGCCTGCTGTTCAAGGTGAATCTGGCACATTGTATTTCTTTGTCATTACTGGCTACCATCCTCCTAGGAAATGAGGTAACAGGTGCTCCTGGTCTTTATTGTATGGAGGCCAGGGGGTGTGTTCACCATCCAAGACCGCACAGGACAGTCTCACAATAGAGGCTGATCCAGCTCAAACGTCTCAGTTTGAACGATGCTGTCTGCATTCAGAGTGCATCTCTGGTTGACTGAGGGAGAGGCCATTTGGGCTTGTGACAGGTCCTATAATTGAAGCAGAGATGAAATAGTCCCAGGATGGATGGAACACCCACCAGGTAAGGCAGGGAGCAGCCATGCCTTGGCAGATGGTGGCAGGTCCCTGCTTTTGGTACCATGGCCAGACTGCTGGGAACACTGCACTAAACGCAGCAGAAAATGACCACAGCAAAGGTGCCTAACAGGGAGATTTTTCATCCTAATTTCAGGGATGCTCCCAGTGCCCTTGTGTGGCATCCCGAGTCCTCCATTATTAAAGCTGTTCTTAATTAAAGTGCTTTATGACCTTCCAAGGGGCCAGGCCAGAAAGGGCATTGTGATGCGCTTCTCAGCAGACTCTTTCAGCTCCAAGAAGCCTAATGAGGACTCATAAGTTAGAGAAGCAGCCAGTAATCACCCCTTGCCTCTCAGCAAGTCGCTGATCGTGTGCCATGAGCCCGCATTTAATCTCTGCAACCCGGACCTCAGCCAAACTGCCAGGGCCAGGCTTTAAGTGCTGCCTTCGGCTGCTGCCTGCAGTCCTGTCACATTCCAGCCAAGATTTCCCAGTCATGATGGAAGAATATAGCACTCCCAGAGCAGCAGGGGAGATGGCAACTGGATGGGGGAGGGAGGGAGGGCCTGGATGTTTCTGAGTACCAGGAGTTAAAATAAGTGTTTGGGCCAATGGCAAGCCAAGAAAGTCTCCTCCGAGTCGAGAAGTTACTCTCCCTCATGTTACTTTTAGGGAAACCGAGGAAGAAATAATCAATAGCCCCTCTGAGAATAAGAGCAAGGAGAGAGATAGCAGCCGAAGTTATAAATACAGCCTACAGCCAACTCCGTGGTAGCAAGTCCATGTCACTTCTTTGATCTCTAACTTTCGAGGATGGCAACACTATTGTAGAATCAGAGTGGTCACCAGCTGCACAGGGCTCAGAATTCTGTTTTGGTCTGCTCGGTTTGCTTGTTTGTTTGTTTTTGAGACAGGATCTTGCTGTGTAGCCCAGACTGCATGCGCACACAGTAATCTGCTTCTTTGACCCCAGTGAATGGGACGACAGGAACATGCCTCCATAGCCAGCTAAGAGTTTTAAAGCCCTCTGGATAAAAGAAGTAATCAAAGATCATGGATGTTTCCAAGAAGAAAATGGAATGTTAGTGTCCACCAATTAAGAAAATGGGAGAACAGTCCACTGGAGAGGGAAAGATGTGAATGAGATACCAGCATAGGCAGCATGGAGCATCAACATGGGGGTTTTTCTTTGCCCAGCCTGGGAACACTGACACCTGGCAGATAACAGAACATATTGGAGAGGATCTGAGTGAAATTTGAATTTCAGACAGACACTGTATAAACTCGGATGTAAATGATAAATGTATGTATATGAAAAATATAGTAATCATATACCCAGAACTTTTACAGTTAAACAAGGAACCCTCTACTTTTGCTGGCACCTATAAATATGGGGACATGTAAGCTCTTTACATTTGAGTATGTGCCTGGGAATCTCTAAGGTTCCTGTTTGAAGGGTAGCTATCTGGTTTTCTAGGTGGGGTTTTGATTAAGTTAGCTCTAGGGGTATAGGTAGCCAGGAAGCAGACGGAGCCGGCGCTTACCTTCTGGAGTGAAGAGTTCTTAGGACTTCCCTGAAATAGATTGTGGGTACTTGGTGGCTTGAAAACAATACGATGGGAGCATTTAGACCACAGCAATTGGCAGGTATTACACATCAGAGGTTTAACATTTTATAGAAAGGCGTCTGCCTCGCCTAGTTCCCAGGAGACTCACAGGCAGAGGCTGTGCCAGAAGGGATTTCTGGTTATTTATGGCAGGGGACCCATTGGAAGCCCTAACCAGGAATGAGAACAGAAGTCTCTCAGGCTCTGGTCTGGACCTGATTCACTGGTTTGCTGGTGGGTAGTGTGTGTGTGTGTGTGTGTGTGTGTGTATGCACGTGTGTGCCCACCCACATATAAGTTCAAGTGTGTGTACATGTGTGTTTGCATGTATATATGGAGGCCAGGGGTCAACCTCAGCTGAGGTTCTCAGATGCCATTTTCCTTATTTTTGAGACAAGTTTGCTGGCTGGCCTGGAACCTGGCAGATAGGCTAGGCTGGCAGGCCAGCAAGTCCAGGGATCCTCCTGTCTGCCTCCCCAGTTCTGGGATTATAAGCATACATTGGCACACACTTTTTATTTTGTACATGGGTTCTGGGGCCCAAACTCAACGCATTGTGTTTGTGTGACAAGAATTTTACCAACTGAGCATCTCCCCAGTGCTTTGGTGGGCAATTTTATAGAAAAAAAATATAAACCAAGACAATAGAAAAAAACTTTACTGATCGTCAGACTTCTCCTTTGTGTTCTTGAAGTAATGATGGAACCTATGGTGCAGTGTTTAGGGATGGCGTTTGTAAGGGACTTGCTGGACCCAGCATTCATCCAGGGAGATCTACTGACTTTATACAGGGCGGAGCTTCCTCTTGGCTGACGTGAAGGAGTATCTGCTGTCTACAATATCACCTGCCCCTTCATAACCTTGAACTCCTGAGCTAGACCCTCTAGGCCCACACCTTAGCTTCAGCTGTTAGTGACTCAATCCTATCCTACTCCAGTTTACTCAGCTACAGAACAGGGATGATGATGGTAGGCAGGGATTTAAGTAATGCCCAGGTGTATTCATTTCCTGTTGTTGCTATGCCAACCACAGCTTGAGCAACTTGAAACAATACAGATGTATCTCCTGTGGATCTGGGGTCAGACGTCCAGATTAAGTCTATGAAGTCGGAACCAAGCTCCTTCTGAAAGCCTCCGGGGAGAATGCATTTCTCACTTTAGTGAACCCCCAACAGCCGTTCCCCAAGCTTGTGGCCACATTTGTCTGATTTCTGCTTCAATGTTCTTTACACACATCTACCTCTGACCTGTCTGTCTCCCTCCTATAGATAACTTTGTGCTCAGATCATCCTTACCCCCTTGATAATTAAGCCCCATTTTAGGATCTGTAACTTACTCGTATTTCCAAAGTTCCCTTTGCTTGAGAAGATGGACCAAAGATCCTGCAGGGTTCGGAGATGGATATTTTTGAGACTTCTACAACAGGTAAATTGATAGCATCTGGTACAAAGAAAACCACTGATGTGATTCAATTTTTGTCTATTTATTTATTTGGAGACAGGGTCTCACGTAGCCCAGTCAGCCTCTAAATTAGCTATCTAGCTGAGGGTAGCACTGCACTGGTCCTCCTGCATCCACTTCTCAAATGCAGGGATTGCGGGCATGCACCACACATTGCTTATACAGTGCACGGAGTTGGAACCTGGCTTTGTGCATACTAGGCAAGCCCTTTACCTATGGAGTTGCACCCCCACTCTGGCCATTCTTCTGTTTAGTGCAGAGCTTGAGGAAGTCAAAGGGGAGTCTGGCTCAGCCAGTGTCTGGGGTGATGCTGAGTAACCTCTGTGGCTTCCTGGGACTTGACCATTCTCTTAGGAAGCTCTTTGAGAAGCCAATATAGCTGCACAAGTCTAAGGCACAGAACAAGCTTCCTCCCCCAGCCTCACTTTTCTAATGTTCTTCTGTACCTGTTCTCAGAACCCAGAGGTCAAATGACATTGGAATTTGAACTTGGCTGAAGGTAGACTGGCCTCCATTCTTGATTCCAGGGACCTAGTTCCTAATTTATTTTCTCATTCAGATACCAATTCAAGGGTGTGTCCCAAGAGGACTGCTCATTGCCTAGGAAACAAAAGGCAGCAAGTGAGGACTTTTAATTTAATATCCCAAGCAGAATTTCTCCCCTCCACCTCCAGAACAAAATGTCAGTTTAGGAAGCGAGTCAGTGGTCATTCAAATGACTTGGTGACATTTTCAGCACAAAGTGAGTTTGCATTTTCCTTCTGGAAAACTTGTTTCATACAGTGATCTGGTCTTGCTTGAGAGGGTTTTTTTTGTTTGTTTTGTTTTGTTTTGTTTTTGTTTTTGTTTTTTTATTTTTTATTTTTTTGAGATGGGGAGGCACAGACACTACTCAGGGTACAGTGGACAAGGGCCTTGCCTTACTCTCCCAGTTGAGCTGTTCTCTGTACAGGGCAGCATCATAGGGTTAAAATTGTACATATTTTTTAGAGTTTATAAGGAAGAATTAGGAAGTGGTATATGTAATGGTTGGTAGACCCTCCCACGCCTCTCCTAGGATCTGGATCCAGAGCACGGTATTTTTTCCACAACAACCTTGTGTTCCATCTGCCTGAACCTCTACGCACACCAGCAGCTTCGGTGGTGGTGGTGAGTTTTCCCCTCCCAGCCCCCAACCACAGCCTTCATGGCTACAGTTGAGCCCTTCACTACTTTCCATAGCTAAAAATGTGACCAGATGACTCAGGGTCAGTCCTGCCGTGCTAGCACTGAACACGCTGTGAGGTGCATTGGACTGGGGGGCCCAGGGTCCCTCAGATTTTTCTTTCTTCCATTTCCTCTCCTCTCCTCTCCTCTCCTCTCCTCTCCTCTCCTCTCCTCTCCTCTCCTCTCCTCTCCTCTTCCCTTCTCTCCTCCTCTCTTCTCGAGAGACTGCCCTGAGCAGCCTCTAGCCTCTCTGGCTTCCAAGTCACCTGGATCAGAATCAGTCAAGCTTTAACACCCCCTTGTAGATAGAGGACTCTCTTCCACAGGCCCTCCAGTGTTCACCATTTCACACCCTGCCTATAGAGGGGAGACGGCCCCCTAGAAGCCTTGTTTTTGCGGGTTCTCACATTTTTGGCTATGGTATAAACCCTTACTCCACTGGTGTCCCGCCAGCTCCACTGGCTCCGCTTTTCCTCAAACGGTCCCTGCCACTGCTACTGCTGTCAACAAGATTGGTTGGATCCACGAGGCAGCTGCTTTCAATTCTAGCCTTTTGCTCCCCAGCACAGCTAGTGGCATTGGCGGATCATGACTCTAGGTCTCTCTTCCATATAGCATGTGACTGCTGCCATTTTGACTGAGGTCAGGTGACCTTACCACTATCTTTACTGAGAGCCAGATCAGGTGACCAAGTCCTGCCAACTTTGCTGAGGTATACCCTGCCTGGTCTCTTGGTTTACTTATATTTTTGCCTCTAAATTCTTCTTGCTGGCTCTGTTGCATGTGTGTTTTGCACAGTGGCATGCCTTTGATAGGGCCCACCAAGAGCAACTACTTTGCCCAATTCCTGTTCACTCTGTATGTGTGTGTTCATACATGTAACTTAAATGCACCTATGTTTACTGTTAAATGTTATAATTATCTGTTCATTGCATCTCATTTCAGACAAAAATAATAAGTCTCATGTTTTAAACTGGTATGTACTTTTATGTCTGTTACAAAAATACGGTATATTTAATCCAACCCTGCTTTACGTGTTAAGTTGAGAGCCAGTACAGTCAAGATTGGACCCAACTCTCCAGGCAGATTCTATACTATAGCTGTACCTGATAAACAGCCTTCAACTGTTCAGAGATCTGAGGGAATATGGCATTTAAATATTTAATTATTAAAAGACTTTTCATAACAAAAAGAGACAGGTTGGCTCCTAGTAGCATCACTCTGTTTTCTCCAAAGAAGGCAGAAGACAAATGGGCACAGAACAATGTCCATCCATACTTTGTTTCAACTGCCAAGCACTGACCACTGGGAAAAACTACCTTTTATCTAAACTGAAGATCATCAGACAGTGGACAGAATCACTGGAATGAACATCCTAGCTGCTCAGGTCAAGGTAGGTTTGTCTTCTTACAGATTTCTTAGCCCACAGGATCTTCTGTAGCCTGTCAGGCCCTGTACTAAACAGTAAAAGGAATATATGACCCTCGCAACCATGGAGGACCCTAAGGAGTAGCTCTAGGTGCTAACCAAGTAACTTCTCTGTTGTTTTTAATCAATGACTCAAGTAAAATCTTATCCTTCTTAAAGATCTCTGATGCAGTTTGACAGCTGAGAGATTTTGTTGTTTAAAAGAACAACCTCACCAAACAAATTTCCACAAAATACAAATTATTAAGGTGTGTACCTACAAGTTATAAAGGAGTGAGGACAAATACACACTATTAAATCTCTCTCACGCTGCCTTCCATAGTCTTAAAAATACTTTTCATTGTGCAAAAGCATCTGTCACAATTATTCTGCTGCTGTCTAAAACTTCTGTTCTCACAAACCCAAAGAATTCTTGTGAGTTCCATGGAGTCAAATGGAAGGATCTACCTTAAACAAGTCAGAAACACCCCTCTCAATTCCCTGGTCCTAATTTTTTTCCCCTAAACTTAACTTTGTCCTTTGTTCTGCCAGTAACTTAAACAGATATAAGACACACCAGACATTTCCATACCACAAACACTGGACAGGAACAGAGACCAACTACCCCAAAGATGTGGCCAGCACCCACCCAGCTTTTTCAGGTTCCCCCGCAAGACAACTCCCACAAATAAGCAGTTAGTAGTCTTGAGAATCTGCCACCCCAATTCCTTTAACCTGTTGTGCCTAACCTCCCATCTTTTTATTATAAAAAAGAGATGGGAATGTAATGGTATGCCCTGTCCCTTTAAGAGACAATCCCCGCCTACCCCCTCCCCTTTCTGCTGAGACAGGCTGATCTTCAGCTTCTATCCTGAGTCCTTTCCTTTCTGTCTCTCTCTTGAAAGGTTGCTTCTGTCTCTCCCTTCTCCCCACTTCTTCCCTCCCCTTTCTGTTTCTCTCTGTGTTCTCTCTCTCTCCTCTTTCCTCTTCTTCCTTTCCCTTCCATAACCCAATAAATAAATATCCAATTTCACTCTGCATGGCGTGCCTACCCATCTCTGTTTCTGACCTGCTACACAGCTTCCTGCCTGGGATCCAGCTGCCTTTGTGGCCTGCTGTGGTCTTGGGACCCTCTGCCCACTGCCTGTCACTGCTCATGGACCTGTGTCATGGTCTCATGGCCCGTTGCCCACTTCTACCACTCGGGGACCTACAGCATTTTTCTGAAACCATTACAGTATGGTGAGTTGAAATCAAATGTGTGGCAGCCTGGATTAAACACGTCTGTAGTTTTGGTCTTTTGCTTCTTTGTTTTTTTTTTTTTTCTGATAGGGTACCACTTTGTAATCTAGGCTCATCTCTCATTCATCCACCCTCTCCTAGCCTCCCAGGTGCTGAAATTACTGGTATGTGCCACCATGCCCAACTTGGATTGTTTTATTGGGGATTTCACTGGAAACCAGAAAAATGCCCTGCAGATCCTAAAGGAAGGGACTAGTGGCTTCCTTTTAGGTCTCTCTCTAGCCCCCACCATGCTGTGAAGAAGCATTCTGGAATGTCAGGGTTCAGGATTTCTTCAGTCATTTTGTCAGTTGTCCTTATGATAGACAACTTTGTTTGTCAACTTGACACAAGCTAGAGTCTTTTGGAAAGAAGGACTCAGTTGAGAGCATGTCTTCACAAGATCTGTCTGTAGGCAAATCTGTACTTTGGCTTCTTGACTAATGATTAGAGAGTGTGTGAGTCCAGCTCACTGGGGGTGGTGCCACCCTTGGGATTGTCATCCTGGATGTTATATGAAAGCAGGCTGAGCAAATCATGGACGGCAAGCCAGGAAGCAGCAGTCCTCTATGGGTAGCTGCTTTGCTTCAGTTTCTGCCTCCAGGTTCCTGCCTTGAGTTCCTTCCTGACTTCTTCCAATGATGAACTGTGGTGAAATAAATCCCTTCCTTCTCATGGAGCTTTTGGTCATGACGTTTATCACAGCAATATAAACACTAAGACAGATTTCATTTCTGTGTGTGACTACATCTGTGTGCATGATTGCATACATGTAGAGGCTAGAATTGAAGCTCAGTATCTTCCTAAGTCACTCTCTGCCTTATGTTTTTAGGCAGGGTTTCTCTTCCTAAACCTGGAACTCATCAATTAGCCTAACTCTTATGACCATTAAGTGCCAGGAATCCTTCTGTCTCTGCCTTCCCAGAATCTGTAATCCTATTTGTAATCCCAGCCCTGGGATGGCAGCTGTGTTTCACCATGCTCAGCCTTTTTCAGTGAGTGCTGGGGATTTGAACTCAGTTCCTTGAACATGTACAGCAAACACTTTAGCACCAGAGCCATCTCCTCAGCTGTTAACTCTGGCCATAGCTTACACTGCAATTAGCAAATTGATCTTTGAAAAGGCCTCTCTCCCTCACTGTCACAAGGACATGAAATAGATGCATGTGACTCAAATCTGTGAGATTTCCTATCTGTTCCAGCGCCACACCTCCAACACATGCTATTTTTCTTTCATTTCCCCCTCCTCAAGTCTTCCATGCAAACTGTCAACTGGAGCAGTGACAGTGTCGTCTTCAGACATATCCCCACATGGAGTTATAAATACATTCCACTCACAATTAGACCATACACGGTCCCATCTCCTTTTAAAATCTCTCTTGCTTTTTTAGTGTTAATCACATGCAAGTTGCTGGTGGAGCAGTCATTTCGCAGAAGCATCTAGCTTCCTGTCAAGTGCTTAGGGAGCTAAGAAGTGGCCTGGCCGCTCCTCCCTACACACAAGAGTTTGCAACATCACAATGCTCCGCCCCTCCTCTTCCATCATCCAGTTGCCTTTTATCAGCTTGGGCTATTGAAAAGACAAACATCCCTTTGAGTTAATCAGACCCTTTTATGCAAAGGTGGTGCCAAGTGCCTCTTCTTCCCGACAGCACAGCATTTCCTGGAACTCAGAGATCAATGGTGTTGATAGACTGTTGACAGAGTGTCGCCTGCAAGCCCATTCACCAGGGTACAGGACTGCAATGTGTTCAGGGTCCCCACCCAGAAGGCTGGAAGCCAGCAGGGAGTAGCTTCTCTCGCCTCTTCACTTTGACAGTCCAGGGTTATCCTGAAGGGTGAACAGGAAAATTTTAAGAAGTATGTCATCCAAGAAGCATTTGAACTTCTCCCAAACATCTAGGAAGTAAAAGTTTACATCCCGCTGGATCAGCCTGTCTCCAAGAGTGTTGAACTGCTTTCTTCGTTGGTATATGGCATTCTGGTTTACATGGCCAATGCAGGGGCTGGGGAGATTGCTCAGTCAGGAAAATGCTCCTCATGGAAGCAGGAAGGCTTCAGTTTAGATCATTAGCATCCCATAAAAGTCCATCTATGGAGCGGCATGCTACTGTAATGCCAGCACTGGGGAGGAGTGGGCAGAGGGGGATCCCTGAACTCATTGGCTAATCAGTCTAGTCAATTTTCAGGAATCCCAGGTTCAGTGAAATCAAAGGCAGGGGGGGGGTATGCGGGGACACCTGAGGGAGGTTCCAGATGTCACATAGGCCACACACAGAGACCGGTGAATATCACCAAAGAGATGAGCGTTTTCCCAAATTCTCACAGGTAACCAACCATCTGAGGCCTGTTAGCTGGGTGTAGTTTGTGGTGATCCTGTGCTCAGTACTTCTTCAGAACCACCAGCTTCCCAGTCACTGAAGGGCAGTGACAGAACCAGAGGCAGGGAATGGGGCAAAACTCCTCAACTCTTAGCCTCCTCTAGTATTAGGCTTTTTAGGAAAGTCTCCTCTTATAAAACCAATTCCAAGTGAGAATAACTAAGATAAGGTCAAAGTTCATTTTCCTTGACATAGAAGGTGTTCAGAAACAGGCGATTTTTAGAGGGATTCATACATGTACTGAAGGCTCAACTGTGCTCTGAACCTTTTTGCTCACGGTTTCTGTTACCTCGTAGCCCAAAACAGCAGCTAGAGACCCAGATTTCACTTCTCTGATGTCTTAGCAACCTTTCTCACGGCTATGACAAAATACTGGATAAGAAGCAACTCAAAAGTTTACAGTTTGCGGGGCTGAAATATACTATTGGGGTGTAGGGAGCAGGCAGGAGCAAAGGAGCTGGTTGTTCACACGGCATCAGTAGTTAGGAGACAAGAAAAAGAAGCTAGACAGTTGTAAAGTCTCAAGCACTCCCCTTCCCTCAGTGGTAAACTCTGCCTCCTAAAGGGTTCACAGCATTCCGTAAGAGCATCACCCTCTGGGGACCAGGTGTTCAAATAGTCAAGGCTGTGGGGTGCATTTCATGCTCGGCACACAACAGAGCACAAGAGCGTGAGATGAGTGAAGGGGTGAGGAGAGCACTGCACCTCACTCTGGGACTTCTTGAGGGTCACCGTACACATCACTCTGGAGCGTTGTCTGAAATTCTTTTATACTCATTCTTGACATCTAGGTGAGCATGGTGTCTCCGTCACTAGAGTGGTGCTATTGCAAACATCCTGCATGGCTCCCAGACTCCAGGCCCTTTCCAGATCTGTTCTTCCCTGGACTGCTGTTAGGTTGGCTTGAAGAATCCCTGTCACCTACCCTGCTCTCCTTCACCGTGGGAAGTCTTTTGTGAGTTGCCCATATCTACCAGATGAAGTGCAAACCCCATCTTCTGCCCCCCCCCAACTCTTCCCTATGAACATAAATCACCACATTCCTTCTGCTGCTCACACTGTTCTCTGTGGTCAGAATGCCTTTGCCTATCTGTCTCCTGTGGCTCTAAGTGCTATGCTTCCTTTCCTATCTGTTTGCAGACCTGCCTCACTCACTCATTTACCCTGCAACTATGTTCCTTACACAATAGGAGATAGCAGAAGCACAGCTAACAGACGGAAGGACCACCTTCATCATCCAAACAGGGGAGGCCAGAGGGAAGGATCACTGGGTAAAGACACTTGCTACCAAGCCTGTGGCTTGGGTTTGATCCCCACAACCCACATGGTAGGAGAAGAGAAACGACTTTTTCAAGTTGTCTTCTGATCTCCTCCACACACGAACAAAGGCATGGGTGCACACACACACACACACACACGCACGCACACACACACACACTAATATAATAACAATTATTTTAAAATGACAAAATAAAAATGTTTAAAATGGAAGCAATATATGCATTCTTTTCCTTCGATTGGATCATAAACTATAGACTTCCCTGCTTAGTGATCCAGCACTGTGGATGTCTGATGTGAAGCATGCTATTGATTACACAGTGGTGAATGTGTTGCTTTGAACAGGATGAAGTTCTCTTCTCTGATGAGCTTATTGTTGGCACTCCAGCCAGGGATCTGAGTTCAATATGTTCTTCTAATGCTTAGGAAGTAATTGCCTCCACTTGTGCTAACGCAGGAAGTGCAACTTAACAAGACAGAGTGATGTCTTACCCGCCGGCGATTGCGTTATGTGCTACTAATTGTAAAGTGTACATGTCAACTTCTCAAATACGTTTTTATGTTTATAGGATTCATTACACCTTTAAAAACAGACCCTTGAGGGGCCAGGGGAGATGACAGTGAGCAAAATGCTTGCTGTGCAAGCTTGATGACTTGAGTTGAGATCCTCAGAACCCATGTAAAAGCTAAGCATAGTGGCACATATCTGTAACCACAGAGCCAGGAGAGTGGGAGAGCGGAGGGACCCCTGGAGGTCACTGGCCAGCCAGTCTAGTCAAATGAGGAGTCCCAGAGATCCTATCCCCCCCCCCCAAATACCGGAAGAACATAGATGCTAACCTAAGACCTCTGTGTCCACACACACTCTCACAGGCATACGCACTTACAAATATTACCCTTCCACATAGTCACACATATTCCACAGTACACACGCACGCACGTCAATATATAAGGGTATACTACTCATAGATGCACATAAGCAACATGTCACCAAAAATACATATAAACATTCACACATATATACATATACCACACACATGCCAAAACACATATGCCGTAAATACATGTTGTCACACACATGTGTTTGAACAGATACACCATGCCACACACCACACACAAACCACATTCATATAAAAATATATACAGTATATATGCACAAAAACAAACACACATTGCACACATATACTACACATACAACTATCCACATATTCCACACAAACAAGAATTTACAAACATAGGTAATACATACATCACATGAATGTACACACAACACATATGTATGTAAACATACATACTATACACGTGCATACACACACATATACCACAGCACACAGATACACCATCAGAAGAAGACACTTGATAGAGCTTGTCTATGCAGAGTATATGTGTCCACCGCAGTCAGTGACAGTTTCTTAAACCGCCCTGTCTAACAAACCCAGAAGCCCATCACAAGCCAAACTTTAGTGCGCATTCACAACGCTGTGCATGGTAGGTTGCTAGGCAGCCTGGCTCAAGGTGATAGAGGAACTGACAATGGGCACTGACAATAGGGGAGTTGTGAGTTGAGAAGAGAGTGAAGGAGAACATTCTGGAGGGGTAAACCAAAAACTTTAAGCAACCAGCCTGTGCCGAGAAATAAAAGAAAAAAAAAAACCCTGAAATTTGTACAGAACCACAAAAATCCCTGGATAGTTAGAGCAATCACGAGCAACAGCAGAGTCCATGCCTTGAAATTATAGTCACCAAAGCAATGGTGTTCACAAATGCTGACAGATGACACATCAGGCAGCAGAACCTGAGCGGCCACAGGGACAAAGTTGCATGTTTGTGGTCAGCTGCCTTCCCCAGGGGTCAAAGGATGGATGAGTGAGAAAGGGCAGGTCCCTCAGTTTGTGGGGGCAGGACACAGGCTGTCCACATGGAGAAACCTGGTGCTGCTGTTTCCCCCGCTGTGGTGTCTGAACACAGGTATGTTGGTGTGTTTCCTGCTGTTACTTCTATTGTCTGTAGCTTTTATGGGTCTGCTGGATCCGGGACATGTGACAACTCTTCGCTGTCACTCCTAGTTCGTTTCAGTTTGTGAGTCACTCTGGAGTTGCTTCTCACTGCCTGTCATTGTGTTTACAGCCACCGAGTCATTCGATTGTCTGGTGCTCATTTTCCAGTAGGCTGTTCAGAGAGAGCTCAGCTTTCCAGACCACGTGAGCCAACTTCTTATAATTAAAATGCATGTTTGGAGAGATGGATCAACTATAAAAATGCTTGCCTTGCAAGCTAAAGACCAGAGTTCAGTTACCAGAAACCAACGAAGAAGCTGTGGATGGCGATACAATGCCGCAACCAGCCCCAGAGCAGAGAAGTGGAGACAGACTCCTTGGACACACTGGACAGGCAGTCCAGCAGAGGGACTCTGTCTGAAAGTGATGAGGAGAGAGGAGAGCGCTAATGAAGATAGTCTGATGTCCACCCCAGGCTTCACATGGATACACATAAGCATGTATGCACTTGCACACATACTTGCACACAGAGACATACACAGCATACCCACATGCAAGAAAAAACGACAACAATGTGCATGCATCTCACAGGTTCTTTTCCCCTGGAGAGTCCCAAGACAGACGCTAGGTGGACTCCTGGGTCACATGTGACTCCCATAGACTCTACAAGGGAAACGATTCCAGAATCAACCTTGCAGCAGGGTGGTGTGGGTCAGTCTCTGTACCTGAGCTCCACAGTGGTGAATGAGGCACTGTGGCTTTGGATCCAGTTCTTGTCAACTGTCCAGGGCCCAAGAAGTCACCATCCACCTTCCCCCGGCAGTAAAAATCCCCTTTCACAATGAGAATCCTTCTGAGTAAGTGGTGTCAGGCTGTTGTCCCTGAGGGCCAGCCCTTTAGCATAGTGGCTGTGCCATGGAGAAGCTGATGGGATGTAGCATCTGGAGTGACTGGCTGTATAAAAAAAATCCAGCAGGTGTAGGTAACTGGCTAGACTCACCTGTCACATGACTTCCATGGGCTCAGCACTTACCCGTCTTTTGTTGACATTCTGGGGTCTCCCACAGAGGCTGTACTCCGAACTGCACACTGTTTTATTGGTTTGTCCGCCTGCTGGGCGACACTCACCCCTGGCTATTTGGGTTCCTGCATAGCAGGAGAATTTGATCCTGTCTGCAAAATTACTGTTGAGAGCTTGAAAGCATTAGTACAATGGAAACTATCTCTTATTTCTTGCACAGACTAAAACAAAACCTTTTGTGCGGCATCACTCTCTTAAGGTTCTGTACACTTCGAGGAGGGTGAGGGTATCTGTCATGGTCTCTTCCATCTGGCACCAGGTTAAATATTCAGTCAGCTGTCCCCATAAAGAGACCGTAATGAAATTCTTATTTTCTACCATAAGGCACTGAACAATGTGACTACTTAAGTTTAGGATCGGAAAGAGTCTCACCCTCCCTTGTAAATGGTACACATACACATGACAGAAAAGGGTGTTAGGAGATCTGTGAATGGTCTCTGAGCTGTGTATGGGGATTAACACCCTCATTTTTTTCATGCATTATACATAGAGATGTTTTAAATTGCATCATGTAATTTGACCATAGTCACCATCATACCTTATTGCTTCTCCTCCTTTCCTTTTTTCTGCCAGTTCCCTTTCTCCCTTCCTTCCCCTGGTCTCTTTTCTTCCTTCACATTATACAAAAATAAATTATATATAAATGTATACACATATATTACATACACATATAAATTTATTATATACCAACATAAAATCTGGGACCTACAGTAATTTCATCTAACTGGTCTTTTCTTCCATCTGTTTTCCAGAATATGATGTAATTTCATTTCTGTTTATTACTGAATAAAGCTCCATTGTGTGCATACACCATATTCTTTTCCATGCACCTGTCGGTGCCCAGCTACGCTAATTCCATATCTTGGCTTTTGAACAGTGCTGCAGTAAGCATGAATGTGCACATTTCTCTGTGATATTCTGATCTGGTCTAGCTGGGTCACATGGTCATCCGAGCCTTAGTTTCTTAAGGATTCTCCAAACCAATTGCTATAGCTGCCACATGACTTTCCATCTGAAGCACTGGTTTTTATGTCTTCTCTTTCCCCAACATCCTCATCGACATTTTATCTTCTCGAGAGTAGCCATTCTGATTACCATTAGATGGAATCTTAATTTAGATTTAATTTACATTACCTCAGTGACTAAGGATGCTGAATGCTTTTTACGTGGTTGTTGAGCATTTGTACTTCAACATGTACTGCAGAAAAGACAGCAAATAATACTAGAAAGGCTGGATATCTGCATGGAGAAGAACAAAACTAGATCCCTGTATCTCACTCTCCACAAATACCAAACAGACGGAAGACCTCAGTGCTAGACCCTGAACGGCAAACATGCCAGAGAAAAACTCCTTGTTGGAGCAATAGGTGAGGGCTTTCTGTAAAGGTTCCCAAAGTTTAACAAACCGTACCCTGTACTGACAAATGGAGCCAAATGAAATCAAAAGCCCCTGCACAGCAAAAGAACTAATTAAGTGAACAGTCAGCGTACAGAATCAGGAAAACTCTCGCACGCTATACATCTGACAGACTCTAGATTAATGCCTAGAATATGTAAAAATAACTCAAAAAATACCTACCCCAAAGTAAACCCAGTCAATAAGCGGAAAATGAACTGAACAGACGGTTCTCAAAAGAGAAAACGTTCTCTTTCTTTATTGATCAAGGTAACAAGTACTATGTCACAGACGTACTAGCTCTGCTGTTCTGGGCTTTGAACCTGGAGCCTTTGAATGCCACACAAACACTCTGCCAGCTGAGCTGCAGTCCCAGCCTGCTCTTTACTAAGGCCTCCCTTTCTACACCCCCTTCTCTTACTGTGACTGTGTTCTGCATTCGGTTTGTCTGTCTCTCCTTTCCTTCACTTCCTCAGAGAAAAGATAAAGACTTTGACTGCTACTGCCATTGAATTATGGACAGCAACAGAGGCGTTTCCCTGCTCTTACCTGATGACTTCATGTCCCGTGGCTTGTGCTTAGAAGACACAGGAAACACACAGGGAAATGAATACTGGCATCGTATAAACCCGTGTGTTCCACCTGTCACTCACTATGAAAGCTGGTGTTTCTGTTACTATAACATTTGTAAGGCCAACTCCTCGTTTCTGAAATAAAGAGGACGCTGTTGTCATGGGAGAGTCATAACGCAGACAGAACGAGAATGTGTAGAAAGGGCACAGACCAGTGGTCAAAAAGGAGCAACTGGCAAATCGTGACTTTCTCCTACGGCCATCTTGTCTGTCGTGGAGCTGGCAGCGCAATGGTGGCTGTGTTTACTACACAGTGATGCCGCTTGTGTCTGAGTAGTAGGAACCTTCCAAAGAAAAGTAACTGCAGTGGGTACCTTTCATTATTGTAACTAAATACCTGACCAAAGCATTGCACACAGGGAAGGGTGTATTGTGGCTCACAGTTCAAGGAGTCCCTGCTGCAGGGAAAGGCAGGATAGCAGGGGTGTGCTATAGCTGGTCACACATCTGCAGGCATTCAGCCAGGGATCCCAGAGCATGGGATGTTGCTGTCCACCTTTAGGGTGGTTCTTCCTGCCTCAATTGACAAAACCTAGGAGCACCTCTGCAGTCAAGCCAGATCCAGTGCCATCTATAATCAGCATTGATCACTACAGGTAAGCTCTCCAGCTTAACTTGGCGAGGAGCAACTTCCCTTCCTGGAGAGGGTTTTCCTGCCTTTACGACTCTCTCCCACTGACACAGCCTCAGCTGCAGCCCATGGGTTCATTAACTCAAAGTGCACACCTAGAAGACCCAGGGTCAGTTCCCAGCACCAACAGCCTGTCATTCCGGCTCGGGGGACACAATGCCCTCTTCTGGCCTCCGTGGACACTGCATACATGTGGTGTACTTACTTATATACAGGCAAGACATTCATACACATGAAATAAAAATAAAATCTTTTAAAAGGTTAAAACCATCCAGTAAAGTTTCCTTTTCTGTTTCTTTTTTTTTCCAGTAAGTTAAGCCCAAACCACCGCAACAAAAGTGCCTTTGATGCCTCTGTTGTTCGGTACTTAATAAATCACAGCACATAATTATGTTGATAAATTCCAGCAGCTGGGCTGACTCCCCTTTCCTGACGCTGGCTGGGGATGTCTCTGATAAATCGATCTTGACTCCCCCGACTGAGCTGCTATCCTGCCTGGGATCTGCTTGGCTCCACCATCGCAGCTGCATGGCCATCCATCACTCGGGCTCTTCATCCTTCTTCTGTATCATTTGAGCAACAGCTGGTTCTGATAATGCATTAATGTAATACATCACTGAGCGCCACGCTAGGCTGCTGTGTTACTCAGAAGCCAATGTGATAGGGATGGAAATGGGGAAGGAAAAAAAAACTTAGTGCGCTGATAACTCTGAAAAGTTTAGAGTTTGTAGAGTTTGGTTTTGATTCACTTGGCACTCAACACTTCAAAGAGTTGCCAGTTTTTTCCTATGCAATCTGTGCTCACTAACCAGCTCCTCAGTAGAGGCCCAAAGGGCATGGCCACAGTTCTTGCTGATTTTGAAGCAGCAAACAGCATAATTTAAGGTCAGGGTCAGAGTGTGTGGGTTGGTGTCCACGTGACTGGCGCTATTGCTTTGGACACTCGAGCTCACAGTAGGCAATTGAGTTTGTCTTCCAGCCCACCACTTAGCAAATCTGGTACTCGGGAGACTGAACTAGCAGAGAAAGATATACAAAGAAAGATGAGTGAGTTCTGGGGGCACCAGAGTTAGGGGACAAATGCTTTGAAAATTCACAACGGCTTTGCTACTACACGACTAACTCTAGTAGGTTAAAGCAATTTATGTATATACATTAGGCACAATTTCTGTGTGGAGAGGGATGGGATAGACACAGATTCTCAAGCATTTAACAAGAATTGTTTACTCTCTGTTGGCTTTTGAGATAGGGTCTTACACAGCTCAGACTGGCCTTGGACTTGCTATGTAACAGAGAATGATCTTGAACCTCTGATCCCCTTGCTTCTACCTCCTGAGTGCTGAGACTAGAGGTGTGTGCCACCATGCCCAGTTTATATGAGATCTGGGAATAGAACCTGTGGCCTCATGCATCTTAGGCTAGCACTATGCCAAATGAGCTACGCTTGCATCCCGTAGAACTGGATTACGAATGAGTGGTTTTTGCTGCTTAGAATACTTAGAATACTGTGATGGCTAATCTTGGCTGCCACCTTGACTGGATCTGGAATCAACTAAAACCCAAGATACAAGGCATTCCTGTGAGGGACTTTCTCAATCAGATTATTTGAAGCAGGGAGACCAACCCTAAATATGGGTGGCCCCTTCTGCTTCTGGTGGCAGCCCAGGTGAAAGGAGATTTTGCTTTGGCCTGCTTGCCCTCACTACCAAGTTCATTCACCCGGCTGCTGTGACATTCATTCACTAATGCTAGAACCAACTTCTTGGGATTCCAATGTGGACTAAAGCCCAGCCGTTCTCCAGGATCCAGAGGTAGACTGTGACTGGGAGACATCTGGACTCATAGACCAAACAGCTCCTGGCTTCTCATGCTCACTGGTGTGAGACAGTCATTGTTGTACTACCCAGACCATATTTTATAATCCAACCTAATGAATCCTTTTTTAATACACATACACTTATTCTATTGGCTCTGTTTCTTCAGAGAACACTGACTAATACATAAGGAAATCCCAGCATGGTCCAGATCCCCGCTAGGATTCTTGAGACTTGGTCAAGGTACCAATGGGTGAACTCCATCCTCGGAGGCATGGGTCCTTCTCTTTTCCTTTCAATATCAGCATTCACAGGTGAGACATGTGAGCTTCCCAAACACAGATCACCATGGAGACCCTTTCAGCTAGACATTTCAGATCTGGTGACTCACAATCTCTGGTGTCAGAGCCCAGGCACCTGCACAGCCACGAATCCATTTCTTGGGTGATTTTCTTATGAGCCAAGGTCAGGACCCCTGGACTAGAGCTGGACTGTGTGTCTAAATTTACTGTGTTCTGCCTGCTACAAATGTGTATACTGTGTGTTGTGTGTGTGTGTATGTGTGTGTGCTAGTGTGCTCCTCCCTGCAGCTCCACAGATTCCTCTGATTGTGGAGAATGCTGAATGACCACCAGGCAGCCTGCCATGCAGATGCCCATATGAATACCCTCATAGACCTCCATAGCACTAGGCATCGCCATCAGATGATGCTCCTCCAGGGAGACCCATGCACGGCGGAAGATGAGTTAGAAACACAGAGGCAGACCTGAAGGCCTGCCAAGCCACTCAGGAGAGAGCGCCAGGATGCTTTGGTTTCCATGGAGACCAGGTGACTGTTGCTCACCTTTGGCCCTGGAAACAGTCTCAAGCTCTGGGAAGCACGGCAAATCTATTGCTTATGTCAAGAACAGAGAGCCGAATGCGGCGGGAGAGATGAGTGCAGTGCCTCACTTGGTTATCTGTCCTGAGCTGCAAGGGAGCTTAGAAAGAAATTCTCAAGCCAGAAAAATAAAATAAAAAATGCACCAAGCTGAAGAGATGGAGATCTAGGAGGACCTCCAACCACGTGGAACATCCTGGGCAGGCAGCTCCCTCTCCACTCTCAGCTGGAAGACAGATGGTCTCTGGGTGAACACTAGTCTACATTAGACCCCAATTCTTGCTTTTAAAAAATAGAGGGTAGAAATTTATAAACATCCTAAAATTAGGCAAGCCACTTTGGGTATTCTTTTAAATGTTTTCCATCACCTACTAGTCTATCATAAATCAAATATTTATCTCATCAATATATCTATCTTTCACCTGTCTATCATCTTTAGGTAGCCTAACTAGCCATGTGTCATTTCTCTCAGCTGTCATATCAAATATGCATCATGTATATATCAATCATATGTCTATCATGTATCCATATATATCATCCACTTGGATACCATCCATCTATCATCTCTCTCTGTCTATCTGTCTATCATCTGCACTTGTCTTAGTCAGTGTTCTATTGCTGTGAAGAGACACCATGACTATGGCAAATCTTTTTTAAAAAACATTTAATTGGAGTTTGCTTACAGTTTCAGAGGCTTCGTTCGATATCCTCATGACAGAGAGCATGGCAGCACACAGGCAGATGTGGTAGCTAAGAGTTCTACATTTAGATATAAAGACAGCAGGAGGAGAGAGACACTGGGCTTTCCTTGAGCTTTTGAAAACCTCAAAGCCCACCTCAGGTGACACTTCCTCCAACAAGGCCACACCTCTTAACCTTTTCAAATAGTGCTACTCCCTAATAACCAAGCACTCAAATATATAAGCCTATGAGGGGAATTCTTATTCAAACCATCCGACTATTATCTATCTTTATCTCCACCTACCCATCTACCCATCTGTCCATGCATCTATGCATCCATACATCCATCCATCCATCCATCCATGCATGCATCCATCCATCCATCCATCCATCCATCCATCCATCCATCCATCCATCCATCCATCCATCCATCATCTGCTTGGTACTGTTGGGTTGCTAGGCAGGTGCTCTGTCCCTGTGCTAAGACCTGCTGCCTGCTTTTTCTTTTCTGCTGAGGCCTCTAGTGTGCAGCCTGCCTTGGGTCTGCTCTTTCTCTTTCATCTTGGGAGTAGCTATAGAGTGTGGATCCCCTCCCCATTTGTAAAATGAATCTGGGATCTTGGAATGTTTGGGGAATTTTCTGCGTACCTTTCCATCATCAGCATCAATGTTAGCATCCCATATTTGCAGGGAAGCTTCATCAATCAAGGAGCTCATGCTGGGAGATTTCTCTTTGTTCAGATCCACATTTCAGGAGGTTTTCACCAGGGTTCTTAATGAGGACCTGTTTCTATTATGATCTGTCCTTATTCTCTGCTTTGTAGCTAAGCTAACGAGTTACTAAGTGTCTCCTCCAAGATAGGTTCCTCCCACACCTTGGTGCTGGGGAGGGAGCCAGGGCCTCCTCCATGCTAGATTAGTTCTTTACCTTTGAGCTATACTTCCCATTTAGGCTGTGTGTGTGTGTGTGTGTGTGTGTGTGTGTGTGTGTCTGCATGTATCACTCAGAGGACAACTTCTAGGAATCGGTTGTTCTTCTGCTGTGTGGGTTTGAACTCAGGTAGTGAAGTTTAACAGCAGAAGGTGTCTTTACCTGCTGAGCCATCTTGCCAGCGAGAGAGTATACTCTATTGTAAAAGGAACATCTTTACCTGCCTGTGAGAGGCTGAGGATGCCCCTGCTCCATCTTGCAGTCAGTAAGGGCTAGCAAACCTCTGCTACAGAGGCTCTCCTGATGGGCCAACAACAGATACAGTCTTTCTGAGAGACTGTGAAACATCTCTACCTGAGAATGAATTCCGCTCAGGACTCAATGGAACCCTCTGGCTATACAGGCATCAGGAAAAGTGTGTCTTTTTCTTTTTCCTTTGTATACCAAGAAGGAAGTATCCTTCCCCGTGTGACAGACTCTTGCATTGGGCCTGGAATGTGAGCTGTATGCTCTGCCCTACAGAACTCTCACCTTCTTCCAGCTAAGTTTTGTGCCAGGGAAATTGAGGCACATGCTTGTTATCTTTGACCTCTGGCAACACACATGAGTGGCTAGCAATGAAGCAGGTTTGAATATATCCACCTGACATCAGTGTTCGCATGCTTGTTGTGAAGCTATGGTATTAGAAGTGTGGTGAACAGGCTCCTGGAAAGGGTCCCAGACATCCGCACACACCTGCCTCTAGGGAAACTCTTGCCTCTTTCATCCCACAGCCATTCCTAGTGCAAAGCAGGAAACAGGGAGTTAAGCCAATGCAAATAGCCCCGATTCTTTAGCCTGGACATAGAAGTCATGTGCTAATGGCGCTTAGCTGTCTCCTGCCACTATGTGCATCTCACAGGTAAGTGATGGCAGTCTCCAAACTGACCTCTTCCTTTCCTGGAAGATCTTCTCACCAGTTCACAGCTTGCAGAGAGTTGGGGTAGATGGTGGTAGCTTCCAGTCACTTGAACCTGACTGGGGAAAAATTGGAGGAGGATGCTAACCATCTCTGTGGGGCTTCCTTCTGGAATCCAGGTTCTCAGCCTGGTCCTGGATAGCATTCAGGGAAGACCGAGGGCTGCTCAAAACTCCATCAGTTCCCTGGGGGCAATGAGCAATGGGCAGCCTGCACTCCCAGGACTTAGGAGGAAAGAACTAGAGTAGAGTGGTATTTTGTAGAGGAAGGGAGTTCCCGAGATGAATGAAGAAGCTAGATGAAGAATGTTTGATGGGGCCATGGCCCCGACACTAAACAATATAATAACTTAAGCTGCCTTCCCATCCAGTTCCCCAGTGGCTTAGAGGAAGAAACAGCAATTAAATGCTGGAGCTGGTGCATTTAACACCTTTTAAATCCTTGCTAATGTCCCCTTTAGCACCTGCAGGGGCAGACCTCAGGCATCTGCTTTGATAGGCACCCCTATTCTGTGCAAGTGAACACTGCCTCCTTCACACTGGTCCTGCTTTTTATAGAAGCATCTGTGTGTTGCATCCTGCATTCCCGTGAAGGATGTTTGTTCCTGAAGTCAAAGGGCATCTGTGACCTAGCATGGAAATTGGGATCAGACTCCATCCCAGGGCTGTATTTATAAAGAAGGGCATGCTCTGGGCTTCCTACAGCTTTGGCATTGGCTTGGGGACGACTGTTATGTTTTTCCTTTTAATGGCATATATGTATTCATAAATGTACATACAAGCTCGCACATGTGAAGATCAGAGGACAGCCTCGGGCTCACCTCCCACCTTGTCTGAGGCAGTCTCTTCTTTGCTGCATACAGTGGGCTCACTGCCCCCACAAGCTTCCTGAAAGTTTCCTCTGTTATGTAGGGCTAACAGATGTGGGCTATTCTGTTCTGCTTGCATGAGCTCTGGGGACCTTAACGCAGGTGCTCATATTTACACAGCATCGGCCTCATCCATGAGCCTTCTCCCCAGCCCTGATACTTATTTTTAATTGGCTTATATGGTAACATGCTTTCTTATGACATTTTTATGTAGACGTGGTTTTGACTAATCCTGCTGCCCCTGGCTTTTTCTACCCCATCTCATGGCCTCCAGTATCTGTCTCTCTCCTCGCCACATCCCACTTCAAACCCTTTACTCCCTCATGTTCCTGACCACATCCATACGGTATTAGTCAAGGGTCTCTAGAGGCACAGAACTGGTAGAATGGACCGATCTGTATTTAGAAGGGATTTATTAGAGTGACCTGCCGGTAGTGACTGTCCCCTGATGGGACGGTCAAGGATCCTGTAGCTGTTCAGTTTGCAAGCCTGATATCTTGGCAGACCCAATCTGGTACTGGAGATCCACTGGTCTTCAGGACACACTGGAATCCCGAGCAAGTGTGTTCTAGTGTTAGTGAAGGATTGCTTCAGCATCAGGGTAGATGAACTTGCCAGTGAGAATGACAACAAGCAGGCAAAAAGCAAAAGTGTCCTTTTATGTGGGCTGCCCCGAGGTGTGGCCCAGATTTTAGGTGGGTCTGCTGACCTCAAAAGGTCCAGATTTACGGCGGATGGGTTTTCCTGTCTCAAATTATCTAGTCAAGAAAATTCCTCATGGGTGTGCCCAGTTGTTTGGGTTTTAGTTGATTCCAGATGTACTTGAGTTGATAACCAAAATTAACTATTGCAGACACTCACCATGCACAAAGACTCATAGCTAAACCTTTAAGATAGGGTCCAAATATGAGAGAGAGCACACAGTGTTTGTCCTTCTGAGGCTAGATTACCTCTCTTAACCCTTCTAGTTCCATCCATTTTCCTATACATTTTATAATCTCATTTTTATTAATGGCTGGATAAAATTCCATCATGTACATGTGTTGCATGTGTGTTAACCTTTCATCTGTTGATGGACATCTGGTTCTCCCCAGAGGAACATCTGATCATGGACAGGAGATATATTTTGTATTATCTTAACTGGGTACCAAAGTAGCATTCAGGGGGCTGTGACACCGTCTCCACTGCATAAGTCATCTCTGCTCCCAATGACAAAGATCTGTCAGTCGCAGGGGCAGTGGTGGCATGTGTGAGAACCAATGGCATGAAAAAGTTCTTCTATATCCAAAGGGATTGAACTTTGATGTCATATGCTGTGGAAATCGCAGGTCGTATGGAGTTCTACACAAAACATAACATTTTGTGTTTCCTGGAGTATTAAGCCAGAGGCCTAAAAATGAACACCTACTCCCGTAACTGTCTCCATGGCAGCAGCATCTCTTTCTCTTGGGGAAGAAGACAGAAAACCTTGCATGTCTCCATCTTCTTTAGTACGTTTTAGGTCTCCCACTTCCAGCTCAGTGTCTGGGTGACCAGATCAACATTCCCGCTGCCCACATCACCACAGAAACTCCCTGGCTTCAAATCAGTGCCTGTCTTGGGACCTCTCTTGGACTGCAGCTAAATCAGATTTTCTGGAGGCAAACATGAGATTTAATGTGGGATATCTGCTCATCACTTAACTCAGGGAAGTCTTTTTCCCCCCGCACTAATATCCATGAGAAAGCATATGCAAATGTCTGTAATTGAACATAATTAAAATAATGAGAGTTGAAAGAATAGGATATTCAAAATAAATGCAATAAAGACTTGGACACAGCCATTATCCTAATTCAAGGTGATTACTTTATGATTATGTTACCAGAGTCTCTAATATATCTGTCTTTAATATAATTTTATTTACTTTTGTGAGGCAGGTGTTCTTGGAGTGGGACATGGCTATGCCCTGCATCTGCTTATCATCCTTCCTTGTTTCTTCCTAGAGGGAGGACTGTGACACTTTGACCAGAGCCCCATGGCCTTGCCACCTCCCTGCCACCTCCCTGCCACCTCTCTGCCACCTGCACTCACAAGCATAAATCCACTGGGAGGTGGCAGATGGAGAAAGTGCAGTGATGAGCGGCAACCTGGCATGCTTGGGAGCTCAGCTAAGGCCTGCCTGGGAGTGCATGCCAGGAGAGAGTTCCCTGCTCAGTGTTGTAGACTTGGAGAATGCAGGCTGAGACTCTCTGGTGAGCATGGAGAGCATGGTATAGGGATATCACTCTGACTATGGACGGTTGGGTCCCACCCTGCCTTGTGCTGGCTGTGTGGCCTTGGATGAGTTACCTACTTTGTCTGGATTTCAGTTTGCTTGCCTACCTGCCTGCCTTCCTTTCTTTCTTCCTTCCTTCCTTCCTTCCATCTTTGACTAGGGATTGAACCAAAACCAAGGAAGCATTTTACTACATTTTCCATCTTCCTTTTATTTATTTACTTTTATAGTGAGACCAGGGTGTGCTAAGTTGCCTAAGTTAGTCTTGAGGCCACTTTGTAGCCCAGGCAGAGCCTGAATTTGCAATCCTCTTGACCCAGGCTACAAAATAGCTGGATACTTTTCTTCAAATGGCAAGGCAGAAATTTAACTTACTGAATCTCCCCATTTATAACAAGAGTCTTAAGTAAGAAACCAACATGAAAATATTCTTTGTGGATGCTGAACATTACTGTCAGGAGATGGTCCAGGATGCTAAACATTACTGTCAGGAGATGGTCCAGGTTGTAACTGTTTTGCTCAGATCTCAGGTGAGCCAGAGATGGTGTCTGAGGTCAGTGCCTGAGAGATGATCTTGGGGTCAGCAGCTCATGGCCTGGCAGGACTCTGACAGAGTGGCAGCTGCTTCTGTCTTGCAGCCACTCCATATAAGAAGATTTTTGTCTTGCTTTTCTGCCATTTTGGCTTCTGATTTTGGAAGAAGAGAGATCCAAAGCTGAGGTTCAATTGCTCTGGAGGTAGGAAGTGATCTCACCATGTGTGCTGCTGGACCCTGTGGCTTAGATTAGTCATGGACAAGATTCCTTGCAGCCATCCAGGCTGTGGCATGCAGACACACTGAAAACTTTAAGAAAAAAGAGATCTAATCCCATCCCTTCCCACCCCACCACATCCACTTTCAAATAGGTCCAGCTGCCTGGGAAGGGCTTAGAGCTCAACGAACATTCAGCAGATGTGTTTAGTGACTTCCCAGGAGAGCATCTTAGTGCTGTCATTTAGGGACAATTCTTCTGTCCACAGAAAACAGGTGAGTTACCATTCCATGGCGCACATTGGGCCATGTGTGCAGGTTCTTTAAAAGCCTCTTCTTTGGGAAGGGCCTGCAGTTACAGGATTGCCATGGGGGAGAGAAAGAGCAGGTTCCATTGTGTGTGTGACTGTGCCAGGGCTACGTTTGAGACTGACTCAGAACTCAGCTCTGTGGCAGTGAGGAGGGAGAACTCTTTCTTCCCCCTCTTTCTCCCCTGTGGCTCTGAACTCAGCCCGATGCCATCTCATTCTGCATGTACATATGTGTTCTGTGTCCACTGTGTGTTTATGTGTGGTTGTGTTTGTATAGCTGCCTGTGTAGATGATAGGGGTCAAGTTCAGGTGTCAACTTCAGGTACCATCCACCTTGGCAGAGCAGAATCTCTGCTGGTGTGGAGTTCACTCAGTAAACTAGGTCGGCTGGCCAGTCAGCGTCAGGGTTACAAACTAGAGTTATCAAATCTAGCGTTTTATTTCTAACGTGGTTCCTGGGTGTCAAACTCAGATCCCCATACTCTCATAGCAAACACTTTACTGACTGATTACTCTCAACTCTGCGCAGAGATTTTCGTAGCTGTCTCTGAAGGGTTCTAACAGAAACTCAGATCTGGCCATGGACTCGGCAAAGACCTACAAGACAGCTGCAGGTCCTCACACTGCAGAGCTGAGCGGGTGGGAGGACACAAAGTGCCAGCCCAGGCAGCTCTGAGCTCAGGTCTTCTGTTCCCAAGGCCCTTTCAGACCCACAGGAACTGATCTGTCTAAACTGAAATGGATGGAGAACAAGCCATGACCACAAGGTCGGGCCGCTGACCTCTGTCTTCCGTCCACTTACCCATGATAAATAAATGAAGGTGTGTGGACACTGGGACCTCAAGAGTGATGCTCGCTGGGCTCTGAGCCATAGCAACCCATCCATTATCCTTTCTGTAGCATGTACGTGGCAAACACAGGGAGAAAATACCTCTCTGCCTGCCTATTTGAAGATGTGGATGCCCGGGAGAGGAGACGGAGATGTTCGAGCCTCCACCTGGGGAAGGAGGCAGCAAGCACACCATCATGGTGGGGCATTCGCCTTCCTACCCAGCGTGCATGAGGCTCTGTTCACTGAAATGCTGGCAATTATTCTGTTTGACTTCTCAGATGCTCTTGGGTTGGTGTGTTTAAGATTAATGAGGCATTAGTTCTCAATCAAGGAGCCATAATCAAGAATACCCATTTAGCTGTAGTCAGTCGTGTCTCTGCATTAATTAATAGCATTTGACCTTTGTGTTTTGGGATGATGCAACTCTGCCTTTTTACTGAGCAGTTCCTTAAAAATGATAGCATGGACATTGTTTCTCATCCATGTGGGGGGTGCTTTATTTAAATTAAATACTGTGCTCATAATTAATGTAAGACTAGCAATCCCGGAAGATGATGTATATTCCCAACCCCTGCTGTGTGTATGTGTGTGTGTGCATGCGTGTATGCTTGTGTATGTATGTACGTGGGTGCATGTGCATACATATGTGTGTGTATGTATGTGCGTGTGTGTGTATGCACTCACATATTCATGTTTGAGTTCAGGTCGCTTGTGCCATGGCATTTGTGTGTCAGTCATAGGACAACCTCAGGATTAGTTGTCACCTATCACCATGTTCGAGACAGGCTGTCTTGTTTGCTGCTGCATACACCAGGCTATCTGCTCCATAAAGTTCTAGGCCTTCTGCTCCTGCCTCCTGTATTGCCGTGGGAATACAGGATTACAGACAGATACTAGCTTACCCAGCTTTACATGGATTCCCGGACCTGGAATTTACCGAGTCAGCTAGACTAGCTGGCTAGTGAGCACCAGGATGCTGCCATTCATTCATTCCTCCCAGACACTGCGATTGCAGGCAAGTCCCACCAAGCCCAGTTTCTTATGTAGGTTCTGGAATTGAACTCGGGTTCTTATGTTTGCATGGTGAGCCCTTTACTGACTGAGACATTTCACAAACTCTCACATGTGCATGTATGAGATACGCATATATATCTCACTATGTCACCTTGACTGCTCCAAAGCTCACCATGTAGATCAGGCTGGCCTCCATCTCACAGAGATTTACTTGCCTCTGCCTCCTGAGTGTTGCAGCTAAAGGCATGCACCACTGTGTCCAGCTCATTCTTATTTTTGCAGCAGGCCCCACTGAGTGGAGAGGGATCCCTGGGTTGCCTCCATCAATGCCCTCGGCCACTGGTAACACTGAAGTGCATGTTCTCCTGAGCTCTGTGGGAGGAGTCCTTCTCGAACTCTGAGATCAGTCCACTTGTAGCAACACACAGTTGGAGTGGACTGGGCCTCCTCGGGCTCTAACGGGTGTGTTGGCCCAGTGCAGGCAAGCTGAGAGCATCGGTTTTCTGGGGTGGGAGGTGGATGGCAATGCTGGCTCCAACAGTGTTAGTTGCAAGTTCTCACTCTAGAGCTTGGCAAGTCTTCCTGAGAAGACTCATAGAATAAATACATCTTTAAAAATATTCTTTGAGAATTTCATACATATGCACAAAAGTATTTTGGGTATAATCACCCCCTCCCACCCCTCTAACTCCTCCCTGACCTAGCTCTCTCCACAGTCATGATGTCTTCTTCATTTTTTTTAGAATCCCTTTAATCCAGTTTAGTGCTGCCGCTGTGATCATGTACACAGACATGAAAGAAAACTCATTCTCTTTTCCCCAGAAGCCGTGGAATGCCAGCAACTACACATTATTATGTCATAACCCCTCCCTGATCCAGGCTGAAAATTTCACTGGCTTGATCGTGTGCAGTTGACCACAGAATGGGATCTATAAATCACTCTCCTCCCTCTAAGGTTTGGGGAATACCATAGAAAAGGGAGCAGAAAGACTGCAAGAGTCCCGAGTCAGGGAGTATGATTTCCAAATAGTGTCCTTTTGGCCACAAGTCTCTGATGTGGCTGCTGACTCAATCCTGCCCTGTGGTGGAAAAGCAGGTTAGAGGAAATAAGTCAAGGAAGACACACTGTGTGCCAATTAATCTTTATTGATGAAAGCAGGGGCAGGCTGGATTCAGCCCCTGGCTGGTGGTTTGTTAGCCCCATCCTTGATTTCTAGCTGTATTCTTGTACCTAATAAGGTGAAAATGTCTCTAAGAATTAAGATATAGAGTCCCACATTTCTTGATGGTGTTGGTACATCTCTGCTGCCGCAGTGGGAATTTAGTTTGCTGGTATCAGAACCTGGAAGCCTGGCTCCAGATGCCTATTGAATGTGTCTGGCTGTGGGTGAAGGTGGAAGGGAGGGACCAAGAGTCTCTTTTACCCACAACCATCAGTCCCTCTAGTGGAGTTTCAGTGTGCTCCAGCCCCTGTCATACATTTGTATACTTCAGTGCAGCCTGTCCTGAAATCTTCACAATGCTTGCCTGCCGCCTTCATTTCTTCCTCCCTCCCCTCTTCCCCCTCCCTTCTTTTCTTCTTCCTCCCTCCCTCCCTCTCTCCTTCCCTTCCTTCCTATTTGCTTTAGCCAAGAGCTATAGGAATCTGGTGTGGGGGTCCTTATGGAAATGAATATGACCGTTGAGTTGACTGACCTGAGCTGAGGGTGTCATTGGACAAAACAAGGAGAGATTATGGGAAACCGTAGGTGGTGGTGGTGGTGGACCCTGTGTTACAGCAAGCAAGGTATTTTCCCCTTCCAAGGCCTGAGGGGTGAGAACAGCAGCTGCCAATCCTAGAGAACTCTGTTCAGGGCACAGCTAACAGCTTATCACTCCCCTATAAGGAGAGACTCCAGGAGTTCATTTCTGGGCCCCACCCTCTTTCTTCCTTCCCTCTCTGCTGATAACTCCTCTCCACTCTGGGCTAAACCTACCAGAAAGCCAGGGGAGAACATGCCTGCCCGTGTAGGTTATCCAGGTATGCCTCCTGCGTGAGGTAGGGAACTGAGTTTGCGGGAGTTGGACTGACAGAACTTGGGGTTCTTGGAGTGAACAGCAGGTGGCTGTGTGGGTTAACTACAGAAGCCTCCTCTGCTTTCTAGGGTAGGTTCTTTGATTCATCCTTGAAGCTAAGAGCATCATGAGTCTGTCACCAGCACATAGTGATTGGGTGTGCAATTGTCAGGAAGTGAATCAATTGCCACCCCAGGATGTTGGGTGGGAAGCAGGAATGGTCCTCACCTCCACCTTGGCTCCAAGAGTTTTGTTGCCCTCAGAGTCCCAGATCTCCAGGTGAACACCCAAAGCCAGCTCACTAGTTTCCAGTGATTTTGAGTGAGTCGTGGGTGGGAAAACAAAATGCTCACTTTGGTTTTAAAGATGGAAAAGAACTGGTTTGCATGTTTACCCTAAGGCAGGCCATGAAGAACAAAATAAACCACTTTCTGTTGGGTGAGGGGACTCCTTCACTCTGACCTGCTTCCCAGAGCCTGAGGTTCCAGCATGCATGGCTCCTCTTTGGCTCCTTACACTCTTCTTCTCTTTCTCTTCTGTTCCCCCTCTACTCCTCTTTCCTCCTCCCTCCCCCTCTTCCATACTCCTCCTCCTCCTGCTCCTCCTCCTCCTCCTGCTCCTCCTCCTCCTCCTCCTCCTTCTTCTTCCTCTCTCTCTCTCTCTCTCTCTCTCTCTCTCTCTCTCTCTCTCTCTCTCTCTCTCTCTCTCTCTCTCTCCAGGAGAAACACCAGGAAAGAAAAGAACACACCAGGATCTTTTTGCCTGCCTCCTCCTGGTGAGATTTTACAGGCTTCTCCCCTGCAGGTAGCTGTTCCTTCCAGCTGTAGCTGCACCCCCCCCCCATCCTCACACATCCATGGAGTCCCCGGAAATAAGCATGGCTTCTGGTCTCCATCCAGGGTTTTTGCTCCACACCTGCTGTGCCTTTGTTACTAAGGCCCTTTAAATCCAGGGACATCTCCTTGTGTTGGCTCCATTGGAGAGGGTCAGGTCTTTCCCACTGGGATCCTGCCAAGTTCTAGAGCAGCTTCTGCTATTCACCAGATCTGGGGCCTTAGCCAAGCTCCCTAACTTCTCTAAGCTTCAGTATCTTCATCTGGGAAAAGCACAGAATCAGGGCCTCAGCTTTCCATGCTTGGGAAGCTTGGGAGAGGGGTCTGTGGTCCTCCCTCCATCCTCTCCTGCTATTCTTCTCCCCTTTGCTATGTAACAAACAGGTCCAGCAGGATAGGCATTTAAATTTGTCAAGAGACTCAAGAGTCTAGCTTGTCCAGAAATGCTGAGCAGATGGAATAGTGAATTGAGATTGACTGAAGGAACCGGAAGTAGACCATTAGACCACACAAGGCAGGGTTGCTCAATAGTTAAGGTTTCCTGCTCCCAAACCCGACAGCTTGGCTTTGCACCAAGGCTCCACTTCTGCCTCTGGCTCCTGTCAGAGTCAACCTCACTGTGACAAGCTATCTGAGGACAGAACTGAAGGAAGGACAGGCAGATTTCATTTGACTCCTGGTTTCACGAGAATTAGTTCCTGACGATAGGCTCCGCTGTTTCTGTACCTGCGGTGGAGTAGAGAATGGTGTTGGGCAGGAAGTGACAGAGCGAGCTGCTCACCCCGTGGCAGTCAACAGCAGAGAAAGGAAAGATGCCCGTGCTGTTATTCTCCTGTTATTCCCCTCCTCCATCTCCTTTTATTCCATGTAGGGTCCTTGCCTACAGGATGGATCCCTGCCTGTAGGACGATGCCATCCACACCCAGGACATATCTGCTTTGCTTAACTCTCTCTGGAATTCTCTTCACAGACACATCCAGAGGCATAGTT
Organism: Chionomys nivalis; assembly: GCF_950005125.1. Lineage (NCBI taxonomy): Eukaryota > Metazoa > Chordata > Mammalia > Rodentia > Cricetidae > Chionomys > Chionomys nivalis. The sequence continues at coordinate 9,056,080 of NC_080092.1, read as the reverse complement.
ACTAATTGCCTAGACATCTTTCAGTCCAATCAAGTTGACAGTTAAAGTGACCATCCTACTGGGTGGCCTTGAACACTGAATATGTGTGTGTGTGCATGTGTGAGCAAATGTGTGTGCCCATGTCAGAGTGCATGTGCTTGCATGTGCATGTGTCAGTGTCGCTAAATGTCATTGAACAATTTTAGGTTTTATTCCTTGGGCTACACCTTTTTGTGAGACAATGTGTCTCTCACTTACCTAGAAGTTAATAAGTAGGGCCCAGGTATTTGCCTGGCTCTTCTTCTCCAATTCTAGAGTTACAGGTGTATGCCACACACTTGGCTTTTTCTGTGAGTTCTGGGGCTAGAACTCAGACCTTCATCATTGCATAACAAGTTGTGTACCTACTGAGCTGTCTCCTCAGCTCTGCCCTGTGCATTACAGCCAGCTTCTCCGAGGCTCAGTTTCCTTCTCTGCCAGTTAACAATGTCATAAACAGTTCCCAGCATACTTAATGAGGATTAAAATGGTTAATATTTGCAAAGATTTAGAAGAACGTAATAGAAAATGCTCTCTAAGTGTTCCTTAAATAAAAACAAGTCGCTGTGACATGCAAACACGATGATGCTGGTGTGTTAGACTTCTTCACTAGATGGGAGCATAAAGAAGGACCCACGGCAGGCTTGAATTACAGAAATGTAAACACTTCCTCCGGCTTCAGCTGTGTTATTCAGTGATTATGAACTCTCAAAATAATGGAAGCATTTCATTTCATTTTCCCTCCAGAACAGCCTATTGAGTTCCAGTAGACATGAGCCAGCATCTGACTTCAGAGATCCTCATCAAGGTAGATCGATGCTCAGAACTAAGATGGCCCTAATAAGCTTCATTGACACAGCGAACCTCCGAGTGCTTTCTTCTGGCATTAGTTGTAAACCATTCCACCTGACATTTGAATGTCCTTTCTGAGAAGCACGCTGGCCCTCACATGGGACACAGCTCCCGGTCGTATCTGTGTGTCTTACCCAAGTGAAGAAAGGATGATGAAGCCATCACACACGTGGCTTATTTGAGACTAGAATTGGATGGGGAAGAGGGGCATGAACTTCAGTTTGCGCAAACAATTGGAATGATCAACATGGAGACACACACAAAGACACACCCTGCTAGGGCAGGGTGTATGATGTATGTGCCTGCATCTTTGTGTGTGAATAGGAGTGCATGCATGACAAGGCATTCAAATAGAGTTCAAAGAACAACTTCAGTGTTCGTCCTCATCTGCCACCTTATTTGAGACAAGATTTCTTGCTTTATGCTCATACAGCAGGCTTCTAGGAATTCTCCTGTCTCTGCTTTCTGTCTAGCCGCAGGAGTGCTGGGATTGCAGAGGCGTGCTACAGAGTCAGGTTTTATGTGAATTCTGGGAAGTCTAAACACATGTTCTTATAGTTGCCTAGTGTGCCAGCTCTGTCTGCAGCCCTTGGGTTGATACTCAAATGAGACTATAGGGAGTTCCTTTGACTTAGAAAATTATTTTGTAAGACATTATTTCATAATAATGACTAATGTGAAAAAAAAGATGACCATAGAGTTGCAGATCAAGTCACATGACTTTAGCATCAGCAGTTAATATTCTTTTCCAGATTGCTTCTTGATGAGGGGTGAGGGCCACACCACACCCTGCAACTGGAATTTTCAAATACAATAGCCATGTAAGGAAACATTGTGCCTTCCAGGAACTAAGTTTCTTGGATTATGTTTCCTGAGCCCATCTGGACACTCATTCTTTCCCTCCCTCATCCTGCCAATGTTTGTTGAGCATCTGCGGTGGGCCAGGCACCTGCCAGAGCTGAGAGAACATTGACAAACACAGCAGTATCCCTAACCCCGAGGAGCTCCTAGTCTAATCAGGAGACTATGAAATTGATCATTATAATACAAGGCCTTAAGTGTTGCAAGAGAGACGGAGTGTTGAGCTCTGGCATGATGTCATTCTAAAATGGATTATTAGGCCCCTGGAGTGGGGGCTGCATGCTCACTGAAGGATGCTGACAGGTGTGTCTCTCCATGCTACTCCACTCCTTTCTCAACACCAGAAACTCCCCCTCTTCTCTCATGACAACCAAACAAAGTTTCTAGATGTTGCCAAACATTTCCTGGGGGACAACATTGCCTCTATGGAGAACAATTGTTAAGCAGAAATGTTTACATAATTTCTTCAGAAAGAAGCAGTTCATTCAGCCAGGAGAAGCTGGGTGAATATTTCCAAAAGGATACCCGTCTTTGAGAAGGGTCTTCGTGGCAGGTGAGGAGGTCAAAGTTGAGGGATCTGGGGAACTGGGGCTGCAGGGTCTCTGCAGAGCATAGGCTGTGTAGGTAACACTGCACAATTCTTTGTAGGGCAGTGCCAAACATGCCCAACCTGCAGCCGCAGTGTGTGCAGCTTGAGACTGGAAGGCACACCTTTAATCTGTGCCGCACTTTCTGCTGGAAGTCTATATAAGGACAATGAAAGAAGGAAAAGTTTGTTCTTTGCTTCTTTGTCCTCGGCTAGTCGGCACATCCATTTCCACTTTGGGATGCTGAGACACACGTCTTGTGGGACTGAGTAGTACTCAGTTAATTCTTGGACTTTCCATTAATAACTAGCTATTATTGGACTGTTCAAATAAGTTTAGAAGAGAGAGAGAGAAGAGAGAGAGAGAGAGAGAGAGAGAGAGAGAGAGAGAGAGAGAGAGAGAGAGAGAGAGAGATTCATTCCATAAGTTCTGTGACTCTGTGACTATAGAGAATCCTGACAAATACAGATTTTGGTACCAGAAGAAGCCATTTTCTTTCCATTGGCAAGGCCAGCGGTACACCTTTACAGTTTTGCCTCAGAGATACATTAGCTCTCCAGCCCTGTGTCATAACTTAGAAGGGTCCTTGTTCGTCTGCCTCTTCCACAAAATATTACACTGATGAATGTACTGATGACATTATGCTGATTGGACCAAGTAAGTAGGAGGCAGGAACCACTTTGAACTTATTGGTAACGCATTGTGTGTCAGAAGATGGGAAATACATCCAACCAAAACTCAAAGACTGTCTTCCTCAGTGAAGTTCCTAAGAGTGCAGTGGTGTGGCCATGCAGGGATACTCCTTCTAAGGTGAAGGATAAGTTATTGCACCCGGCCCTCCCAGCAGCAAGAAAGAAGCATTTAGTGAGCCTATTTGGATTTTGGAGACAGCACATTTCCCACTTAGGTGTGTTATTCCAGCCTAAACACCAATGACTTGGAAAACTCCTAGCTTGGTGTGGGGCCTGGGACAGAAGGCTCTTCAGCAGGTCCAGGCTGTGTGCAGGCTGCTCTACCACTTGGATCCAGCAGACCCAGTTGTACTTTAGGTGTCAGTGACAGATAGGAATGTTGTTTGGGATCTTTTCCAGGCCCCTATAGGTGGATCACAGAAGAGACCTTTGGGATTTTGAAGCAAGGATCTACCTTACTCTACAGACTATTCTCCCTTTGTGAGACAGCTCTTGGCCTGCTAGGGGGCCTTAGTGGAAACTGAATGTTTCACAATGGGCCACCAATTTACCATATGACCTGAACTGCCCATCATGAGCTGGGTGTTTTCTGACCCACTGTGATAAAGTAGGATGTTCATAGCAGCAATCTATTATCAAATGGAGGTGGTATATACAAGATTGTGTCCAAGCAGATCCTGAAGGCACTAACTACACGAAGAAGTTGCCTAGATACCTATGGTTTTTACTCCTGTTACAGTAACGTCTGTTGCTAAGCATGTACCTGGAACCTCATGGGGTGTTGTTCCTTATGATTGGTTGACTGAGGAAGAGAAGACTAGGGCCTAGTTTACTCATGGTTCTGCACATTGTGCAGGCCCCACCCAGAAGTGGACAGCTGCAGCATTGCAACCCTTTTCTGGGACAACCCTGAAAGATACTGGTGAAGGGGAATCTTCACAGTGGGGAGAGCTTTGGGCAGTACCCAAGGTCATACAGCTTGTTTGGAAAGAGAGATGACTTGATATATGATGGTTCATTAATTCATGGGCTGCAGCTGGATGGTCAGGGATTTGGAAAGAGCATGATTGGAAAATTGGTGAGAAGACATCTGGGGAGATGCACTTGCATAGATCTCCACAAAGGGGCAAAAGATGTGAGGATACCTGTGTCCCATGTAAGTGTTCATCAAAAGATGACTTCAGCTGAGGAGGAGTTCAATAATCAATTAGATAGGCTGTCCTGTTCTGACGGTAGTCAGCCTCTTTTCTCAGCCATCCATGTCATTATCCAGTAGGCCCATGAACAAAGTGACCATGGTGGCAAAGATGGGGTTATGTAAGGGCTCAACAACATGGCACTTCCATTCACCAAGACTGATTTGGCTACAGCTGCTGTTGAGTGCCAGATCTGCCAACAGCAGAGACCAACACTGAGCCCCAGATATGACACTGTTCCCTGGGGTGATGAGACAGTGACCTGGTGGCAAGTTGACTACACTGGACCACTTCCTCCGTGGAAAGGACAACGCTCTGTCCTTACTGTAGACACTTATTCTGGTTATGGGTTTGCCTTTCCTGAAAGTAATGCTTCTGCCAAAACCACCACCTGGGTCTGATTCCCTGACATGCTATCATACTGTATTGCTTCTGACCAGGGAAAGTACTTCACAGAGAGAAGAGAGACAGTGGGCCCATGATCATGGAATCCACTGGTCTTACCATGTTCCTCACCATCCTGAAGCATCTGGTCTGATAAAAAGAATAAACAGCCTTTTAAAGACACAACTACAGTGCCAATTAAGTGTCAGTAAATGGAGGGCTGAGATAGGGTTCTCCAGAAGGCAGTATATGCTTTGAATCAGCATTCAGTACATGATACTGTTTATTTTATAGCCAAGATCCAGGGGTCCAGGAATCAAGGTGGAAAGGGGAATAGTCCCACTCACTGTCAGCCCTGTTCCTGCAACCCTAAGTTCTGCTGGCCTAGAAGTTTTGGCTCCAAAGGGTGAAGTACTCTTGCCAGGAGCCAACAACAAACTACCCATTGAACTGGAATCTCAGACTTCCCCCTGGTCACTTTGGGCTTTATTAACCTTAAACCAACAGGCTAAGAAAGGACAACAGTATTTGGAGGGGTGGTAGATCGAGATTACCATGAGGAAATTGGATTGCCTCTCCACAATAGAGGCAAGAAATATTATGTCTGGTATGCAGTAGATTCTTTAAGGCATTTCTTGGTGCTACTATGCCTTCTGATAAAAATTAATGGAAAGCTATAACAGATTAATCCAGGAAGGATGACAAAGGGCACAGACTCATTAGGAATGAAGGTATGGGTTACTCTTCCAGGAAAAGAGCCAAGACCAGGTGAAGTGCTTGCTGAAGGTGGAGAAAGTGCACTATATATAATCCCTTTATGATTATTTAACATATCCTTTAGAGTTCAATTTGATCTTTCTATAACTGCCTGCCCTATAGGATTATGTGGTACACCTGTAATATGCTTTATATTATAATAAGCAAAAAAAATTCATTTTCTTAGAGACTTATGCTGGAGCATTATCTGTCTTTTTTTCTACAAGTATACTCATGATTATCATATTTCTAGCAAATGTATAAATACCAAATCAACTTTTTCCAAAATCAAAGCAGTTACCCATTGAAAATCTGAATATGTGTCAATGGTGTGATGTACTTATTTACTTATTTTAGTTTTCCAAATTCTACCAAATGGAACACATCCCTCTGCCAAATTTCATTCCTTTGAGTACCCTTTGGGTTACTTCTTACAGGTAGTGGTGTTTGCAAAGTTGTATAAAGAACAAGTAGGACATTTCCTTATAATTTCCTTGGCTTGTTGCCACATGATGGAAAAGTCTCTTTTTTAAAATCGCTGCTATTGACATGATGTTTAAAATGAAACTCTGATGCCTTTAGCGCATATCCAATCAATAATTGATCAATTTATGCATTACCTTATGCTAGAGGACCTGGCAGACCTGTATGAGGTCATATGTGTATTATGTAAGATAATATCATTCCTCTACATTAAAATTCCTATAGGAGAATGTTTGGAGGATATGACCAGAATGCAGTTAAGATTCAGATCCACACAATCCACATGTATCTTCTGTAATTTATCTTCAATTAATGTCAATTCTCTCTCAGCTTAATAATTCCCTGGGACTCTTTATGTCCTCATCACCATCTAAGGTTTTGCCTAAATTAAGCAGTTCATCAGTTTGTATCCCAATAGTGGACTGTAACTGGGAAAAGTCTCCTAGCAACCTTTGGAAGTCATTAAGTGACTATAATCAAACTATCCTAATTTGCACCTTTTATGGACTAATTTTCTGTAACTTTATTTTATAACCTAAATAATTAATAGAAACTCTTATTTATATATTTTTCAGGAGCAATTTGTAATTTCCAATGAGGCAAAATTTTCTTTACTTCTTCAAACATTCTTTCTAAAATATCTGTATTTGAATCAGATAGCAAAATATCATCCACATAATTGTAAACTACAGATTCAAGAAATTGCTTACATATCATTTCCAATGGCTGGTTTACAAAATATTGGCACAGGGTGAGGCTATTTAACATTCCTTTAGGAAGAACCTTCCGTTGATATCGTCTAGCAGGCTGTGAATTATTATATGTAGGCATTGTGAAGGCAAAATTTTCTCTGTCTTTTTCTTTAAAGGTATAGTAAAGAAACAATCTTTTAAATCAGTAACTATTAGAGTAACTTTAGGCAATAGAGAAGGCAAAGGAATGCCAGACTACAGAGAGCCCATTGGCTGAATCACCTTATTAACAGCTCTTAAGTCTGTTACCATTCCCCATTTTCCAGATTTCTTTTTAACAACAAATACAGGAGAAGTCCAAGGTCTGGTTGATTCTTCAATATGCTGAATATCTAGTTGCTCCTGTACTAGCAACTCTAAAGCCTGCAGTACCTCTATTGTTAAAGGGAATTGCAGAACCCAAATAGGTTTGTCTGACAACAATTTTAAAGGTAGGGCTGCTGGTGCTTTGAAATATCAGTAGCTGTTGTACCCTGTTCTTGTACAACCTGAATGTTGGTGACTGTTCTTCATAAAACTTTCAACATTTGTTTTCAGAAACATATGTTGAGTTATGGTTCATTTCTAAGATGTTAATCTTAGTATTCCAGTGCTGTAACAAATCACATTCCTACAAATTCATTGCTATGTTATCAACATATGGTTTTAATATTTCTCTCTGTTCTTCTCTTGTATATTTAACCCATCTCATGCTCTGTTTTATCTGAGATTAATTTCCAATCCCTAAAAACTGAACATTTACATCCTGAAGAGGCCAATTTTGATGCCAAATTATCATTACCTCTGCACCTGTGTCTATCAGGCCTTCAATGACAATGTCATTTATTCATATTTTTAATTTTGGTCTTTGCTCCTTTGTAGAAGTGTGCCAAAATATTTGCTTTATGGTTTTTCCTGAATTTTTTGTTCTCTCTTCTATAGCTGTTCTATTATCCAGAGCTGTATGATTTCTTACAATAGGTATTAGGTTCTTTAATTTCTCTGGGAAGGAGTTTTCTCTATAATGGCAGGAAACAACTGAACTGGATTTGACATAAGGGTCAAGTTTGGTATAGGGGCCTTCGAGAGACTCCTCAAGGAGTTTCCCAATGGCAGTGGATTACCAAAGAATATTCCTCATTGATCTTCATTCATTAGTCCAATGCCTGCCTTTGCCACAACTTCCACACCATCCAGAAGGGAAGGGCATACTGAATGAATTATTCTTAGAAAAAAAGATTGTTTCTAGAAATGACCTGTCTACAATTCCTTTTAAGATAACTTTGTTACTATAATATTTGACATTTTGATTTTTCCTCAAATCTCTGGAAGTCACCTCTCCTATTTATGCATCATCATGGTCATGAGATTCAATATTAATTGTATCTCGAATTCATTCCTTCAAAGGTGCTGACCTTGCCTTTAACAGCATAACTATCCTTTTGCATAGAGAATTGACATTTTCAAAAGCCAGAGATTCAATTTTTATTTGTCTAACTTCTGAATTTGGTATCCTTCTATTTACTGCTGAAGTCAATCTTTGTAAGAAATCCATAAAGGCTTTCTTTGGGTCCTGTATAACTTTAGTAAGTGACTCAATTTTCTTTCCTATTTCTCCAGTTCTGTCCCAAGCATTCAAAGTTGTTGCACAGCAAGATCCAGGGTGTGGTCATCATCTACAGCTTGCCTTTTCTAAAATAGCATAATCTCCTTCTCCAAGAATTTGATCTTGGGAGATTTTCCTACCTCTAGCTTTACTCCATTGTTAATAATTTTAGCCTCTTCTCTGAACCAGGTACTCCATTGTAATTGTGGACCAGGCTCTAAAACATCTTTAACTAAATCTATCTAGTCATTAGGGTTATTTCTATACAAACTGACCACAAATTTAACATTTGCTTTACAAAAGGCGAATGAATGCCATATGTGACTTCTACTTCCTTAAATCTCCTTACATCCAACATTGGCACAGGAGTCCAGTTAGCTAGAACAGAGCCTCTGTCACTTGGCAGTTCCTGTAAGATTAGTGGCTGTATAAAGGTGGGTTGTCTGAAAGCCTTAGGCTGCTCCTCTCTATTCTTACAATGTGACACTGAAATTGGTTCTCCATTAAATACCACTGTCTGGATTTGGATATCTCTGTGATCTGTTTTATTAGGTTCTTCTAAGTCTTTTATCTTAGCAATCAGATTAACCAACTGTTTTTAGTGATAAGACAAAAATGATCAAGTTGATAATGTTTACAATTGAGATTACATAAGTCCCATCTAAATAGATATCCTATCATTTAGTTGTTCCATTTTCAAACTATCTAGCATATTATCATACAGAGACCCAAATTACTCCATTGTAATGGTTTTCCCATTTTTAATGTGGGAAAAAGATGTTTTAACTAATTTCTCCTTTTAAGAATTTCCTATTGTCTTACCAAATCTGACAAAGTTGATGAAGATGTGAAGTTTGTTGCTACTGTGAAGAACAGCAAAAGCCTGACTGGATTTCAAGGTAGCTACCTAGTTTGGCAGTGGCCTGAGAAGAGGGTCAGGGAGAGCCTGAAACACTCAGTGAGGAGAGAGAGAGAGAGAGAGAGAGAGAGAGAGAGAGAGAGAGAGAGAGAGAGAGAGAGAGGGCTGTCTGAAAAATGTACAGGGGATTGTTCAGAAAGAGCATGTGTAGTGTGTGGGGGGCTACCTGAAGGTAGACCCAGCCAGTCTAGGGTGGATGAGTTCTGTGGCATTGAAAGCCCAGGTGCTTCTGGAGTTTGGGTGGCATATGGAGACTGTTCCAGAAAGGCTACAACAGGAAAATCCCAAACTTGCTCAGAAGCTTGGGGTAAAAAGAAAAGAAAGCCTAGCTAGTTGGGACTGGAGTCCCACTTACAGTTATAGCAGGAGCTCCACATACAGCTCTGGCCTGTGCTGGTGGCTAAAAAGCCATAGCCAAATTGCTTTTTCATGAATTCATACCCCAAACACTGGACACCAACTGTAGCATGAATACTAAAAACCCAGAGACAGATATTGGGGTTCAATTTGAAGATCAGAAAAGCAAAGCAGCCAAGCTACTAGAGAGCTCTTACCTCTATGAAACCTTTAGGTTGAAAGAGCACAAATTCCTGTCTCATCCCACTTTATATTCCTCTCTCATGCTAGGATTAAAGGTGTACACCACCACTGCCCAGTCTCTATGACAAACTAGTGAGGCTGCTGGGATTAAAGGTGTGTGCTACCACTGCCTGGCCTATATGGCTGACTAAAGTGGCTGTTTTGCATTCTGGTATTCAGGCAAGCTTTATTTATTAAAATACAAATGAAATATCACTCCAGATAGAGGAAGGTAGTTCTAAAAACCATCTAGAGCAGCCTGATCAGTTGCAGAATCGAGGATTGTAACTGACGTGAGTTCTTTTGTGTTTTGTTAAGAATGTACTTTTATAGATATTTGCATTTTCTTTCAATTTCCTGATCATATGTTGTACCATCAATTAAGAGGATATCAATGTTTATCATATGTAAGTTTGAGATACTAAAAAGATGTCCTCCAAGAGACATTGTCAGTATTCTGATTTTATAATGCATTTGTGGTTGTATAAGGAATAGTTATATTAGGCATAATTATGACCTGGTTAAATATATATGCATTTGTACATGGAATAATTATATTATATTTAGGTGTTATTATGATATGGTTATTGTTTTTCCTTTGGAAATCAATCATGACATAAGGTGATATGGTTGTGTGTCAAGTTGACAAAGGGTGGATTCTTGGTTGTCAAATGGACTACCACTGGAATAAACTATAAGGGCATACTTGTGATCTGGAACTCTTTTGAGATTTGGCTACAGAGATGAGGACTTCACTCTCAGGTGCTCATTGTTCTGTCCGAAGGGAACTTAGTTGCCATGCTGAGAGTTGACCACTGGAATGAGGAATGGCTGATGTCAGATTGCCCACAGCCATATGAGTACTGTGTTATTATTTTCCTCATTGCCCAAAGCAAGCCAACCCAAAACCCAACAAAAGCAACTAAAGAAAGGAAGGATTTATCTCAGGTCACAGCTCGAGATTGCAGTCCATCATGTGGAGAAGGCCTGATACAAGAGTGTGAGGCAGCTGCTCACAGGGCATCTGCAGGCAGGAAGCAGAGAGATGTGTGTGTGTGCGCGCGCGCGTGCACGCGTGTGTGCATGTGTGTGTGTGTGTGTGTGTGTTTGAGTGCACATGTTCCATGATATGATGTGAAGAGCAGAAGACAGCTTGGTGAAGTTTTCTCTCTCCGTTCATCTTGATATAGGTCGCAGGGATTGAACTCAAGGTGTTGGGCTGTTTGGCAAGCACCTAACTATTGAGCCATTTTTCCAGCCTTCACTTTCTTCTTTTTGTGCAGCTCCTGCCCACAGCCCATTGAATGGTGGAATACTGTTTTTTGTATTTAGGGTGTATCTCCCCACCTAAATTAACCTAATCTATAAACAACTTCACAGACATTGTGGAGGTTTGTCTCCTGGGTGACCCTAGATCCTGTCAAATTGACAATGATATTAACCATTGGAGTGGGTGTTTTGTCGCCAAGCCAGGAGAAGAAGCTGTAGCCACAGCTGATGCTTGGGCTCTGATGAAGGCCTTGCCAGTGAGCTTGAAGTAGGGCACCCATCTGAGCTATGCCACGCCCCAACCCACGGACACGGTGAGTTAGTGTTTGCTCTTCTGAGTTGCTAAGTTTTGAAGAAAATACTCCAGCAAGAGCCAAGTAATACAGTGAAATTTTTGTTGCTAATTTATTTTGCAAACATACTAGGCACTCAAAAACCACTAGCCAAATGAATGACTGGATCTGAGTCTGAACTGTAGCCCCAGATGCCTGGCAGATAGCCAGGTGGGAATGATTTCCAGCATTTTGAGCTGGAAACGTGGGGGTGGGAAATGTAGCGGGGATGTGAAAGGTCTAGAGACCCCTGAGATCTAGAAGCCATGGGGACATCAGGGGCATCTACAGGAAGTAAGATGAGCAGCATACAAAAGATAGGACACTGAACAGTTGTCATTTAAAGAGGACACTGTCTAGCATCTGTACAGAGAAAATAGATAAGTGCGGAAGGAAGAAGCAGCTCAAATGCAGGAGATGCCAGGAAATATAGAGTTGCTCAACACATCAGAACACAGAAGACAGTGCTGTGGCTCGTCCATGGTGTGCCCTGCTGACCATGCATCTACAACACTTCATCTCCAGATGGTGGTGCTGTTTGGGAAAGTTAAGGACTCTTTAAAAGGTCTGACTTCAGCGAAGGAAGAGTGCCCTTGAGGGGCAGGCCTTTCCCATCACGATGAACCTTGCTCTCACTGAGCCAAAATAAATATTTCCTTCTTCAAGTTGTCTTCTTAGGGATATTGCTGAGAAAAGTCATTAATATAGGTAGCAGTTAGGAACTGGGACTGTTCATGACCTCAAGGATCAACCATGAGGAAAGGTTCAGCCCCGTGCTACAGTGGAACGGTGTATGGGGGAAACCAACTGCAGCAGGGCAATGGGTAAGTGGGAGGTGGTGCTTAAACTAAGCTTAGAGATGACAGATGGACTCCAACCAGGAACCCAGCAAAGGAAGAGAAGAGTTGAGGCAGAAGGGTGCATTAATGTTAGAGAACTTTGAAACATCCTTACCGTGGTGGCCAGAGCCCATGAAGAGGGAGCAGAAGGAGAGCTTAATAGGTGGGAAAAGATCCCAGCAGAGAAGGGTTCTGGAATCAATGCTCTGACAACCCATTTAGCTTTGGCAACGAGAAGTGTGTTCAGAAAAGTACTTATGTCTTGGTTCAACATCTGTCCTGTGCTGTTCTGTATTCTCTGTGAATGAATCCAGGGGAAAAAAAAAGTGGTTGCTTTTATTGCCAAGTAGCTTAATTGCCTGACAGAATAACAGCAAGTGAGCTCATCTTGAAGCTTTTGAACACAGAGATGCATCAAAGCAGGGACAGGGAGTGAAATCAAATAGACCGATGGCCTTTTCATTGACTGTCTCTCTCATCAGCTCCCCTTCTTATGTCGGTCCGTGAATGGTGGCTGATACCTGGGGAATGAGTTATAGAGTAAAAATAGAGAGGGGTGCAAGAATGAGGTGTTTGCTGTCTTACAGGGTTCAGTGCATGCCTTGTATTCCTTCATTGCCAACAATAACAGAACGTGCTTCATTGCCACACTGATAAGGCTCTGCAGTGCTAATGGAAGGACTGCTGTCCTCCTGACTCTCTAAGACAAATCTGCAAAGGGCAGAGATGGCTCCCCAATCACTTTGTTGCTGTACCAATTGCTGATGCACCACACTTGGAAACTGCATTTTTCATCCTTGAGCCAAGCAAGGCTTTGGTCAGATCTGAATAGTTCAACCAGCCTTGACTAAGTCTGGGTTGTCTTCTGGGGACAAGAGTTGGCATCTCCAGAAACCTAACTTAGCATGTGTGCATGTGTGTGGGTGTGTACATGTGCATGCATGCTTGCGTTCATGAGCAAGATTTGATCCCTGATCTCACCCCTGAATTTCCTGAATCTCAGTCTTTAGGGTGGCCCAAGAATCTGAATTTTGCTTGGCATCTAGGATGACTATTCTGTACCCTACAGTGTGCAGCTATAGGACTTTGCATAGGTCAGAATGAAATATCACAGGTAAGGAGACACATGGGGTCCTAGTTCTTTCTGAGAAAGTGAGTGACAATGAGTGCAAAGCCAATATTTCACCTTTTCTTCTTCATGGGACACTGAGTGCCCAGAAGGTACATCATTGCCTCACACCTTGAGACCCATATGAGTGTGTACATGCACAGAGTGTGCTCTTCTCAATGCTGACAATGTTATACGAGTCCCTTTCTGGGAATTTTCTGTGATCTCTACCTATACTCCACCCAGGACCTCTATGGTCACTGGAATCTGCTACTTATGTTCCCTGTCCCTGTCAACTCTCTATGGCCATTAGTCTTCACTGTATTCATGTCACCAAGACTCCCAGGAGTGCCCTATTGTTGCTGAACTCCAGTCTAATGTCCAGGGTCTTATCTAGAGTTTCTATTGCTGTGATAAACACCATGAGAAGCCCAACTTGGGGAGGAAAAGGTTGATTTGGATTACACTTATACATCATAGTTATCACTGAAGGAAGTCAGAACAGAAACTCAAACAGGGCAGGCAAAACCAGATCTTATGGAGGTATTTTCTCAATTGAGGTTCCCTCTTCTCAGATGACTATAGTTGTGTCCATTTGACATGAAACCAGCTAGGAAAGGCTAGAAGGGTTGTGGAATAAATGTGGAGATAACAACTACCCTTCACATAAACACAAAACAAGTTTCCTGGAAAATTATTAATAGAAATTGAGATGGAACTGACCAATTTCTTGTCTCTTGGGCTTGAGAATGGTAGTTGATGTGGTCCACATTGACTCCAGGAGTAAATCAGTAGAGTAACACTATTGGTCTGCAGCAGGAGCTGGCTCCATCATGTGCTTGTGCTAGAGTCTGCCCCGTCCCTAGCTTATTTCCCTGCTTTCAACCTGGGTCATTGCTTCCTGAATCCTTTCTCAAATTCAAAATCCCTGTGCTCAAACACCATTCTGAATATCCATTTCTGGAACCCCCTAAAGAGTATCCATGATTCATGAAGGAGTACTTAGAGTTGAGCCTGTGGTGATAGTGTGGGAAACTCTGCTAGAGAAAGTTGGACGTACAGCAATTCAGTTCTTGGAGTGGGGTTCACTTTCTACTAAGTGCCCACCCTGGAGTCTCCAGGAGTATCAGTGCCCAGATTCCACAACCCTGAGCCTTGGTCATTCACTCATGTTTCCTCAGATCGCCTACAATGGGTTCTTAAAGAACATTCCCAGTGATTTCTTTTGTTTAGAGGTGTATGCCTCTTAATTGAAGAAGGAGGGCTAAATAGAAAATAATGTATGTACAATTGGTAAGCATAGTAAAGCTCAGCTTGACCATGATTTATAGGTATTTAACTGTGCAGACCATCTATAAGCCACCAGTAACCACTGCTGATGCATATTCTTCTTTGCGAGGTTGCATATTTCATCCTAAATGGCTTCAATGTCTTTACTTATCCATTTGTAATAAAATGAGTAAGACTGAAAATGAAGAGTGTTTGAAAGAAATCGATCCCCTGTACTCTGTGTTGCTAAGACACAGAGCATTTTTCCCTCTGAGGTGTTAGTACATTCAGGGAAAACCTTCTCTTCACTGATTATAAATTCATTAACTATTAACACCTCATTGATGTGAGACTTTTTTTGCTTTAGAAGTCTTGATTTTAACCTTCATGTCTGACTATAGATGGAACTACACAGAACAGTATTTGGTATATTTTAAAAATGATTTTTTTGTGGGTGTTGGCATTATTTATACATTTATGGGGCTAAACAATTGGCTCAGCAGCTAAAAGCACATACTACAGAGAAATCAAGTTAAGTTTTCAGCACCCATATTGTGTGGCTCACAACTGCCTGTAACTCTAACTATAAGAGATAGATCCAACATCCTTTTCTGGATTTGGGGGGCACCTACACTCATGTGAATATGCACATAAATAAAAAACTAGGGGCTAGAGGAAGAGCTCAGTTGTTTGGTCTTCCAAATCACCTGGATTCAATTCCCAGCACCTACATGGTGGTTTACAACCATTTTTAACTTCATTTCCTGGGTGTCCAGTGGCCTCTTGTGGCCTCTGTAGGCACTAGAAACACATGAAGTAAATGGACATGCAGGCAAACACCCATATACATAAATAATAATAATTTACAAATCATTAAATATTTACACATTTGTTTTCTGTCTTACTGGTCTCTGAACCCCTGTATGTATGGAGAGATTTTGGAAATACAGTGTAAAATCCTTATATGGTCCTTATATCAGATGTGGAGGATTTAAACCTGATGTCTGGAGCTTAAGTTTGTAATCTTTAGAATTTACTTTTTTCTTCCTTAGAGCTGAGGTCTTTATCTATGAGAAGGGAACTCCACAGGGCTTCCCTGATATTAGGTGTAACACACAGAGTATGGGTTAAGTTCCCAAAGGTGCTTTCACTTTAATCATAGTATATTGCATGAAGGCATGCCATAACTTTCCTAAGTACATAAAAAACAAAAGAAGTTGGCATTGAACTAAGCCAGCATCTAATGAGAGAGAGAGTGTGTGTGTGTTGACCAGTGAGACCCATTGTTGTTGGGGTTTCTGCCCTGCCTGTTTCCCGCAATCGTTAAGTCCCAAAGAAATCACACAGAGGTCTACCTTAGTTATAAACTGATTGGCTTAGTAGCTCAGACTTCTTATTAACTTTTATAACTTATATCATCCCATTATTCTTATCTGTGTTAACCACGTGGCTTGGTATCTTTTTTGGTGAGGCAGTTACATCTTGTTTGCTCTGTGGTCAGATCAGGACTGCAGAAAAGGACTTCCTTATTCCCAGAATTCTCTTGTTCTCCTTGACCTGCCTCTACTTCCTGTCTGGTTGTCCTGCCTATACTTCTTGCCTGGCTACTAGTCAGTCAGCATTTATTTAAAATATAATTGACAGAATACAGTCCCACAGCACTTCCACCTCTTTTTTTAAAACAAGAACTCTGAATCTAATATCCCTTGTTTAGCTTTTCTCCTGACCATTAGCCATAACAACTTGTAATCAACATTCTAAACAAAGGAAAATATCCATAGTTCATTTTTTGAGAATGTGGGTATAGTTTTCCAGGCTACTTCCTGCTGGTTGGGGGTGCTCTTAATCCTATGAGGACCTAAAAAAATATAAATTATCATCAGTATTTAAAAAAATATAAATTATCATCAAGTCATAACTGGAGTATCCTGTGAGGCTTGATCACCTCAGGCAGCAGTCTTGAATCTGTTCTGGATGTAAAACTCAGATATCTGGCCCATCTGTTCCTACCAAAGATTTCTCAGGAGCTCTTCCTTAATCAAACCTGATTTTTCTTAACTGAGAATGAATCCACAGCCTCTCATTTCCTGTGGAAACAAAAGCAAATCCTTTTCTCCAAAGTAACATACTTTTTGACTTCAATTTTGAAGTCAAAATACCTATATTGGATTAATTCAACAATATTTATAAATAAATATCTTTTAGCAGCTGTTGCTCCTTTCTCAGCATTCAAACAATTCAAAAAGAACATAATAACATACAGTATCCAGACTCTGTGTATTTTTCATCTTCACATGGATTTATTTTAACCTCTTTTTATTTTTATTTTTAATTTTTGGCTTTTTGAGACAGGTTCTCTGGGTATCTTTGGCTGGCCTGGAACTCTCTCTATAGATCAGGCTGTCCTTGAACTCACAGAGATCTGCCTGCCTCTGCCTCCCAAGAGCTGGGATTAAAGGTATGTGCCACCACATCTTGAACTCACAGAGGTCTGTCTGCCTCTGTCTCCCAAGTGTTGGGATTAAAGGTGTGTGCCACCACACCCAACTACTCTTTTTTTTCTTTTAAGGATTTTAACCTTTTTCTTTTCTCTCCCAAGCCTGCATATAATTTTAACACACTGTAAACCTGTTTGGAGGCTTTTTCTTCTAAAATTATCTTTACTGTATCTCTCTTTTTTTGACCATGTGAGTCTTTAATTTGCTAAGCAGTATGGGGAGGATTAAAGCTGTGGTTTTGATGGATGGATTCACCCCATTCCTTAGCTTTCTGAGATTCTAGCCTCATGGCTGAAGTACTGGCTGTAGCCATGTTTATTGCCACAAGTCTATGGCATTTCAAGGTCCCTGCCAGCAAGCAAGCTGTAGCAGTGTGCTCACAAACTACATTCAAATGCTCTGTAGTCAGACCTCCTGCCTGAAAGAGTCAGAGTTTGCCCTAGCAGGACGGCCCAGAAAGCCGGCATTTTAACATGGTGTGGCTTTTTTTTCCTGCTATGACTGAAAACCAAAAAGCATGTGGTCAGCTTTTCATCAACACCATTAAAATGTTTCATGGTAGGACCTCTTAAAAGAGCTGCAAGGTTTTACAGCTAAAGCTGAGTCAGGAAGCCTCTCTTAAATGAGAGCACTTGCCTCTAGCAAGCAGAGCCCATCTGAGAAAATGCTGCTATTAAGAAGCCGTGTTTAACTCTATTCTTTTTTACCTAGAATAACTTCCCAAGCTCTCTCAGGCTTTTAAGTAGATTTGGTTAGCCCTACATTGGCATGCCATTTATTGTCCAAGGTTTGCTGTTATGCCTTGTTCCCACAATCATTAAGTCCCAAAGAAATCACACAGGAAGTATAGGTGGGACAACCAGACAGAAAGTAGAGGTGGGTCAAGGAGAACAGGAGAATTATGGGAAGAAGAAAGTGCATTCTGTAGGCACAGCCACAGAAGAAGCAAGATGTGACTGCCCCACTGAATAAGGTACCAAGCCACATGGCTAACACAGATAAGAATCATGGGCTAATATAAGTTATAAGAGTTAATAAGCCAATCAGTTTATAACTAAGGTAGACCTCTGTGCAATTTCTTTGGGACTTAAACAATTGCGGGAACTGGGCAGGACAGAAAACCTCGGACAACAACCCATGGCTAGCACTTCTTCTTTCCTTCCAATGGCAAAGAATGGTCAGCTATTGGTGTTCAAGTCATGGTGAAGATGTTTTATAGCTAAAGATTACCTTATGTTGACTGAGCACTCAACCCAAAATGAAACTCGAAAGGAGCAAATATTTATTGATGCTCGGATGTGAGAAGAAAAGAATTGCCAAGGCCACGGTGCATTGCTGAAAATTTATATAATACATTTGTTTTGGATTCTATCCCTTTCCTATTTCACTTTCCTTTTTTCCAACATTGGGTCACTCTTTCCTGACTTCTCTCTCAAATTCTCCTCCTGTGCTTAAATGCTTTTCTGAAGATCTACTTGTAGGAAACCCTAAATCACATCTGTAGATTCATAAGTGAGTATGAAGAACTATGGTGACAGTGTGGAACCCTTTGTTAGAGAAGGCTGGAGTTGCTAGTTCAAGAAGTGGGGTTTAGTTTTTGCTAAGTGTCCATATATGTATGTTTGTATGTATGTGTATGTACATGGAGGTACAAATGATGTTATTTGAAAGGGGAAAGAGATTAGCAAGAGGGAGAAGTCGGGACAGGAGAGAATAATGTGAGATGAACACATTTAAATAATTTGAGTCTTTGATAGATATAATAAATATGTCACTCTGAAACTCATCACTTTGGGCACTACTGTGCTTGTGAAACATTAAAAAAAAATCTTGACAGATGATCCTGATGGAAAGCTACATTGTGTAAGTTACTCTGGACCTCTATTAAATAGTTTATGTGAGTGGCTCCTCCTGAGTGATGCCACTTGAATTCCATGATGATGTTAGTGACAGTGGTCAGGTCTGAGCAGGGCTGGAATTCTGAACCAGCTATTTGTCAGTTAGGTGAACTGCATTTCTCTGGATCTTGGTTTCCTAGTCTAAAGATGAGGATGGTAACAGGACCTGTTATGGTGTTGTGGCGCAAACTCAGCAGGAATGGGAACAGAAGTGTGGGTGTGGTGTCCAGCGTGTGGAGGCAGCATAACAGTTCATTGCTCTTATCTATTTGTATGCTTGTTTAGTGTGGAGGGGAAGAAATAAACCTTATATGTTTTTCTCATTGATATATTAGATTTCTATATTAGATTTTTGGATGGAGCTTCTCACTGGCCTGAAGTGTCAATTAATGTAGGCAGGATCCCAGTGAGGCCCTGGGATCCTGTCTCTACCTATCCATGGCTGGATTATAAGCACCTGCTGCCACACTCAGCTTTTTCCATAAGTGCTAAGTATCTGACCTCGTGTTTATGGGGTAAGCCTTTTACTAACTGGGCCATTTCCATATTCTCCCACTTTCACAGCTCTTATGATGTCACCACTGTCAGAGGGTTGCTCCATCCACTGTGGCTCCATCATGACGATGTTTTGGACCAGTGGTATGGTTTCTAGCCTAGTGTGCATATGGCAACCCTGGGAGACATTTCCCCGCCTGAGGTAGAGGACGAAAGAGAGAGTCCTACTGATTTGATAAGTTGGAGCCATGACATTGAACATTCCGAATTGCACAGTGATCTGCTCCATCTTAACGTGTTATTCTGATCAAAACACCAGCACTGCTGAATTGAGAACCCCTGCTTTAGAATGCACGAAACCCTCGGTAAATATGCACAGTGAGAGGATATGCCCATCACTCAGGACATAGAGAGCTGGAGCAGAGCAATGGGATGTTCATCTACGTAGGGACTCCATAGCAGTATGGATGCTCCTTTGTTCTTACCTGTGCTGTCGCTCTCAGCATCAGCCCTGCCCTTGGGTGGTCCTCAGTGTGTGACAGGTGTGGACACTGCATCTGTACCCAAACCACCTCAAAGTAAGGTAAAACAACCATTTATTTCCTGTGGCTTTCATATAGGACACAGCAATAGTTCTTAAAATATTATTATGATACAGGGTTCATGAATCCTAGCAGATCATTGTTCCTGCCTGCAGGGCATTGTTATCTTGCTTGCCATAGCTGTCAGGTGCAGTTCACCATGTTAACAGCTGCTGTTACTATATGAATTACATCTCCATCACTGTCACTGCCCACATGTCACACACAGACAGGGAAAGCTTTGGGAAACCAGAAAGCCTTACCTAGAGGATGGAGACAAGGTTCAATGTTTAAGAGCATTGACTTCTCTTCTAGAGGACCCAGATTTTGTTTCACCACCCACAGTTACGGTGGCTCACAACTATCTGTAACTCTAGTTTGGGGATCTGATGTCCTCTTCTGATATGAGGACATCAGTCACACATGTGATTCACAGATATACATGTAGCACAACACTAACACACATAAAATACATTAATAAATAATATAAATGCTTGCCTAGTTCACATTTGTAGAAAATGGCGGATAGAGCTATGAATGCAGATGGTTTTAGTTGTCCTGGCTATCTTTAATTGTCAACTTGACATAACCTAGAGTCATCTGAGTGGAAAGTTTCAAATGAAGAATTTCCCAGATCATACTGGCCTATGGGCATGTCTGCAGGGGGTTATTGCTTGTTAATTGGTGTGGAAGGACCCAGTCCTCTGTGGGAGGCAGCATTCCCTGGGCAGGTTGCCCTGGGATGTATAAGAAATTAGTAAAGCAAGAGAACACCCTCTTTTGTGATTGTTCTCTGTGTTGCCATGGTTGTGAGTGAGACCCTGGTTAGAGGTAAAGCTGTGTGGAATAGCAAGCATGGCTGCTTTCGAGCTCTTGCCTGGAGCTCTCTCCATGGCTTTCCTTCATGGTGAACTATGACCTGAAAGTGCAAACCAAATAAACTTACTCCTCCCTTAAGCAGGGCTTGGTCAACATGTTTTATCGCAGCAGTGGAACACTTGGGCACGTCATCCACTGTGTGTTTCTTTTTCTTTTTTTTTTTTTTCACTGTGTGTTTCTTAAAGACACATGACCTAGCATTTATTGAAGATATGCACAGGGCTGGGAAGATGTCTCACTCAGTAAAGTGCTTGCCCCAGGAACTGGAAAATGCCAAGCATCACATTTCTTCTTTTCAGTCTTGATTTCCTCATCTAGAAAGAAGAAAAACCATGGTAGCTACATCTGTATCCAGATGGCAAGCCTTACATGAGATTCTAAACCCCAAGGCGCAGTCAGAAACACAGGTTTCTGGTACTTGTTTCTATTGTCATTACAGCTACTTTGTGAGCCTCACTGTTTTGTTTCCTCATATGCATGTGTGTGCATGTATAGGGGCACATGTATGTATGTGGGTGCCTGATGTTGGTACTAGGAATCTTCTCCAATCACTCTCCACCTCATTCAGTGACACATGGTCTCCCGCGTGAACCCAGTTTTCTCACAAAGGTGAATTTAGCTCCTCCAGCCATCACTCTCTAGGGGATTCCCTTTCTCTGCCTTGAAAGTCTGGAACAGCAGGTGGGCCACCATGGCCACCTAACATGTATACAAGCTCTGCTGAGCTGAACTGCTGTCCTCACACTTGTGTAGCAAGCGCTTTGCCACTGAGACACTGTCCCATTATTAGAATGGGCAGAGGCAGGGCAGGAAAGGGGGGAAGTTGAAGGAGATGAGGGAGAAGCTCCAGTACTCTCTATTTCAGAGACAGTTCCTTCCAATTTAAATTACACCTATTCAGTGGTGTGTGTGTGTGTGTGTGTGTGTGTGTGTGTGTGTGTGGAGTACAGCTTGGCAGCAGTTGGTTCTCTTCTTTTACCTTGTAGGTCCTGGAGATGGAACTTGGTTCATTAACCTTGGCAGCAAGAGACTTTACCTGCTCAGCTGCCTTGCTGGAACTCAAAGCTTTCCAAGCAGCATGGAAACTTGTGTATTCTGAAACACATACACACACACACACACACACACACACACACACAGAGAGAGAGAGAGAGAGAGAGAGAGAGAGAGGAGAGAAAAAAGAGGATTTCTGTGGCTTTGTGGTCAGTCAGTCTAGCCAAACTGGTGAGACCCAGGTTCAGTGATGAGCCTGGAAAATACATAGCATACTGCAGGGCAGAAGGAAGCCTCAACGAAATATTTATTGAACTTAACATTCATCTGGCCTTTCACTCTGGGTGATAAGTCCTCAGCATTGTGGGCCCTTCTGTTTCCTGGGGGGAAGCAGCTTTATTTCAATAGGCTGGTCAAGTTAATGCAGGTGCTGGAGGAGCTTGAAAGGAGATGAAAGGCTTTGCTTGGTGGGGATTCTGAGGGCCAGGCACACTGTGCTGTCCTGACAGATGTTTAGAAGATAAAAAGAGGCAGGAGGAGTCTGCAGGATATTCCGGGCTGGAGGACCAGCCTGTGCAATGAGTCACAGGTCAGCCAGAGAAAAGTATACCTGTGACACCGAGCCAGAGAGAGAAGCAGAGCGCCCAGAGGATGGGGACCCTTGTAGAGGATGTCCATAGACATTATCAGGAAGATGAGGAGGAGGCACAGCCCACTCAAGTTGAAGTGTGAGATGATCAAACTTGCATCCTAGATTAACCTTTGTGAGGCTGAAATTCCTCCCCTCTCTTTCTCCCCTTCGCTTCCCTCTCCTTCCCCTCTCCAACCTCTCCTTCCTCTTCCTCTCCTCACCCATTCCCTCTCTCCATTCTTTTCCTCCCTTTCCCCTTCTTTCCCATCTCCTCCCTGCTCTCTTACTTTCTCTCCCTTTTCTACTCCTACCCCCTTCTTCCTTCCACTTCCTGTCCTGCTATTGCTGTTACTATCTTTGTTCTCAGCTCCATTTTAAACTCATGCTTCTACTATACCAAATGGACAGTACTTTCCATGGCCAGTAGGAGGAGCCAGAGTCTCCCTCTTCTTTGTAACCACAGCAGGGGTACTGTTCCCCTAGGTTGTCCTAGGAGCTGTCCAGTCAGCACCTCCCACGATCATTCAGTTTCAACACAGATGTGACTAGAACAATCTAGTGTCTGAACTGAACAGGTCACTGTGGGAAATGAAGCAGCCTGTTCTTTCCAGACAGGGGGAATGATGCGGTGCCATTGGGATGGTGACAATAATTTTATTTTAAGTTTCAGTGGCTGTCTTCCCTTCCTTTCCCTTCCTCCCTCCTTCCTGTCTTCCCTCCCTCCCTGCTTTCCTTTCTTCCTTCTTTTCCTTCCTCTCTCCCTCCCTCCTTTCTTCCTTCTTCCCCTCACCCTTTCCTCCCTTCTCCCCCTCTCTCCCTCCCTCCCTCCCTCCTTTCCTCATCAATCCCTCCCTCTCTCCCTCCCCCCTCTCCCTCCCCTCTCCTTTAGATAGTTTCACCATATAAACCTGAATGGCCCAGAACTCTCTGTGAGAACAGGCTGGCCTCCGCCTCTGCCTCTACCCCATGTGAGCCACCATGCCTTGGTTCTTGTTAAGTAGCAACACAGGCACTAGTGGTCACCTCCAGCGTTCATGACTGATATATCAAAACCTGTTTCTACTCCCAAATAAATAAACAAATCAGAACAGATTCAAACTCACCTTGATTTTTGGATTTGTAGTTTTTTACTTCATTTATGATTGTAAACTTATGTGTTAGAAATAATAAATTGGCTCAGCCATCAGCCATTTTATGAGCCAACCGTCAGTGTCTCTGCCTTGAGTGCTCAGGTCCACGTCTCCCCCTCAGAACCTCAGTGCGGGAGAACAGAGAAGCACTTCAACAGAACTCCCCATTAGCTGCCATTTATTTCTTCTCCCATTATTGGTAATTTGCCTCTAAGTTGAGAATCCCTCTTTTACAAGGCACAGCATCTCCTGCTCGGCTGGACAATTACATTGAAATTCTGTGGCTCTCGTGAAGAAAGCAGTTTTTGGGGGAAATGATTATGATGTTGCTAACCTAGATTTATGGCCTCTTTGTGCTTTCTGGGAAGGATAAGAGACAATGAGAAAAGAAAACACAGTTGTTTACATACAAATGTATTATTGTTGGGGAGAGTCTTGAGAACTCCCCCCCCCCCCCAGGTTACACACAAGCCAAACTGCAAGTGACTGGTGCGGGTGGCAGAGGCAGCTCTGTGAAGTTTGCAAGGGTGCTCTCTCAAATAAGTGTGACTTCTAATTGCACGGTTTTCATAGATTGATGGTTGTGGGTAGGAGAACACTGTTTCCTAGATGCTGAAGGAAATGTAGACTACATAATAATGATGAATGATAATAATAATATAAAGTAGTGACTAGTAAGTCTGCCACCGATGGGACCCTGGGGACATTCACTTTGGCGACATCCCAGAGGAACACAAGGGGGTGTGGTGGGCCTTGCTTCATACTGTTAACCAGAAACCAGTGGCCTCAGGTCAAGAGCTAGCAATGAGCGATGAGGTCTGAAGTCTGGCCTTCCTGAGGTGCATCTGTTCCTCAGCAGCAGGGTGATGCAGTGGCTTCCCTGGGAATGAGGTAGACCTGCCCTGGGGATCCAGGATACTGGCAGAGGACTTGAGGTCTCCAGCAAATGTTAGAGCTGGCTCCTT
Organism: Chionomys nivalis; assembly: GCF_950005125.1. Classification (NCBI taxonomy): domain Eukaryota; kingdom Metazoa; phylum Chordata; class Mammalia; order Rodentia; family Cricetidae; genus Chionomys; species Chionomys nivalis. The sequence goes on along the minus strand of NC_080092.1, from coordinate 9,031,529 downwards.
AGAAGACTTTATTGTGTAACATAATCATTTGGAATGTAAATGAGAGAGGGAGAGAGAAGAGGAGGAGGGGAGGAAGGAGGAAAGAAAGAAGGGAGGGAAGGAGGGAGAAAAGACAGATGGGAAAAGGAAGCTAGGAAGAAAGACAAGAGGGAAGAGAGAGAAGGGAGGAGGAAGAAGAGGAGGGAGGGAAAATGGAAAAGGAAAGAGATCAAGAGAGGGGAATGAAGGAGAGAGGGATAACAGGGAAGGGGAAGAAAGAAAAGAAAGGAGGGAAGGAGAGAAGGGGAAAGGAGGGAGACACGGAGGGAGGGAGGGAGGGAGGGAGGGAAGGAGGGAGGGAGGGAGAGAAGGGAAAAGGAGGGAGACAGGGAGGGAAAGAGAGAAGGGGAAAGGAGGGAGACAGGGAGGGAGGGAGAGAAGGGAAAAGGAGGGAGACAGGGAGGGAGGGAGAGAAGGGAAAAGGAGGGAGACAGGGAGGGAGGGAGAGAAGGGAAAAGAAGGGAGACAGGGAGGGAGGGAGGGAGACAGGGAGGGAGGGAGGGAGGAAGGGAGGGAGGGAGGGAGAGAGGGGAAAAGGAGGGAATGAGAAAGAAAGGGGAGGAGGAGGAAAGGGCAGAAGGAAGGAGAACAAGAGAAAAGGGAAAGGGAAATAGACTTTCGAGCTGGGAAGCCAATGGAAAACTCGGCAGCTTCCCTGCTTTACTCTCCAATCCCTTAACTTTCCAACGTGTGAAACAGGCAGATTCCGTGTATCAGTTTCATCTGACTGTTGAGATGACACAGGGCAAAGGTCATAAACTCACATTGTAGTGTGAGTTGAATAGGAAGGCCTAGGCAGAACCACGGGGTCTGCCTTTCAAGGAGCTGCTGGGAAGATAGATTGGGTCCCTAACCACAGAAGCACTCTGCCCACTAAGAAGTGGCCACTCAGGGTGTAGGTTAGGTCGGGCCAGGTCTGACTTTCAGAGCTAGAGATCATCTAGATGGGTCTAACTTTTTGTTTCTGCCAGGCAGAGAGATTCGAGTACTTGCCAGAAACTTCTTAGAACAGAAGTGGACCAGGGTAAGGGGGCTCCATCTCCTTAACCTTCCCTAAGATTCCTTTTCCTACATTGGCTGGGAGGGACTCAGGAGGGGGGTGCGGAAAGGAGCGAAGACGGGAGAAGTGCTCCGGTTGGGGTGCTGAATGAGCAAATCCACTTTGGGAAGAGGCAAGCAGGGGCATTACCCTGAAGACCTCTCGAAGGCAACTTTCACCCCTTGTGCGCTTTAGGAAGAAGAGCCTGGGGGCTCTGAATCCCTTGCCCAGAGTGGCTGCTGGAATCCAAGGCTGCACGCGTGACCGTGACCGCGGCGGCGCCGGGGAGGGAGGGGGGAGGGGGCGCTCCCTGGTGCTCGGGATTATTTTTGGCTCGCCAGCCCGGCTGCTCGCTGCTATCGCGCGCGCGCGCGCGTGCGCGCGCACATACACACACACGCGCGCACACACACACACACACACGCACACACACACACGCATACACATGCACACATTATCTCGTGCTCTCCCTCGTTCTCCTTTGTTTATTTTCTAATCTGGATTTTGTTGGTTGTGCTCTTCTTCGCTTCCCTCTGGCCCGGCTTGCTAGAACTCCCGCGGGCCACCGGTGCACTCCTGCTGCTCCCCAAATCAGCGTCACCCTGTCCCCTCCTCCCGGCCTCCTGGAGCGCGGGGTTTGAAGGTCACCTCCTTTCTAGTTCCCCCAGCAAGCCCAGCCGCCGCCGCCCTCCTCCATCTGGAGCCCAGAAGTGTCAGTCGCTGCGGCTGCTACCACAGATAGGGGTCCGTGCGGGGTAGAGGGGAGGGGAGCCCGAACTCAGAGCCGAGGGGGGAATTCCTCCCTCTTCGCATCGCGCCAGACCCGGCTGCACCCGCGGAAGAGTGGGGGCGCTGTGCCAGCTTCAGGACCCACGCGTGCGCCTCGCGGACCCGAGAAGCCACCAGCGAGTCGCGCAGCTTGCATCTGGAGGGGACAGCCGAGCGCCCCGCCCCGGCGTCCGGAGCCGACAACTCTGAGCGTCCTCCCTGCTCAGGGCAGATCTGAGAAGACCGTGCGCATCTCCAGATCCCGAGAACCCCGCGCTCCAGACCGGGTGGCCTCGGCCATCAGGGCCCCTTAGGGGTGATCCGGACCTTCGCCGCGCCCAGATACAGGGCGCGGCTGACCTGCCCTGAAGTTGCGGCCAGCTTGTGTGAGAGAATTCGGCATCACAGTTCGTTGCCTCTGGCGAATGCTGAACGTGGCTGTGGGGTGCACAGAGCACTGAGGAATCAGGGGGTCCTGAATCCAGGAGGAGGCGACAACTGTCGGGCTCCCGAGGAGTTCTAGGTAAGTCCAGGCAGAGTCGCCCGCTTCTGCGCTCCCTAATCAGGACCCAACCCAAAGGGTCCCAGGAAAGGAAAATCGAGGTTCCACCAAAGCTGGTCTCCCAGAGCGACTCTGGGTGTGTTGGATCAGGAACTTTCTGCAGGGCAAGAGGAGCGATCTCTTGGCCAGTTCTTGCAGGGACCCCCCCCCCCCGACCTTGAGCCCCCCCACCCCACACATTGTCTCTTCTCTCTTCACGTCCTTCTTTGCCCAAGAACGTTCCTCCCAAGCTCCCAAGATGCCCCCTCTGTCCTCCCAGCGCTTCCCAGGGGCAGTATCCTGCCTGCGCACTTTGGGTCAATCTTCTGGGTCGACTACCTGGGGCACTGGGCGCACCTTCTGGTTCTCTGCTGACTCCCAAACTCGCAGCTCTGTTGAAGTAAGAGGGAGGAGGCACCTTGGTGACTGGAAGGCTCTTTGGAAGGGCAAAACCACCGATGAGGAGCGGGGAAGAGCACATTGGGTGAGGGAGGACAGCTGTGTTTATTGCCAGGTCAATGTCCGGCCGCGTTGGACCCCAGAAGAAGAGGTCAGCATGGAAACCTTGGAGCTGGGACGTGCCCCCTGGTACCTTGGGTGCCTCTTGGGGGCTGGGGGGAGGGGAGAACTAAGATCTCAGCGCTGCCTTGGAGAGTAGGCAGGGGGTCCTCCCAGTCTTGGCCAGTCTCTCAGTACCATGGAGATGAAAGCAAAGGCAGAGCTGGCTGAGCTCACCCAGTGGGCCACCTGGCCACGAAGCTCCTGGAGCCTCCAAGGTCCCAGCTTCAGAAACCAGGTGTCTCACAGCACCCAGAAGATGTCTGCCTGACGGCTGAGGGAGGGGAAGACCCCAGTGCCCAGTCCACCCTAGAGCCACTGGTCATCTCCTCTGTCAGAGACTACACCAGGAGGCTCCTGATGTCCCGGCAAGCTCCAGTCCAGGGCATGCCTGCGTGCCTGCCTGCCCCAGAGTGATGGAGGGGGATTGGGCCTGGCTTCTACCGAGTTTAGAAGTCATCATCAGGCAATATGGGAAACAGTCTCCCAACTAAGGGTTTTCTCATTTGAGCTTGGAAATGGGAGAGGTGTCGTGGATCACTCTTTATAATTATATTAGTTTTTACTTTGAAATCGTTCGCAAGGAACCGACCTGGCCTTGTCCTGACGAGTTCAGAGAGGACCACCCACTGCAGGTCCTCCTCCACCCCTGTCCTACTTGGTCTACCCTCCCCAGGCTCTTTGTCTTTATTATCAAAAGAGGGGAAAAGGGAGAAAAATAAGATGAAAGAGGCCAAGCCTCTTCGATTTTTAAGTGACCACAGAAGCCTGGCTGGAGCCACTAGCAGATTCATTTTGGTCCAAGATTTTTGTTTTGGTTTTTAATTTTTATTCAGAAGTAAGAGCCTGAGCACCCTTCAAGGGCAGAGGTGCGGGAAGCACTGTACAGACCCACGCTGAGACTGCAAGCCCAGCTTTGTGTTGATCTCTGGAATAGCTGATCCACGAGAGCTCCGTGGATCTTCACTAAGTTAGTTTATGTGACATCTGCTGGGTTGAGATGGAAAGGGAGCCAACAATGTCTGGGGTCTAGAGAGTGGGATGTGGTGGCCCAGAAGAGCACAGCACTCCTGGCTCTGTTTCCCCCGACAACTGTGTGACCTTGGGCAAGTTCTTTAACCTCTGGCTGTGTTGATTTGCCTATACAATTGGAGCTTCAGTGGTGGCTCTGTCCTTAGGTGGGAATTGAATAACAACAAGAAATACCCAGAGTGGGACCTAGTGTGGTAAGTGCCTGAATTTTAGACATTTCCCTTTCTTTTTATTTTTTTCAACTAAACTGCTTTTCCTTTCAAGCCTCGTCATGTTCAGTGAGTTCTAGAAGTCCACTAGCTTCTTGTATGTACATCTTCTTCCTTCTAAACATACATATGTAACCAACTCTGGTAAATTACAAGAGGTGTTTCCTGGGAGGGTTGCCCGAGCTCTCCAGGTCTACCCCTGCCCTGACCTCTCCTTTATTCTGATTAGGGCCAGCTCTCTCCTGTCGGCGTGGTTGGTGGTTGGTTTTGACCTGTGGCTTCCACAGGCACCTGGACCTAAAGTCAGGTTCTGTGGCACGTATGCCTTCATCTCATCAGATAGAAGGCTGTCATCATCTCTGCCTCCTGGGATGAAAGCCCTGTGTTTTCGTAAACCCTCTTTAATTGGAAACTCACTCCTCTGGTACAGGGAATATTTTGAAAACCCAGGAATTAAAGAATGTTAAAGGTGGCTTTCTGCAGCACGTATCTTCTGACTCACACCCTGCCACGCAGGAATAAGGGATTGTGTAGCATTATCTAATTGCAACAACACAATTATGGTCATCCCTCATCCTCCATAAGGAGGAATGTAGGAGAAGGTACCCTAAGCAAACATAGTGTTCAGATTGAAGTATTTTACTTTATTGTAGTATGAACACATAATAGGGTTTACAAGTTTTTTTTCCTCCCCACCCCTTGTTTGGGAATGGAACCCAGGCTTTCAGCATACATATTATGCAACTGCTGGATCCCTGAGTCATGACCCTAGTCACTCAGTGAAGGCTTCTAGGCAGGGCCACATCTCTAGCCTCTTACTAGAGGATTCTAGAAAGGCTGGACACTGAGACACACCCACAGTCCCTCATTGGTGGATTCCAAACAGGCGCTTTAATACTGAACCATGCTTCTAGTCACTCAGTGGTGGTCTCTAAGCCAGGCCAATGCTCTACCACAGAGCTGCAGACCTGTGTCTGGAGCCCCTCCTTCATAGAGTTTTCAGAGCACTGCACACACTGCCAATTGCAAGATGCCCGTTCCCAGTCTATTTCACCTCAAGACAAACATGACTAGCAAGAGGCATTAGGAACACACACCCTACATGAGCCACCAGGTCTGTCTCCATGTCACATTCAGCAAGTCTGACCAGATCCCAGAATGACTTCAGAATCCATCTGTCTGGAGATGCCTTATATGGAGCAGGGAGCAGGAAGATGCCTGTTGAGGTCTGGGGACAGTGATTCATCAACCAACAATTTGAGTGATGTCTTGGTAAAGCATGATCTATCTCCTTTGCGCATCCTGTCTTTACCAATCACTCTGTATCTCCAGAGTTTTCTACCCTAGACCAAGCTTTGAGGACACTGTGCCCCTGACACTCATCTGTCCTATCTAGCTTGGTGATAGTCCCACATAGTGTGTGTGAGTGCTCATGAGCATGCACACGCTCACGTGTGCTTGTGTCTGTGTGTGTGCATATGTGTCTGTGTGTGTGTGCACATGTGAGAGCATGTGTCTGTGTGTGCATGTGTGTGTATGTCTCAGTGTGTCTCTGTGTGTGTACGTGTGTCATGTGTGTCTCTTTGTGTGCATGCGTGTGTGTGCATGCGAGTGTGTGCACATGTGTGAGCATGTGTCTGTGTGTGCATGTGTCTGTGCATGTGTGTGCATGCATGTGTGCACATGTGTGAGCATGTGTCTGTGTGTGCATGTGTGTGCGTGTATGTCTGTGTGTGTCTCTGTGTGTATGTGTGCGTGTGTGTCATGTGTGTCTCTTTGTGTGTGTGCTGGTGTGTGTATTTTTTCCTCTAAGGTCTGATCACATGCTGTCTGTACTTTCTCACTGATGTCTCCTTTTCAGTTTTTTAAACAGGCTTGTCCCCTGTAGCTCTAGCTACTCAAGCCATTAGGTGTTTTTTTTTTTCTAGCTTGATGAACTTAATCACACAAATTTCTATGAATTTGGTCATATTGAAAGTACTGAGTTCAGCATGGTGGAGGACAGCTACAGTCGGCACTGCAAATGCTGAGAAGGGCTGGGATTTTGAGTCAGCCTGGGCTACATAGTGAACATGGAAGGTCTTTCCATTTTTGATTGCTCTCTTCCATTTCTTTATTTAGGGTTTTCTTTTGCCTTTTAATTGAAAATAGATTTGTCTTCATATAGCATATTCTGACTAGCTTCTGTCCCCTGACTCCTTCCAGATCTCCCCACTTCCTCACACATCCAAATCCTCTCTCTCTCTCTCTCTCTCTCTCTCTCTCTCTCTCTCTCTCTTGAATACAGGTATCTTAAAAAATAATAAGAGAAAATAAAAGCAAACAAATTCACCATGTTTTTATTAAAATCCTTTCTGATCTTTAGTTTTGTATCTCAAAACATGGGTCTGGACTTATGTCCAAAACTTATGTCTGGCATTTCTCCTTTCCAAAACTCCACCATTTTGCTTACACCCTTTAAGCTCCTGGGTTCAGGAATGAGCGCATTCCAAGAGGGAGACTGTATTTGACAGAGAACACACTCGGGGGACACAGCAATTTCCCACTGGCATGAGACTATGAAAATCTGAAAATCTTGCTACAAAGGTCACTGAGTAACTTGTCCTGCCTGTGCCTGACATGGGGATCATGCAACAAGCATGTTCTTAAATTAATACGGACTCAGTGACTCGCTGAGACTCATCCAGGAATTTTCCACAGAGATGTTTACCCTCCAGTGTGGAGATGTTTAAAGGAGCCACAATGTTTTCTCCAGTGTCTACCTTCATTATTTAAAATACTGCCCCCAAGGCACATACACATGAAAATTTAATTAAAGGATTAATCAATGATGGATCCTCAGAGCAAGGGGACCCAGTATGGTAAGATGATGTCAGTGGTGAGCACAGACTAGGCTGGAGGTCTGGGGTGTTGCACTGATAATGATATATGAGGTCACAGGAAAGACAACTACTTCATATTTCACATCTGTTGTTGCTCCAGCTGGCTTGTCACCAGTCACTTCACACAAGATGCTGGGGGCTGTGGTCTTTCCAACAGCTAGGAGCAGGATTGCAAGCCAGACAATACATAGAAGATGGAGATACCCACTTTTGTCAGGATAATGCCGGAGGTTACAAAACTTACAGTGTAGCAGTGTGATAGGGGCTTGGAGAACAGGTGCCAAGGCCCAGGGGTCTGGTGACAGAAAGCCGGGTCTAATGAAGGAACGTGGAGTCTGATGAAGGAACCCGGGGTCTGATGGACAAACATGGGTTCTGATGAAGGAAATGGGTTCTGATGGAGGAACATGGGGCCCGGTGAAGGAATTTGACTCACTGTATCAGTTACTTTTATGCTGCTGTGATGAAACACCATGACCAGGGAAGTGAAGGGAGAAAGTGTTTATGTAGGCTGATAGTCCCAGGGAAATGTGGTTGCAGGCATCACTCATAGTGGCCAGAGCAGGAAGCTGAGATCTCAGTTCCTGAACAGCTAGAAGCAGACAGAGTAGGCTAGAAGTAGGGTGAGGCTTTGAGCTCTTGAAACTCACCCCTCCCACTTGTGACATACTTCCTCCAGTAAGCCCACATCTCCTAAATGGTGCCTCCAACTGGAGACCAAGTGTTCAAATGTCCAAGACAATGGGGAACATTCTCATTTAAATCGCCACACTTATCCAGGCCCTATTGAGGAGTCTACATAACACTGTAGTGGAGTCTCCCAGATATTTTCATGAGGAGGAAAACCATTAAATATGAATGGATTGGGCAACCTGGGAAACTGGCACATGATTTGTAGGCCCTGTCTGTCTTGGTTTATGCTCTAGGCCTTATCTTATCCTATGAGTATATTTGGTCCCTCCATGTATAAGCATTTGGAGAGACAAGCCTACAACATTCAAGAACCTAGGATGCATTATTTCCCCTCCTTTAGCGGTTTTATAGTCTTTCATCAAAGAAGAGAGAATAGGGGTTAATATTCCAGTGTAGCTTAGCAATGGAGACCTTGCCTAGCATATGTGAGATACTTGGTTATGACCCCAAATGAAAAAGATAGACAAAGCTATCTATCTATATCTATCTATCTATCTATCTATCTATCTATCTATCTATCTATCTATCAATCTATCTATCTATTACCTGTCTATTGTTCTACGACCACTACCTATCAACCTAACTATATATCTATCATCTATCTACTCATCTGTATATCAACTCTCTAGCCAACTTGTCTGTATATCTCAAGTTTGCAGGAAAAAAGAAGTCCATTTCCCAGTATTGTTTACCATTTGGGAGAGGAAACCCTGGGCTTGGAAGTTTGCTTTCTAGTGCTTAGTTGTTCTTCCTTGAAGTCCTCTCTTAAACCAGGCAATGCCAGTCCACCAAACATACAAGTCCTTTCTTGACATCTCCGCATAAGTTCGCTGAGAATAGTGGTTCATGGTTCCAGGCTCCTCATCCACTGCTTTTGTAGGCTCTTGTAGAGTCCAGCACCTGTCTGACTCACTGTTTGGTATGGGCAGGATGATGCATGTTCACTGAAACATGTAGTGGTTCCTCTGGAGAGAGCCCTGAGTGCAGATAATACTGTTCACTGCCCCTAGAAGGTAGAATATACTTTGTTGTGGAGCTCTGACCTGCGAGCAATCTACCTCACCCTCGCTTGACTCCCAACCTATCCACAGGCTTGGGCTCCATGTCTGTCACTACCTATGCAATGAGGGGAACAAAAGGTCCCTGCACCAGATGCTTCCCACACAGTACAGGCTGTGCTGAGCACACTACCTACACCATTGTATTGCATTTTAGTGGGTTTCTCACACACAGAGTCGCCTCCACTGCCCAGCAATTTGCCTCCCTACTCTTTTTGAAGGCTCTGGCCCCACTCTTCCTGGCTCCCTGCAGGGATTCTTTTTCATTGCAGCCATCCTGTGAGCTCTTGAGTGATGGTCTCTTCTCTACTTCCTCTTATCTGTTGGTAAACTCCAGGGGACTCAGCACACACTTGGCCAGACCTTTCTGTGTCCCTGGCATCTTGCAAATTGCCCGGTGCTTCCAGTCTACTTTGAAGTTTAATTCATTCTTCACTTCCCTCTTTACTTCCCTTTCTCCCTTCTTTTCCCCTCCTGTGTGTGTGTGTGTGTGCGCGCGCGCGTGCACACACACATGCGTGTGAATGCTAAAGAATACTCTTCCGTTCCTCAGGTGCCATCAGCCACATTTTGCTGCATTGTTTGCTTTTCGAGTCAAGGCCTGTCACTGGAACTTGCAGGTTCTGTTAGACTGGCCAATAAACCCCAGCAATCCTCCTACTTCTGCCTTTCCAGGATTGGGATCAAAGGTATGCTACCATGCATGGCTAATTTTTGCATGGCATTTAAGCCTCAAAATCAAGTCCTAATGCCCCGGAAGCAAGCATTTTACCAATGAACCACCTCCATAGCCTCAAGGTTATTCTTTGAATCCCCAAGATTCATTTTCGAATTCCTCTTTTGGAGACTGACACTGAATTGCAAGTGGGCTTTAAGCAATTTGCTCACAATTACCTGCTGGAGCAACTGGGCTGCACATTCATGAGTTTGAGGCTTATGGTGATATCCGTTCACAGATTCTTTTGCTGTCTTTTAATCATGAAGTGCGGTAGGAGCTATGTCGTGCAGTGGTTGCGTTGGCTAGTTTTATGTCAACTTGACACAAGCTAGAGTTATCTGAGAGGAGAAGAATACCTCAACTGAAATAAAAATGCTTCCATAAAATCAGCCTGAAGGGCATTTTCTTAATTAGTGACTGATGGGGGGAGGGCCCAGCCCACTGTGGGTAATGCCATCCCTGGACTGGTGGTCCTGGGTTTTCTATAAGAACGTAGACTGAGCAAGCCATAGAGAGCAAACCGGCAAGCAGTGCCCCTTTTTGGCCTCTGCATCCAGTTTCCTGCCTTGTTTGAGTTCCTGACTTTCTTCATGATGAACAGTGATATAGAATGTGCAAGCTGAATTAATCCGTTCCTCCCCAAATTGCTTTGGCAATGGTGTTTCGACACAGCAATAGAAACTCTAACCAAGATGGTTGGTACCAGAAGTGGGGTATTGCTGTGACAGACCTGGCATGTATTTGGGAGGATTATAGAAAGACTCTGGAACTTTGAGCTAGAAAAGCCATTGAGTGTTGAGAACTCAGTGAATTGTCCTGTAGGAGCTTGGAAGATAAGAACTTTGAAAGCAGTGCAGAAGATGGAGGCTTGGCTTGTGAAGTTCCAGAGTGAAGTTTAGACTCTATCAGGACCATTGATGTCTTGAATTAAGAGTCTGTCATTCTGCTCAGCTGGCGATAAAGAGTCAGCCGTGATTAACAAGAGGCCAGCACCACTGAAGTGAAACTCTTGCGCTACCAGGACAATTGATGCAGTTCAGCTGGAGCTAAGAAATCAGCAGTGGTTAAGAAGAAACCAGCATCTCTGAAGTGAAGTCTTCTGGGAAGTGTTTCTTCAGGGTCACCACACAGAAGTGGCATTCTGAATTGGCCAAGGTTGTACCTTATGCTGGCAGCCAAACTTGGTAATGTAAGAATCACCCAAGTCTCTCTGGTTTTGAAGGCACAAAAGGGTCATAGTGAGCAGCTCAGCCTTGGCGTTGTATGCCAGGGCTGGAGACCATGAAGAGAGCCCAGGAGGGGCTATTGCTGCAAGTGCAGCCCAGTTGCAGCAAGGGACCCCAGCAGGTCTGCAGATGTCAGCCTCATGGGATGACCACCAAGAGGAGTGGAGTCCAGAAGACATGTTGTGTGTGCTGCAGAGGGCAGAGCTGGAGAACTGACCCAGAATGTCATGAGTGAGCCCAGAAGAGGAGCCCAGAAGATTATGAGTGGACCCCAGGTATTGGACATTGAGTTATTTACAGCGTTGAAGCTTGGTTTTGCTTTGTTCAGATTGTGACTGGGCCACTGCTCTTCCCTTTTGAAGTAAGGATGTATTTAATTTTGATTTTATAGGAGCCCACAGTTGAGAGACTAAATTTTTAAAGAGATTTCAGGCTTTAAAAGACACTTTGAATTAAAAAAAAATGAATATTAAAGTTTTTGAATTCGTAAAGACCACAGACTTTTTTTAAGTTTGCGAAATGTTTTATATTGTGATATTGATATTAACATGTTCTCCGGGGATGAACAAGAAAGGGAGGGCTGTGGCTTAACGATGATGTTTTTGTGTGTCAAGTTGACAAGGAGTCAATTAAGTTGGCTAGTTTATGTCAAACTGACACAAGCTAAGATCATCTGAAAGGAGGAAACTTCAATTAAGAAAAAGCCTGTGTAAGATCAGGCTGTTGGCAAGCCTGTAAGGCATTTTCTTAATTAATGATTGATGGGGGAGGGAGGGCTCAACCCACTGTGGGTGGTACCATCCCTGGGCGGCTGGTCCTTGGTCCTATAATAAAGCAGGCTGAACAAGCCATAGGTTGCAAGCCAGTAAGCAGCTCCCATCCGTGGCCTCTGATCAGCTCTTGCCTTCAGTTTCCTGCCATGTTTGAGTCCCTGGCCTGACCCAAGGAACCACTGTTCCTCTGATGATGAACAGTGCTGTGGAAGTGTAAATCAAATAAACCCTCTCCTTCCCAAGTTGTTTTGGTCATTGTATTTCATTGTAGCAATATAAACCCTAACTAAAAGGGGTCCTGCTGCTTGGTTCTGCTCGCTCTGGTAGCCAGGCTGAGAGCATCGTCGTCACCGGGGGGGGGGGGGGGGGGCGGGGGGGGCACGGCTGTGATCCCCTTCACTGCAGCATCCTGCACGGCGTCCATGCTGACTGTGATGTCCAGGGCAGGCTGTCTGTGGCAGTAGCTGGTCATCACATGCTTGAGGCTGGCACTGCTTGGCTGACCACGGACTGTGGCGAGTACACACAGCTGCTTACTCCGGGTCGTCTCACCACCCACACCAGCTGTGTCTTTCTTCTGGCTGCTCAAAGAAACACAGGACACATATGCAGGGCTTAGCAGTGCTCACCTCTCTCTTTCTGAGTCTGTCTTGCTCTTAGTTAATGTCTGTGCTTCTTTCCTGTGAATTCCAGAATAGGGGTTGTTGATAAAAAAACAAAACAGAACAACAACTTAATCTCTTAATCTCAGCGGGGGCTGTGTCATCGTCAGAACCCTAGTAATCCTCTGTTGAGGCTCCTTTCACTCCAGAATGTCAAGGGAGTTGTGTATGTGTGTGCTGTATACTTAGGTCTATGTGCACATGTGGTGTGTGTGTGCACGCACATGAGAAGTGTGCACGTGCGTGTCTGTGCACTCACATAGAGGCCATAGGAGAATCTTGGACGTTCTACCTTATTAGTCTCTGCCGTACTTCCTTGAGATAGGGTCTCTCACTGAACTAAAGCTCAGCTGTCAGCCAGGAAGCCCCAGCAATCCTCCTGCCTCTGTCTTCCACAGTGCTGGGATTCTAAGTACGTGTGGTCATTCCTAGCTTTTGACATGGTGTTAGGGATTCCAACTGCCCTGAGGCTTGTACTGCAAGCACGCTTACTCCTGAGCCATCTCCTAAGCCCCGAAGGAGCCTTTGACCAGTTCTTTATTACAAATCTTTTTCTTTCTATTTTTCCTTTTGAAACAGCATCTTGCTAGGTAGCATAAGCTACACTCAAACTCATGGCAATATTCTTAATGATTCAACCCTTCAAGTGTTGGAATGAGAGCTGCTATCCTTGAGGGAGGAGACTGGGCAGGGCAATGGTTCACAGCTCAGAACCATGGCGCTTCCCCTAGTTCCTTACCCCTCCTTTGGTCAGGATGGGCTTCTGAAGGTTGAAGTTCCTACGGGAATCTGACTGCTTCTCACCACAGCATCTCAGGTCCAGACCTGATGCTTACATTCTTCTTGCTTGTAACGGTGTTGATGGATTGAGGGTGAAGGGGAAGAGCCTAGCATTGCTGCAGATGCCCAAGGAAGGAGCCGACAGCCTGGATCTCACCAAGGAGCTCTGCCTGCTGAGGATGCTGACAGCAGCCATATGCATGGCTCTGATTGATCAGCAGAGAGAAATGCTCGTTTATTAGACTCGTTATGAAAACGTGACAGCAGGGTGTGAAAGGAGCTGACTCAGCAGTGCCAGCCCTGGCAAAACTGGGTGGGAGGCTGTTCTGCTCTGGGCAGTCCCCTTCATGATTTCAGGGCTTTTGTCTGAGTTCTAGGGTATCTTAGAGGCTCTGAGGCATGCTTGGCTCACCGCAACCGTGGCTTTACACATCCGTACTGAATCATTTCCCTCGTACCCCTCTGAGTTTTTGGTGACACCTTCCCTCCTGAGGCAAAGGGCTCAGGCTTTAGAAGTGTATCTTCATCACTCTTCACTGCTTGGTGAGGAAGCCAGATGGCATTCTCCCCCTCCAGTCGCCTTTTGCTGCCTTGGTTTGGTCTCACGTCCCATTGAAATTTATAGAACTCCAGGAGATGTTGTGGGGTTGCCTTATTTCGACCTCTGTTTTCGAGGCTCGTGACCACCAGGGTGCCTGCTTTGCCCCTTCATAGCAGGAAAGTGTAAGCTCCCACTCTGTCCACATCTTCAGTTGCCCAGTGCCCCCAGATCCACTCTTGCTGACCTTGATAACAAAAGCATGTAGTTTTCTTGTCTTCCTCAGAGATGGGGCTGTCACCTGTGTCCAGACATGCATTTCTGGTAAACAGAAGCCAGTGGTCAAGCCTGGCATCACAGTTTTGTCACTTCAGCACTCAGGAGGCCAAGGCAGGAGGAGCACAAGTTCAAGGCCAGCCTGGGCTATTTCATGAATTGTCTCAAAACAATAAGTAAAAATGGTTGCACATGTAGCTCAGAGGAAGAGCTCTTATCTAGCATATAGGAGGCCCTGGGTTCAATCTCCAGCACTACAAACAAGAAAGAAAGAGAGAAAGGAAGAAAGAGAGAAAGAAAGAAAGAAAGAAAGAAAGAAAGAAAGAAAGAAAGAAAGAAAGAAAGTATTGGCCCCAGAAGATGGCCCCCAGGATAGAATTTGCCCTTGTATTTAGCAAGACTTAACTCATTATCTGCGTAGCAAGGGCCTATGAGGTTTGAGGGAAGGAGAGACTGACTACAGGGATTCAGAGGCCCTTGTGCTTTCCTGCTTTGTCCATCAGGCACAAGCTGAGGACTAGTAATCCAGCTGGTCACACACAGGCCTCAGTGTGTCAAGAAACAGCAGGACAAGGAGGCCCACCCTCCTCTAAAGAGAACTTTAGGGAGTACCAGCAGGTGTCAGTATGGCTTTGCCGTCTCAGCTTTTTCCCCTCTTAACTTTTATAAAGCAGTATTCATTATGTTCAGTAGCCAAAGGATGCTACTGTATCCCCCTTCAGCTGTAAATGAAGAGGCTGTAAGATGGCATGTTCCAGATTGGAGGGAGGGTCAGAAGAGCACACTGCATCAGGCAAAGCCTTTGAATTATCTTAGGAGGTCACTGGATTTCATCTCGCTTTTTCTTGGCCTTACATTTGAAAGCTCAGGTTAAGTTTCTTTCTTTTCCTCTTGTGCTTTCTCTTTCCTCCTTATGTTGTTCCCTCCTTTCTGCTCTCTTCTGCCTTAGCCTTTGTTTAGAAGCTAAATAATGGTCTGGGATCCAGCTCAGCCCTTTGACAGCAGAGAGGCAAAGCAGAGGAGGAGGGTAGGTGGAGCCCTGAGGAGTGTCCTGAGCTCTGGGCAGACCCCTTGCCATCTTTCTTCCTGGGAGTAGAGTAAGACGCATGCCTCAGGTGGCCTCTGCCTGGGCATTGCTCAGCTTCAGTGTAGGAGGCAGTCGGAAGGGCAGACGTCATCAAAGGTCAAGCATGATTGGCTTTAAGCGGAGGTGACTTGGCGGCCTGGGCCAATGTCAAGTGTGCAAATAGTCAGGGAGCGGTGTGCTGGGAAGTGCTTGAGATAGTTGTTTGTTTATCTAATAGTTGAGATTAAAAGGGAAACAGCCCTCCCTTGTCCTTGCCTTCACTCATCAGAGACAATACTGAGGCTTCTCAAGGATCATCTCACAGATACAGTGTTCATGGACCCACGCTTACAGAAAGTTACCCCAAAGGACACAGGTGGTGCGTGCTTATGATCCCAGCATTGCAGGATGCTCTAGGACAGTGGTCCTCAACCTTCCTCATGCTGTGACCTTTTAACACAGTTCCTCATGCTATGACCCTTTAACACAGTTCCTCATGTTCTAGTGACCCACATCCATAAATGATTTCATTATTACTTTATAACTCTCATTTTGATGCTGTTATGAATCATAATGTAAATATTTGATATGTGATTCCAAAGGGGCCACACCCCACAGGTTGATAACCACTGGTGTGGAATTTGAGGTCAGCCTGGACTACTTAGTGAGACCATGTCTCAAAAAAATTGAAATTAGACTGGGTAGAGGTAGCACACATCTTTAATCTCAGCGTTCAGAGGTCAGGTGGATCTTTGTGAGTTTGAGGCTAGTCTAGTCTACAAAGCAAGTTCTAGGACAGCCAGAGCCATTACACAGAGAAAACCTGTCTTGAAAAACCAAACCAAACCAACCAACCAACCAAACCAAAAAAAATAAATAAAAATAAGAAAGAAAAGAAAAAAATAAGAAAGAAAGAAAGAAAGAAAGAAAGAAAGAAAGATAAACAGCACAGACTAACTCTGCAGAGTACCCTTCTTTCTGCTTCTTTATTTATTTATTTTTTTTTTTTTTTTTTTTTTTTTTTTTTTTTTTTTTTTTGGTTTTTCGAGACAGGGTTTCTCTGTGGTTTTGGAGGCTGTCCTGGAACTAGCTCTTGTAGACCAGGCTGGTCTCGAACTCACAGAGATCCGCCTGCCTCTGCCTCCCGAGTGCTGGGATTAAAGGCGTGCGCCATCACCGCCCGGCCTTTCTGCTTCTTTATGAGTTAACTTCGTGGATTTACTTTAGGAACCTTCCCTATCAGTTCCATTTTGTTAACGGGCATATCGTATTCCATTTTACATGTTTATGCTGTTATTTGATCGATTGCTCTTTGTCCCAGACATGCCATTGTCTCATCTTGCTGGGCTGTGAGTCATTCCTGGTCCTTGCCACTTCCCCAGAGATGTGAGTCCATTCATAGGGTTTTCCAGGAGTGACTCGCCCCCTCCATTCATCTGTCCCAGATGAGAGACACTCACAGGATCCCTGCTCCAGGGTTGAACAGATGGCCTGGCCTTGCCAGACACCCATCCAGAGGCCCCTGTATGCTCTGAGAGCCACATTCACTTATGCTCTGCTCTGTCCCAGTGGCACCCCACCCCCAACTGGACTTTGTCTTTGAAAGCTCAGTTGACAAATTGTCTGGTAAAAATAGACTTTTAAAAATCATGTCATGTTCTCTATGAGAGCTCGGCTTAGGAAGGATGGAGGTTTGCTGCTTTGCATGTTGCTTTGGTGTTCAGATACACTGGGCATTCAAATAACTTGCAAGCTGTACCTTCCTTTTCCATGGTAGACGTTAACAATGAGTTCCTTCTTCCTGATGCTCTTTCAAATGCCCAGCATGTCCACTATCAACTAGTTGGGACCGCTTTGGGAAATCAAATGCTTCACCATCCGTATGACTTGGTGCATCTTACAAGGGAGGTTTCTATCTTTGTAGGAAGCAGGCATTTTTTTTTTGGACATGTATGAGATTATCTTTTGGTTGATAGATGGGAATAAGTACCTCTTCCTAAGGCGTGGGGAATGAATGCTCTGTGGTATAACAGCGATTGAGGGACGCGTCTGCACTGGAGCATGGTTCAGCATCAGCTGCGTTCTTGCGTGACCTTTTCTCATCACAGTGCCCCTCCCCTGTTGCTAATGACTCCCTCCCCTCCTTTATTCTTAAGAATCTGAGGCCCAAAGGCCATGTTTTGTATAAAATTAAGCCAGACTTTCAGGTTTGCTGAAATAAAGAGATTAATTTAAAATTTAAAAAAAATCCTACTTTTGAAAAAGTGAAAATAGTAAATTAATTTTCTTTATTTCATAATAGTAATGGTGTTGATACAGTTGTATAATTTCGTAATGTGCTATGATTTCTTTCTTTTCTAAAATAAATGAAAGAATTTGAGATTAGCTTATCATACTATTATTCCCCCTATCTTTTTCTTCCCCCATCCCTTCCCATGTACACACTGGCCTCTTTTTCTGTAATTGTTAACACACCTGGCATACATGATACACACAGGTCCCAAAGGGAGGGAGGGGTCCAGAGGAAGTGACGGGTCCTGGAAAACAGCTGCAAGGCTCGAGTGACCAGAGGCCATTGTGATTACTTTTGGTTTCCCTCCAGAGCATGATGGTTAGCCCCTTGTGCTGAAGACATCGCAGGCTTGAATCATACCGCATGTACAAAGCTAACTGGCGCTCATCTGGAAGCCCCATCCCTGATGGCTAGCTTTCACAGTGCAGGAAGGTGCTGGGCACACTACCAGAGGAGAAAGTCGGTATTAGTCTCACCCAGATGTGAACTTTGTGAGCTAATATAACGACTAGTCAGGGAAGACATCCACTGATACTACAGTAGCGTGAAGGCCATAAGAGAAACAAACCACATTCTGATTGGATTCAAGGCTCACTCCAAAAGATGGTACCTCTACCTGGCATCATGATTAGGGTCGAGAACCTGTGGCTTGGTCAAGAACAAGTCATAGGCCCTAGGGGAAAACCGCCCACTATTGCCCTGATAAATGAGTACAGTATTAAACTGGCTCCTAATGGTTATCACTACACCCACAGATTAGTGCATCTCTCAATCTTCAATGGAGAAACTTCGGTTTGCATGGATTAACATAAAGACCTATAACTGATCAAGGTATAGAGAATGAGACTGCAGAATGCTCACCACTAAATGGGGCATCTATATCACTTCCCCTCCCCATAAGGCCAGGGATCATTGTTGAAGATGGTGTGGAAAGATGGTGTAAAAGCCAGAGGTAGTGGATAACTGTGTTTTCCAGACACAGGGAGGCAGTTGAACATAGGAACATGCAGAGGCTGAGAAAGCCACAGAAGACTTTCATTAGCTTGAGTCAGACCGATTCACAGCATGGAGGGGGCTGCTAGCACCTGCAAGAGGGAGCTCCGTTTTCTTAAGTGTCTGGCCCCTGGTATGTCAACTATACTCTAGTAGAGGCTGCACATCTAAGAATAAGTGGGCATTATGCAAATTGGACCTGATATGTTTAAAACCTAGAAGAGGTCACGGATTAGAGTGGGTAAGGAAGGGATGGATCTGGGAAGAGCTGAGGAAGGTGATGAATATAATAAAAATAATGTAAAATTATCAAAGAATGCATTATAAGAGAAAGAGAGGGACAGAAGGAAAGAAGGGATGGAGAAAGATGGAGAGGGTAGAAGAGAAGAGTAGAGGGAGAGGGGAGGAGAAGAGATATGGTTTTGTCTTTCTAGGTCATGGTTACCTCATTTAATAGAAATACATTCTAGATTCATCTATTTCCCTGAAAATTTCATAACTTCATTTCTCTTTGGAGCTGCATAAGGTTCCACTGGGCACTCAAGCTACTTTCTTATTGCCCAGTTTCCTGTTGATGGACGCCTAGGCTGGTGCCGTTTGCTGGCTATTGTAAATAGAGCAGCAATAAACTTGGAGGAACAAGTGTCTCTGTGCTAGGACATAGAGCCCTTTGGGTGCCTACCTGCGAGTGGAATATCTGGGTTTTATGAAAATTCTATTTTTATTTTTTTTGAGAACTCTCCACAGTGATTTCCACTGTAGCCATACTAGTTTTTATGTGCACATCCTTGCTGGCATTTGTTGCCAGTTTCTGGCAATTGCCACCTTCCCTGGGGTGAACTGGTATAAACCTCAGTGAGGTAGACTCCTGGTACGAGTCCAGTGCTCTTCAGGAGACGGGGGAGCAAGATGGCTCGATGAGTAGATGCTTGCCACATGTCTGGTAACCCCAATTCCTCACCAAAGCTCACTCGTGCTGGGGAGAACCAGCTCCGGAAAGCTGTCCTCTGGCTTCCGCAGTCATGCCAGGCCACCCACGTGCCCTCACACACACAAATAATTAAAGAGATGTCATGAAAAATTAAAGAAATGCTTTGGAGGGAGTGGGATGCACGAAGAGTCCTTCAACAGAGGACATGGCAGGAATTCTGACACTAGTTATCATGAGGCATATTGGGGGTAGCTGAAAAAGGGTGGAAGCTGGACCTCAGAGAACTGCAGGGGACCCAGCTCCAGCCATTGTGGGACAGGAGCCCAAGCTGAAGACCTGAACACACAGCAGTGCTAAGAGGATGGAAGCGTTCACAACCCTGATGGATGAATGTCAAGATATCAATACATTGGTCTATTACCCTGGACGCCATAGAGGTATACAATCAAAACGACAGTTTTCGGAAGTCCTGAATCACAGGCTGGGGAGAAGGCTCACTAGGTAACAGGCCTTGCTGTGCAAACCAAAGGACCTGAGTTGGAGTCCCCAGCACCCACACTAAAACTGGGAGTAACTATTAACCAAGGCTGTGGTGGGCAGAGACAGGTCTCTAGAGTGTGCTGGCTGCCGGTCTAGCTTCTGGCTCAGTGAGAGACCTGGTCTAAGGTCAACAAGCAGCGAGCAGAGAGAATAGGGCTGGCATCCGCCTCAGGCTTCTGCTTGTTGGTGCTCGCACCTGTACTCACAAATGCAATGCGCCACTCCCCCGGCACCGCAGTCTCTAACACACGCACCCAAAGATAACCAGATTTAAAAATGTTGGGAAGCTTCTTATAACTATGTGTAATAACATGGTGTTTTGGTTTTCTTTGATTTGAAGAGGGCATAGGAGAATGTTCATTTAACCGTTGGCAACTTGACTGATGCACATGTAAACACCTCCCTTGAACTAGTCTTAATTTCTTACTTGTTTCTGGTCCTTAGAAGGCAGGCATCCAGAGTAGAGTTATCTCCATGGTAGAGGGCTTGCTTCACATTTACCAGGTTTGATTTCAAGTATCCCCCCAAATCATCAAAATGAAAAATAAAAGAAATAAAAGAGACAGCAGTAATGTTGGGAGGAAAATCCATGGACCAGTGTGGCAGTTTCCTTCTTGGGAGCGTGTAGAAGCATATTCTTTCTCTGCTTTGGGATGGTTTAGTTGTGTGGGACAGACAAATGGGAAATGGCAGGGAGACATGATGAACTGCAGGGATTTCTTCAAATCACATCCAGAGAGATGAGTATCTGTGTCAGAATGAGAAGCTTGTGGCTCTTCTCCATTCAGAATGGGATTCTCAGCTGGGGATGTGGCTCGGTAGAGTGATTGCCTAGCATGCTCAGAACCTTGACTAGGATCCCCAGCACTGCATAATCCAGGCATGGTGGGGACCTGCCTGTAATCCCAGCCTTTGGGAGGTAGAGGCAAGAGGATCAGAAGTTCAAGATCAAGATCACCCATTCTCAGCTACATAGAATATTACAGACCAGTCTAGAATCTAGTAGATAATAAAAAAAATACCTGGTGGTATAGGCCTGTAATTCCAGCTGCTTGGGAGGCGAAGACAGGAGGTCCCAAGTTCAAGGTCTGTTTGCCTGCAGAGGGAATTCAAGAACAACATGGGTATCTCAGTGATAAATATAAATAGTATATATTTATATATTTTTATATAGAGAGATTCAGAGATAGAGATAGATAAAGAGCAGAGACAGAGAGACACAGAGAGAGGACTGTGAATGTAGCTCAGAGATAGAGCACTCGAGTGGAATACAAGGCCCTAGGTTCAGTCCCTGGTGTCATGAGATGGACAGGGAGACACAAAGGGAGAGGGAGGAGAAGGGGAGATTTGTGAAGTATTCACCTGCCCAAGGATAATGGCTTTCATATTATTTTTCAGTGATCCAGTTAGCACCAAAGCGCTGCCTCTGTTTTAACTCCCCGTGACGTCCACATGGCTGGGAATGATATTGACCCTGAAGTGTCTTGGTGACATGGTGCAGTGGTTTGAAATGTCCCCCCACAGAATTGGGCATTTTGAACTCGGGCATTTGATGCTGGGGATGTTTGGAGAGGTCTAGGAGATGAGGCCTTACTGGAGAGAGGTTTTTGGGAGTTCCTTGCCCAGCCCCGTTTCCAGTTTGTTCTCTTTGTGCTTGTGGCTGAGGTGTAAGTTCTCAGCTTCCCGATCCTGACACAGCATCTCCCACACAAACTCCCTGCAGTGATGGAAACCAAGACAAAATCAACTCCTCCCTAAGTCACATTTGGTCATATATCTAATCAAAGCAATAGAAAAACAACTAACACACACTGTTTGAAAGGGGGGCTGTGCAGGACTCTATCAATAAAGGTATGTGGCCTTCATTTGAAACAGAGTCTCTCCATGTCTTACAGTTCACTAACTTAGAAATTTGCTAAAATTATAGTGCAATGCTAGAACAAAAGCAACAATAATATCATGGATTGCAGTTGTTTGCAGGTGAATATTTACATTTAATTATAGGCCTCAGCTTACTTTTCTTATGACCCATGTTGAGTTTCGGTGCCCTGACTCAGAATGCCAGCGGTGGGATGGATTGTTTTTTGTAAGTAATGAAAGCATCCACTGGTAGATGACATTTCAATCATGCTTGATGAACACGCAGAGACTTGCGCTTTTGATTTGGCTAATGGCCTGTGGAAAAGATGCTCTGGATCCGTGTGTACCAGCATCATATGCTATGCTGGAAGAGGTTGGTGAGCAGAGGCCAGAGGGCTGGCTCATGTAGTCTCATTTCCATTCCAGTGACTCTAACAGCCAAATACGAATGAATACATATATACATATATGTTTATCACACATGTATATTTATTTATATTTCCATTCACATTTATATTTTATTCTTATCTCTCTGTGTAGGTGTGTGCATCCACACACATGTGTATCCTGGCATCCATGTAGAAGTCAAAAGATGTGATTTTTAGATGCCAGTCCTCAGAGCAGCACACAGGCTTTGGGGGGCTTGGATCACAACGGACAGGTTTATTTCCTCATTAAAGAGGAAATCTTTAATCAGCACTGATTATACACTACACACATCACCAGCTTCTGTCACCTCCATTTCTAACCCTCGATTGGCAGTGGGTGTGTTCCGTTGTTTTGAGGAAACCTACCAAATCGTCAGTCACTACTTCAAATCACTAGTTTGTGTATGCGTGTATGTGTGACACATGGGAGAGCATGTTCGTGTACGCAGGTATCTGTATGTGCATATGTGGGTGTGGGTGTGTGTGTCCCCATCAAACCCAAGCGTCATTCATCAATAACAGGCCGCCTCATGTTTGGAGACACTATCTCTCTCTAGCGCTGGGGCTTTCCTACTAGGCTGGGATGACTGACCAGGAAGTTCCAGAGATCTGTTGTCTCTGTCTCGCCAGCATTCAGATCCTGATGCTTGTGTGGCAAATACTTCATCTACTGAGCCATCTCCCCAGCAACAGTCATTATTTTTGAAGTTTTTTTTTTTTTTTTAAAAAAAAATGTCTTTTTTCCTTTTTGGTTAGTATATTAGTATGTATTACTGCATAGCAAATAGGTCCCAGTTTTGTAGTGCAGCATAAAAGGACATGATGTCCTTTCTGTACCCAGGAAAGTACAAAGGGCTGAGCTAGGTCACAGCAGGATGCTGCTGACTGATAGGTAGCTGGGACTGCACTATGATGGCGGCAGGGACACTTTCCTTTCTGGTGTCTCTAGGCATGGGATCTTCCTTCTTTCCAGCTTCCATGGAAGAATTCCCTCCCCTGCCTCCCTCACCTGTAGCTCCCATGTTTCCACCATCCTGCCTTAGGCACCTCCCCGGTTCTGAATGAGTCTTCTCTTTTCCTTCTAAGGACCTTGGAACTATTTTGAGCCCACTTGAATAATTTAAAATATCCCTCCTTCCATCTCTCTCTGAGCAAAGGTCTTATTCTGTTACATTGACCAGACTATTCTCAAACTCACTATGTAGCCCAGAGGAGCCTCAAACTCCCTGCCATTCTCCTGCCTCAGCATCTCCAGAGCTGAGGCTTATACCACACCCACATACATGTTCTCTTAATGCCATCAGATTAACAATAGAATCCAAGTGGAAACACACTTTGCCAATGTTACCCACAGTTCGTGGTAGCCCCAGGTGCTGTGATTTTGAGGCAGGCTTCTTTGAGAAGGTGTTTTTCAGAGTCCTCTGCTCCATTCCTACTTCTTCCATGGAATCTGAAAGTGAACACTTTAAGATGGCATCGTGGTCTGATGCTGGAGTAAGCTAAGATCACAGTCACTTTTGGGTCGAGAGCAGAGGGTTTGATGGTGGTCAAAGTGTTTATAGACTTGGTGCCCTTCCTGGGTGGCAGAGAGTACACCTCATACCCAGGATGTTGTCAGTCTCCATCAAGGGATCTCTGTCCATCTGGGACCCTACATTCTTGCTTCCTGAGAGCAGCTTGGGGCTGTGGAGGAAAACAGTGTGCTGTGTCTGCTTCAGTCTGATTTTCCTGCCCCGAGTGGTTCCCTTGCCTTCCCTCTAAGAATCTTCTGTAAGTGAAATCTCTAATATACATTTGCTTCTCATAGGGACGTCTGATGACTAAGCAATCCATATTTAAAGTTAAAAAGGGTTGTCTTAAATTAAAAAGCACTGAATCTTACACGGCACCCCACTTCCATTACCAGAGATGTTCACCTGAGTCTACATACCTGGTTCTTGATTGGTCTTATATGTCAGGTTGACTCCCACAGCAAGCAGGACCTTCTCTAGGAACATCTTAATCAAGGATTCCTTGAGGAGATAGAATAGTCTTACTCACTTTTTCCTATGGTATAAGGGGGGAGAAGTCTAAGAGAACCTCTTCTTATATGGTGTTATCTGTTTCTACAAGACCCAATTAATGTAAACATCATCATATATAAGAGAGTTTCATGTAAACTATGTATGCATATTTATACAAAACTTACCTGTATTATGGGTTTTTTTAGTCAATAGTTAATAATATGATTCCTTATAACTTTTCAAGCATCCTTACTGTTATTTTAGCCTCCTCTCTCTTTCTTCTGTATCTACTATTTTCCCTTCCCTAACTCCAGCCCCTATGTCTTCCTATTTCCCTAATCAGATCACTACTGACCTCCCTACTCCTCCTCCTACCCCAACCCACAGGATTTTTTTTAACTTCCTACTTTCTGCAATTATTTCTGGAGTATGTGCTCACATCTGAAGATTTGGAGCTAGGCACCTCCAATGAAGGAACATATGGAATTTGTCTTTATGGGTCTGGATTTCTTCACTCAGTATGACCTTTTATAGTTCTGTCCATTTACCTGCAAAGTACATGTTTCATTTTTCTATACAGCTGAATAGTATTCCGTACTGTATACGTATGACATTTTCCTTATTTCTTCACTTGTTTCCATTTCCTAGCTGTTGTGATAGAGCAGCAGTGGGCATGGGTGAGCACGTGTCTGTGTGTATGACACACGTCTTTGGGCACACGCCCAGGAGTGCTAAAGCTGGATTGTGTGGTAGCTTTAGTTTTTAGCCTTTGAGAATTCTCCACGCTGATTTCCCAAGTGGATGGACCAGTGTGCAATCCCACTAACAATGGAAGAGGCTTCCCTTTTCCCACACTCATTCCAGCATTTATTGTCAGTGGTTTTGTGGGTCTGTGCCATTCGGGATGGGGTGAGATGAAATCTCAGTGTTGATTTGATTTGCGTTTCCCTAATGGTTAGGGGAAATGAACATGTTTTGAGATGAATTTTAGTTATTTTTTCTTCTTCTGAGAAATTTCTGTATAGGCTCCAGGCCCATTTTTGGAATATGTTGTTTGTTGACTGTTCTTTATGTATTCTGGACATTAATCCTCTGTCAGACGTACAGCTGGCAAAGATTCTTCCACACTCTCTGAGCTTCCTCTTTACTCAATTGCTTCTGTGAGGAAGTTTTAGGAAAGTTCTTCTTGTCAATTGTGGCCTTTGTTCCTGGGCAAATTGAATCCTGGCTGTAAGTCCTTCCCCACACTATGTCCTGCACGGTGCTATCAGTGTCCTTTCTCACCCCTGTGTCCTGCAGGGCGCTATCCATGTCCTTCCCCACACCTGTGTCCCGCAGGGCGCTATCCATGTCCTTCCCCACACCTGTGTCCCGCAGGGCGCTATCCATGTCCTTCCCCACACCTGTGTCCTGCATGGCGCTATCCGTGTCCTTCCCACACCTGTGTCCCACAGGGCGCTATCCATGTCCTTCCCCACACCTGTGTCCCGCAGGGAGCTATCCATGTCCTTACCCACACCTGTGTCCTGCAGGGAGCTATCCATGTCCTTCCCCACACCTGTGTCCTGCAGGATGCTATCCGTGTCCTATCCCACACCTGTGTCCTGCAGGGCGCTATCTGTGTCCTTTCCACACTATGTCCTGCATGGCGCTATCCGTGTCCTTCCCACACTATGTCCTGCAGGGAGCTATCCATGTCCTTCCCCACACCTGTGTCCTGCAGGATGCTATCTGTGTCCTTCCCACACCTGTGTCCTGCAGGGCGCTATCCATGTCCTTCCCACACCTGTGTCCTACAGGGCGCTAGCATTTTCAGTGTTTCAGGACTCATGGTTACATCTTTAATCCATCCAAAGTGCTAGATATGGTTTTAATTTTATTCTTCTGGCGATGTTTTGTTTTCTCCAGTGTATGTTTTTTGGCATCTTTGTCACATATTAAATGACCGAAGTTATGTATACTCATGTTTATGTCTTTAATTTTGTTACGTTGGCCTACATATCTGTTTTTGTACCTGAGGCATATTGGATTCATTACTATGGAATTGTAATATATCTTAAAATCTACAATGGTAATTCCAGCATTGTCTATTTTGCTTGGGTTTGTTTGGGTTACCTGGGGTCTTTGTTGTTCCATATAAATTTTAAGATAGTGTTTACTTTTATTTCCATGAAGAATAAGATGGGGCGTCTTTGGCTGGGACCATACTGAATCTCTGAATAGCTTGTGGTAAAATGGTCATTTTCACAACAGTAACTCCAGGCCATGTGCGTGGGATGCCCTTCCAATTTCTAGCATCTTTCTCTATCTTTCTTCAGGGCTTTAAAGTTTTCATTGTGAAGGGCTTGGCTCAGTTTATTCCTAGATATTTTATTTTTCTTTATGCTTATTAAGAATGAGAGTGTGTCCACGATTTGTTTCTCTGTGTGCTTATTGTTGATGAATAGAAAAGATACTGATTTGTGCAAGTTGATTCTGTATCCTGCCACACTGCTGAATTTGTTTACGGTTTCGAGACGTTTTCTCATACAATTTTTAGGAGCACTAATGTATCATCTCCTGTCACCTGCAAAGAGGAACAGTTTGAGTTCCTCTTTTCCTATTTGCAACCCTTTAATTTCATTCTTTTGCCGTCTTGCTCCAGATAACACTTTGAATACAATGTTGAAAGTGAGTAGGGACAGTGGACAGCCCTGTGTCATTACTAATTTCAGTGGGATTGCTTCAAGTTTTTCTTTATTCATGATGATATGTGTGTTTCCCATATACAATGTTTATGATGTTTTTTTTTTTTTTTTTTTTTTTTTGGTTTTTCGAGACAGGGTTTCTCTGTGGCTTTGGAGCCTGTCCTGGAACTAGCTCTGTAGACCAGGCTGGTCTCGAACTCACAGAGATCCGCCTGCCTCTGCCTCCCAAGTGCTGGGATTAAAGGCGTGCGCCACCACCGCCCGGCTGCAATGTTTATGATGTTGAGGTGTGCTCCTTCTAGTTATATATTCTCTAGGACTTTTTATCATGAAGGCATGTTGGATTTTGATGAAGGCTTTTGATAAATATACTGAGATAATCATGTGATTTTTGCCTTTAAATTTATTAATGTGGTTTATTCCATGTATTGACTTTCATATGTTGAACCATGCCTGCATTTTGGGGATAAAGCCAGTTTGGTCATGGTATATAATTTTTTAAAGGTATGTGTTTATTCTGTTTGTAAATATTTTATTGCACATTTTGAATCTATGTTCACCAGGAATATTGGTCTTTAGAATTCCTTTTTTAATTGATATTTTAATTTTAACTAATTAATTTTATAGCCTGACCACAGTTTTCCCTCCCCCTCTCCTCCCAGTTTTACCCCCACTCCCCTCTGCCTCCTCCCCCCATTCCATTCTTCTGTTTCCATTTAGAAAAGGGCAGGTCTCCCATGGATGTCAACAAAACATGGCATAGCAAGTTGCAGTGAGAGTAAGCACCTTCCCTTACATTAAGGCTGGGCAACGTGACCCAGTATGAGGAATAGGGTCCCAAAAACCAGTAAAGGAGTCAGAGACAGCCCCTCCTCCCTCTGTTAGGAGTCACACAGGAAGATAAAAGCTACACAACTGCCACATACAAGCAGAGGGCCTAGAACAGTCTCATGCAGGCTCCTACAATCCTCTCTCCCCCTGTTCTTGATATCCCGCACTCAGTTTGGCTGTGGGTCTTTGCATCTACCAGTTTCTGGATGAAGCCTTTCTGAAGACTATTGGGCTAAAGGGATTGGACTGTGGGTGGCTGGAAGCAGAGAGAACTGAAAGAGATAACTGGAAAGGGGGTGCATTTCAGGTTCAGGTAGAAACCTGGTACAAGGGAAACTCTCAAGAATCTACAAGATGACCCCAGCTAGGACTCCTAGCAAAAAGGCTTCCATAGCCTGAACTGGACACCTCCTAAAGCCAGGTAAGACTATTAGTGGAGAGACTGGGGTACCAGCCCAGCAACATAACCAGTCTGTCTGGCCTACGGGATGCGCTGGGGTAAAGGAGACACATAGATTGTGTGAGTAGTCAATCAATGACTGGTCCAGCCTGAAACTCAGGCCATGAGAGTGAGCTCACCCCTGACACTGCCTGGAGTGCCAGCACCCAGGGGCTGGATGACCCAGAGACATAGGCTAGGACCAAACACAACTAAAAAAATGTCAATGTAATAATGTCTAATGATATTCTGCTACGCTCATGGATACTTTTGTTGTGGCATTTTTGCCTGGTTTTGGCATTACAGTGGTACTGGCTTCATTGAATGAGTTTGGGAATATTCCTGTTTCTACTTTTAAAAATAGTTTAAAAATAAAAAGATCATCTAAGAGCAACCCTAACAGCTGGCATAAAAAGCCCTCTTTTGAGTCGTTGGTCAAAGTTGTCTGTGAGACTCTGCAAACAGAGGCTACTGCTCTTACCCTTGGTTGTCCCCAGAGGTGGAGAGTAAGTCCCTATTTCTGAGGACACCATGCACTTCAGATCTAGGGCCCAGAGGCCACTGAACTGGAACTGTCCTGAAAGCTCCCTTCCTCAGGACCAGCTCTCATGGCCCTAGAATGTGTCATGTAAGCTTCTAAGGAAGGGTAGTATCCGAAACCCTAACAGCTATGATGTCCTTGAGACACAGCAATGACTAGCAATGCAGGGTAACCATAAGGGTGCAGTCATGGTCTGCATACTTTGATGGTAGCAATCAGGGTTCTGATGGGACTTAAGACCTGCTCAACAGGAGGGAGATCATGCCTGGTACTGGAACCCTGGCCCAGCACCCAGGGCTATCAAGCCATGCATTTTTTTGAGGAGAACTTGTAACCAGCCCTTCACTACACCAGCATATCCCTAACTACATTGTAAATATTTTTACTTATACTCATACACATATATGGGTTGGAAACTCCCCTTTACAATAAATGGAGAACACAGAGAAAGACACAGCTATTTAAAATGTACAGTCGTAAAGCCCAGTCCCGATGGATATGTCTACAGAACAACTCCAGCTCCTAAGGCTTGGGGACATTGCAGAAGAGGAGGTGGAGAGATTGTGAGAGTCAGAGAATTAGGGAGTTTGCTGTGCGATTGTGTCAGAATGCTACTACAGAGTCTCACCGCCATGACTGCCTAGACATGAGACTTAACAAGGACAACACCAGTAGATATGACAACTGGTGGGGGAAAGCCCATGAGGCCTGCACTAAGAATTACAGGCAACTAAGGACGCTGGGAGTGAAAGAAACAGTCTTCCCCAGGGAAGAGCTTGCCAGCTGGTTAGCCAATACCGAACGGTCAGCCTTGAAACTATATCTTCAAATAGCATTATCCAGACTTAGCATGGTCATTTGCATATTTACAAAAATAAATAAAGCAACAGTTAATGAAAAGGAGGCCATGAATTTGGAAGATAGCAAGGAAAGGTATATAGAAGGGTTTGGAGAGAGGAAAGGAAAGGGGAAATGTTGTTATTATAATCACCAAAAATTATATATATATATATATATATATATATATATATATATATATATATCCAAACAATTCCACAGGTGAGCTAATGAGTCAATTACAGATAGTGGTTTCAAAACACTGGCACTACTCAAGTAAACAGCATCTGCCTTGAATTAAGGTGTGAAATTTCCAAAAGGTGTGAAGAGACGGATGCCATCTTGACATGGTTCATTTCCTCTCTTTGATTTGATGCAAGCTTGTGAACATGGCTCCACTCCTTTTGCTGGGAGGGCTATGAGGGCTAAGCCATGTGTGCTGATTCCCTTCCTGGTGTGAGCCAGGCTCCGAACTCTTGAGTTGCCTTGCTCTTTGGGGCAGAAGCTTGGTGTGAACAGGGAGATAGCCTCCTGGCTATTCTTCCCTTCCGTTCTTGCTTTGGGTCTTGTTTTTACACCATAGCAGCTGCTTTCCCTGCATGTCCACAGGGTGGATGACATGTTTGCTCAGCTATGTGTGTCTGTGTTGTTTTATCACTTTGGAGGGACAGGTTCAGAAGCACAGGCCCACACTGTAATCCTCTGTGTTAGTCCTCAGTGTCCTGACATGTTTCCTTAACACTTTAGGGACCTCAACTTAGATTCTGCAAAACTGAATTTTGGGCTTCAAAACAGTATGGGATTTTAGGACAGCTAGTATAAAGCAAGTTTGAATTTATTAAAAATAGAAATGAAAGGGACTGGAGAGCTGCTTGGTGTCGGTTCTCAGCACCCAGGTGGCTCACCTGTCCTTATAACTCCAGTTCAGGGGATCTGATGCCCTCTTCTGGTCTCTGGGAGCACTGCACCCCCTTGATGCCCATACACACACACACACACACACACACACACACACACACACACAAGCTAACATAAATAGATAAATCTTAAAATAAACTAGAAAGCTACTCAGGGAGAGATTAAAGCATGCCTAAACGTTTGTGTGTGGCCTTCTCAAAGAAGAGCCGTGCCGTCTGCTCTGCTGTTGCTGTACATGGGATTCTGGGAGCTTAGGGAGTTCATTACTCAGCCAGTTTCTAAGGGGCCTTCCCTCCCAAGTCTCTGTCCCCATTTCCATAATTGAAATTATGGGGTGACTCCAGAGGATCTATCTATGGAATTGCAATCATAACAAAACAAAACAGGAGCATTGGTGTTACACAAGGTGCTATTCCTACCAAAGGAAGAAAAAAGGCCTTAATCAAGGGTGACTACCTACTGCTTACTGGTGTTGGAGTTATTGACTTTTTGGAATGGATCAAAGCTCCACCCAGACTCTAGGGGGAGGGGCTCTCCTTTCCTTTACCAAGTCCTCATCATTTTCTACCTTTTTCTCTTGCCTCAAATATACCTTAGAATAAAGTTTGAATTTTGACCTAAATAAATAGATAGATAGATGGATGGATGGATAGATAGATAGATAGATAGATAAATAAATAAATAAATAAATAAATAAATAAATAAATAAATAATAAAAGCCCATATGTCAAGATCATACTCCAGAGACTGACAAACTGGTTTGGTGACTTCTCAGATGCATCTGAGGTTCATAACCCATAACCAGGGTGGGGTTTCTCCATGTTCACGTGTAGGCAGACCCCCAGAGAACCCTGTTGAGAAGCAAAGTGGGGCCACTGGAGTGGGGCCCCAGGCTCTGTACTAGAGCTCAGCCAGCCTCCAGCATTGCTGTTGCAGCCCCTTTGTGCATACTTTGTGGCATGCCAGGCATCCTTTGGTCAGGAAGGCAGATCGATGACACCAAGAAGCCCTCTTTCTTTTCCCAGATATTTGAATAAAGAAAATGGAAAGATTTTTAGGAAATGAGGCTCAATGAGAGGGGTCCCAGAAGTCCTCTGTACCCCCCAAACTCAGTGTGTTTGGGGATGTGGGCTCCTCATGACCATGCTGTGGTTTTAGGACTTCTCCAGGAGCAGCTCACCGGGAGTGGGAGGAGGGAAGTCATAAAAGTTTCTCAGAAGAGATGACATTTTAGCTCAGACATGAAGGATGGCAGTGGGAATGTAAAGACCCCTGGGAATCCCATTCCCGGAAAGAGCAGATCAGGGGCCAATGTCCTGAGGCGGGAAAGAGGTTGATTGATTGAGGGAACATGAGGGGGTCAGTGCAGCCTTGGTGTGCAGAGGGAAGAGGAGAGCTGCCTGGAGAGGCAGGACACAGATTATGCATGAGATAGGGAGCACCAGTCAATCCAGAGACCGATTCTGTGTAAGGACGAGCCAGGTGTGGTTCCGGAATTACAGCAATTGCTTTGGTTGCTGCGTGACTAATATTTTACAGAGGACCATGAGCCACTAGGGAAGCAGAAGCAGCTGATTAAGAGTTCAAAGCCTGGCTGGGATAGTAAGGGAGGTAAGGGCCAACCTGAGCAATTTAGTGAGAGCCTGCTTCAAAACAGAAGGGGAAAAGAGGCCTGGGGATGCAGTTTAGTGTGGAAAAGGAAGCAAGCTAACTTCTGGTCTGTGAGTCCCAGTAAAGGTTCTTGTGCATGCAGGACACACCTAGCAGAGCTTGTGTGTAGAACATGGTCAGCTGGCAGAGCTAGCTGCCGTGGGAAGCAGTGTGGGATGCCCTTCGAGCTTTTCCGTGTAGACTGAGGAGTACAGTTTTATCTCCAAGTCTAGATTTTAGGAGGAAGTCAGGTTTATGATCTGTACCTTGAGTGCTAGCCTTCTGATATTAAAAATCATATATGCAATTCCAGGAAGCTATTGTCCAGAGGTCTCACCGGCCAGCCAGCCTAGCCTAGTTGGTGAATGGGCTTGAGGCCAGTAAGAGATCCTGTATCAAAGTGGGTAGCCCCTGAGAAGCAATACTCAATGTTGAGCTATGATATCCACATGCACCTGAGCACACACAAATATATGTGATATGTATATGTACTCATACTGTATATATGCACACACACATATTAGTACTACGGATTAAACCCAGAACTTCATATGTGCTAGACAAGTGCTCTACCACTTGCTATAGCCCAGTCTGTTAAAAAGAAAAAAAAGACCTTTTTATTTTAAGGCAGAGTTTCACCAAATTACTCAGGCTGTCCTTGAACTTGCCATCCTCCTGCCTTAGCCTCGGTTTGCAAGAGGACAGAGTATATACAGACAATTTGGGAAAGGAAGGCTGTTCAGGACTCTGAAGGAAGACTGGCCCAAGATAACGGAGCCCCCAATCCCAAACCTATCCTGACCAGGATCTCTAATCCTTAGACTCAAGGTAACCTCTGCAGCAATTTCAGTAATAACACAAACGCAAACTTTAGCAAATATTTCCCAGACATAGGACATCTGGCCAGAGTCAGTATAATTTGAAATGATGTCAGCTTTATCTCAGAGCCTCTCTCAGAGGGACAAATTGTGAGGAAACAGATATTCTGCCAGCTGATGATAGAGGGCGGGGAATGAGCATACCGCTCCATTGGCCAGATGTCTAAGTACACGGCAAGTGGTGGTAATGGCTGTGGGGAAGCGAGACACGTGTGGGGTTGGCACTTCTTCCTCAAAGCCGGGCAAGGTTGCCAATGAAGGACACCTGCTGTTGGAAATGGAGCTAGAGATGGATTCTCGGGGCCAAGGAGGAAGCCCAGCCAATGCTAATGCATCCTGAGAGACAAAGGAAGACTGGGTTTGTTTGTGTAGTGTCCCTGTGTGTGTGTGGTGTCCCTGTGTGTGTGTGTGTGTTTGCATGCAGATGTATGTGAATGTGGAGGTCAGAGGTGGAGGCTAGCCTCATGCTTCATTCAGCAGAAACTGTGCACCTTGCTTTCTCAGTGGGACTTGGGCTCACCGATTAGATTATCTGTACATCCACCTGTCTCCAATACCCCAGTGCTGGGTTTACAAATACATACCACCACACTTCATTTTTTATGTAGATTCTGGAATAAAACTCAGATCCTAGTCCTGAGCTATCTTTCCAGTCCTTCAAGTGCCCTTTTATAATTTTAAAAAGTTATTTTATGGTTATGAGTGTTTTCCTGCATGTAGGTCCTATAGGCACTGCCTGAGTGCCTGGTGCCCAAAGGGACCAGAAAAGTGCATTGGTTCCCCTGGAACTGGAATTAGAGGCTGTTGTGAACCACTGTGGGACTGTTGGGAACGAAACTTCAGTTCCCTGGAAGAGCAGCAAGTGCTCTTAACCACTGAGCAATCTCTCCACCCCTTCAAATATTTACAATTAAGTAACATGTGTTTGGGTGTGTTTTGCCCAGGTCAACCCTATTCTAACCCCACACAGACCCTGAACATAGACGTCTCCCCCACCCAGTGAGTACCTCAAAGGCAGCTCCCTGACATGGTGGGGGTGTGAGGGAGAGGACAGCTTTTAGATCCCTCTCCCTATGGTTGTTCCTGGCAGCTGATGAGAGATGAGATTCTTCTGAAAGGCTCACCCCTTTGAATTGTGTTCCTGAGGAAAGAGGCCAGATGCCACATGACCAGAGCTTTAGAAAACTCCAGGCTTTGGAGGGGATGAGCTTGCAGAGCCTGGCTGCCTTCCATCTGCAGCAAGGGCAGGGGCAGCGGGAAGCAGAGATAGGCAGAGGCAGCAAAGGAAGTGAGGGGTACAGGCTGCTTCCTCGCAGAAGGGAGCATTGAATCCCCAATGGAATGGTTTGGGGTGAGTGAAGACACCTTCCACAGAGCCTCTAGGGAGGAAGGGTCCGAGTCGGCTGGAAGGCCATCATGGGCACTGTGGCATCCTGAACAGAATAGTCACTGCATTCTGTTTTGTTTTAAAGGTTTTGCTTTTAGGTCTGTGTGCAGAAGCAGGGAGGTGGGGGGGGGTGCGTTTCTTGCTATGCCCACTTGATACATGAAAAAAGAAATATCCAGGGAGACGAAACAATTTCCCCAGGGTTTCATAGCCAGGAAAAGATTGGAATCTGGAATTGGAACTCAGACAGCTACACTGAGAACCTATTTTGCTACATTATAGAGGAAATGCTCAAATGTTCAGTTAATAGAGAGTGAGGAAGAAGGAAGGGGGTGGATACGGGGAGAAGGAGGGGGAGGGTCAGCAAGGGAGGGAGAGGAGGAGGGGAGGGTCATCAAGGGAGGGAGAGAAGGAGGGGAAGGTCAGCAAGAAAGGGAGAGGAGGAGGGGAGGGTCAGCAAGGGAGAGAGAGAAGGAGGGGAGAGTCAACAAGAGAGAGAGAGGAGGGACAGGTGCTTGCAGCATGAGAGTGAAGACCTGAGTTCAATTCCAGAGCCCATGGTGGGCGGCAAAAGAGACAAGTGGATGGGCAGATGGACAACAGACAGGCTAACAGGGAACAGGGAGGCCAAGCCCTCATTTGCTGTTTAGCAGTGCTGCATCAACCCCCAGGGCCTCCCACGTGCCAGGCGAGCCCTTTCCCACTGAGCTGCATCCCCAGCCCTCTTACTTTTTATTTCCAGACAGTCTCACTATGTTGCTTAGGCAGAGCCTGAACTTACCTTTACAGCCCAGGCCTTGCACTTGCCATCCTCCTGCCTCAGCCTCCCGAGCAGCTAAGATGACAGGCCTGTACTTTCGGGCCTGGTTCTGCCAGATTTGCAGAGTTTTAATTTAATGTAAATGCACCTTTGTTAATGGATGCCCGAATTTTATGGTGATATTGCCGTATCTGATTTGATTGAATCTCTTTTTACGGCTCCAGTGAAGACCTATTATCTGTCACATCTGAGGAAGCTGGATGAAGAGTTCACGCACCGAAGCCAAGCTGCTCTGAGCAGCTGAGCTCAGACACTAATCTCTGTTTCTCTGACTTACCCCCTTAAACCAATGCTCGATGCTCCTGCGTTGTACATGGCCGGGTCTTCATTTTCCCTCCCAAAGCCAGACAGCATGGGCCTCCACGCGTCTGCAGGCTCCTTGTGTTTTGGAAGAAGTTTATATACATAAAGTCAAAATGAAGTGCGGTGGCTTGAATGAGAAATGTCGCCCATGGGCCCAGGTACTTGAACACCTGGTCCCCAGTGAGCAGTGCTGTTTTGTTTAAGGAGGTTATAGAAACTTGGGGGTTAGAGCCTCCCTGGGTGGGGGATCTGAGGATTTACAGCCGTGCCCTATTTCCTGTGTGTTCTGTTTCCTGAATGCGCACCACGTGTATTAACCCAGCTTCCCGCGTGGGACATGTGCTGTCATGCCATCCCCACAAGGGTCTCTCTCTTTAGAACCTGAAGCCAAATATGTTCTTCCTTCCTGTCAATGTATTTATCACAGCCACAGTGAAGGAACTGGTACAGATACTAATATTTGCTCCTAGAAAGCACAAATTTCCTTTCAAGGGACCATGCCTTAGCGCTACCCAAGCCCCTCTTGCATTTCTCCATTGCCCGTGCATTGTTAGCCTAAACCTAATGTCCAAAACTGCTACCTCGGCTGCACTGCTGAAGGCTCTCTGTAATAAGGACACACATTGATTACTTTTGTTGGCTTGCTTTGATTTTGATGTGCGTGCATGTGTGTGTGTGTGTGTGTGCTCAAAAGTTCACAGAGGCTAGACTGTCCTATCCCCTGGAGCTAGAGTTAAAGTTGAATGAGAGCAGTTCCTGGTGATGGGAACTGAAATTGGGTTCTCTGCAAGAACAGCGTGTACTCTTAACCAAGAAGTCTTTCCTATTCCTCCAGCCCTTCCAGATAATTTATTCATTCACTCGTTTGTTTTTTGTTTGATTGATTGTTTGTGAGACTGTATTTGGCACTGAACCAGCAACTTAGTGTTTTTGCCTAGACTGGCTGGCCAGCAAGCCCCCAGATCTGTCTGTCTCACCCCAGCACTGGGGTACAGGCCTACATCGCTATTTCTGGGTGCTGAGGATCTGAACTCAGGTCTTCTCAGTTGCAGAAAGCACTTTGCCTGCCAAGCCATCTCCTCTGCCACAGACAGTGCATGCCTGCTTACCTACTGCACCCAAGAAAGCTGGGGGCGAGAGAGGTAGATCATGGGCAAAGGTGCTCATCTCTAAACTGAGGATGATACCATCTGACTCCCAGTTATCCTCTGACGTCTACGTGTGAGCCTTGGCACACATTCCTGTGTGAGCATTACACCCTCTCCCCCCACACACAATTAAGTAAGCATGATTTTTTTTTCAAGGTCGCATTAAATACCACAAGTAACTCTGTAACCTTGCTGGAGCACAAAGAATTCCCACAGAAAATCCCCTTTGCCATAGAGTCTTAAAATGCAATATTATGTGACCTTTGGTGACCCTGACCATTTGTGCGACCTTTGAGAAGCTGGGGAGGGCCGCTGTGACAGCTTCCAGTTATGAACATCTCAAAGAGGTAGAGGTAAATCTTCGTCACTGCTAGCCGTGTTTTCTCTTGGACTTGGGATTCATCTCACCTTCCAGTCTGATCGTTCCATGATAATTTCTCAAGGTCATGCATGTAAATTTCCTGGGCAGTGAGAATAGCCACAAGTTTGGACCTTGGTTTCTGCAAGGGCGGGGTGATGGGCACAGTGATG